>NW_024412417.1:3730916-3742488 GCF_014898765.1 Herpailurus yagouaroundi
TGAGAGAGAGAAAGCACGCACATGTGCAAGAGGGGGGTGGGGGGAGCGGATCTCTGACGGTGCAGAGCCCGGTGTGGGGCTTGATCTCACAGACAGTGAGATCATGACCTGAGCCGAAACCAAGAGTCAGTCACTTAATGAACTGAGCCATGCAAGTGCTCCCCACAAAACTTATTCTAAAAATGCCAGAATTAATGTGCTAATAAACAAAGATTGCTAGAGTTGTACAGAATATTGAGCAGTGAAGAACCTAGAAATCTTATCAGTGCTTTTTTATGTTTTTATAATTAGTTTTAGGACAGCTACTGAACTTGTAACGTCATTTCACATTTTATTTATAAATAACAAATTTAAGTTTTTCCTAGTTAAAAGAACCAAAGCAGCCAAGGGGGCAATTATGAAACCCTTGAGCGAAGAGGAACTCAAAATCCAAGCCTGAAGGCTGACGTGTTGGCATAGAAATTCTAGAATTTTAGATGACCAACCTAAGGAGGTGATTTAGTCCAGTATTATCATTTTATAGTGTTCTTCATTTTAGCACAGATTATGCATGGTAAATTTAATTATAACTGATAAACAAGTAAGACTTCATTATGTAATTAGTAAATTATACAGCCAGCAACCTAACACATCGGGTTTTGTTATCTCCAAGTACTCACTTAAATGCAGCAAACTAAGAACAGAAAATCATCTATTATTAGAAATGATTTTGTCGGGGCGCCTGGGTGGCGCAGTCGGTTAAGCGTCCGACTTCAGCCAGGTCACGATCTCGCGGTCCGTGAGTTCGAGCCCCGCGTCGGGCTCTGGCCTGATGGCTCGGAGCCTGGAGCCTGTTTCCGATTCTGTGTCTCCCTCTCTCTCTGCCCCTCCCCCGTTCATGCTCTGTCTCTCTCTGTCCCAAAAATAAATAAATGTTGAAAAAAAAAATTTAAAAAAAGAAATGATTTTGTCATAACCTATTCAAGGGAATGCAAATACTTGTGCTTTTGAAAGGAAGTTGACTTACTACTGTTCTTTTATCTCAAATGCAGCCTCTGCACTCTTAGAATTGTATTGCCAGAACTTCAATAGGGGAAAAAAAAACAAATTATCTTTCTTCTATCAGAAAAATTAAAGGCAGCTTCTCTAAAACTCTAATCATTTTTAGCGAAGGTCTTCCAATATTTGGCTTATTTCTAACGATTCTATGTAATAGGTAAACTCAGTTTCCTCAAGATATATTTTTAATCAACCTTAGAAGGCTCACAAGAAAGTTACACTGCTAAAAATGAATCATTTGACAATACCTTATTGGATTTTATTTTTTATTGGCTACACTAGGCAACCGGTGTCGTGTCGTCACTTTGAAGGACGCAAATTAAAACTATGGTTACTCTCCGCTACAGCACCAAACTGTATGTCCTATATCCAAATAAGGAAAATCTTACCCTGACTGAAGGTACTACATCAGAGCGAAGTTGAACCATCAAGTATGACTCAGGCACATATTGTAGACTGTGTTAGTTTTTACTGAGGCATGTCAGCCCACAGTCAGATACTGGTTGACAAAGCATCTTGACCTACCTTTCATCAGCAACAGAGAACATCTGCCCCGTGGAAATGCAAAATTAAACTCCACTGTTCAGTGTCTTAAGAAACTTCTTTTATTTTCATGCGGGGCTAGCTAAATGCTATGTATTCCCTTTATTCTTCTGGAAAATTATTTTCCAAGCAACGTTCCTCCAAACAGTACTCTGACTAGATGATGCCCTCAAAATGATTTGAAGCTTAGAAAATGTGTATAAATACTACATTAAAACTCCCTCCTGGATATTGACAATGATGCCTGGTAAGAGTGCTAAAGAATATACCCATAGGGGCACCCGGTAGCTAAGTCGGTTAGGCATCTGACTCTTGATTTCAGCTCAGGTCATGATCTCACGGTTCCTGAGTTCGAGCCCCACCTCCAGCTCAGTGTTGACAGTGAGGAGGCTGCTTGGAATTCCCTCTCTCTCTCTCTCTCTCTCTCTCTCTCTCTCTCTCTCACTCTCTCCTTCCCTCTATCCCTCCCTGCCTCAAAATAAATAAATAAACTTAAATAAAATACACCTATAAAAAAATATTTGTTTAGTTTTTTTTTTTTATCCTAGCAATTCCCAATGACCATGGAACTCTTTATTCACATAACACCTATTATTATCCTGCAAAATGAATGTTCTATTGAATACGGTTTGGAAAATACAAATCTAGCTTTTCTAAACATCGTCCATGGTTCCAGCCAGGCTGTGAAATAAATAGTGGGAATAGTGTGGATTCATAGTAAATTTAACTTTAGCATTGTAACACTGAGATATTAAAAGATGTTATGATAAACAGAAGGTTGTTGAGGACATAGTCCATTATATTGTTCTTTTAGTTTAATCCATGGAAATAATTCTCTTTCAGGTCACAGTATTCCAATAAACCTTCTCCTATGTGATCTTTTTTATTTTTATTTTTTTTTTAATTTTTTTTTTTCAACGTTTATTTATTTTTGGGACAGAGAGAGACAGAGCATGAACGGGGGAGGGGCAGAGAGAGGGAGACACAGAATCGGAAACAGGCTCCAGGCTCCGAGCCATCAGCCCAGAGCCCGACGCGGGGCTCGAACTCACGGACCGCGAGATCGTGACCTGGCTGAAGTCGGACGCTTAACCGACTGCGCCACCCAGGCGCCCCAGATGTGATCTTTTTTAAAAAAATCATGAGTATCTTGTAATAGAGTATGTTTTCCTCTCTTCATTGACTCTAGAGGTCTCAAAGTGAAAATTCAGACCAATTTTAACAACTGTACAGGAGTAAATATTGTACATATTTATATCCTTATGTATGATTTATCATATTTTTTCTTCCCTTTGTTTTCATTGTCCCGAAATTTTCATATTTCCTTTTCAATGCTATTGAAATTTGTAACTTATCTCAATTGTTTCTAAGCCTTGTAAGCCAAGCTGAAACAAAGTAGAGAAAAAGTAAATGAATCCTAATAGTTAAAAGCTTGAAGGACAAAGGACATATGACAAAGGACATAAGACTATTTGTGGTCAGCATAATAATAAGGAGAAGGCAAAGTTCTTGAGTCAGAATTAAGATATTTGCAGTTTATTTATTTAAAAAATTTTTTAATGTTTGTTTATTTTTGAGAGAGAGACAGAGCGCGTGAACAGGGGAAGGACAGAGAGAGAGAGACACAGAATCCGAAGCAGGCTCCAGGCTCTGAGCTGTCAGCATGGAGCCTGAGGCGGGGCTGGAACCCATGAACCGTGAGACCATGACCTAAGCTGAAGTCGGATGCCCAACCGACTGAGCCACCCAGGCGCCCTAAGCAGTTTATTTATTTTTTACAACACCGAGTAGCTCTCATTAATCTGAAACTCTCAAAAGTAAGAGCCACCCCATTAGGTATGTACTGTGTACTCTAATTACCAAAAAATTGTTTTCTAGGAATTTTTAAATCATCTTTAAATATCACATATTAATCCAAAACACCCTTTCCTGCTAAAGAATTAAGATTTTTAATCATATGCACTGTGTTAATATGCTAATATGATTCACTTGCCTACACTAAATATTAAATAAAAAAGAGCTAGTTTTAGAAGTTTGTCTCTGAATTGTTCATTACTTTAGTAGTTTTCTTCTAGTGTGAAAATATCTAAATGCATAAAGTACTTTTTAAAGTATTAAAAATCATGTCACCTACATGTGTTTTAACCTCTCAATTTGGATCACTCTCTTGGATTCATACCAGGTAATTTCAAAAAATTAAATATGACCTTTCTAAGAGTTGTCTTTGATTTCCTTTTTTCCTCATTCCCTTATCTACTCTATTATCAGCACATTAATTCTCTCTCAAAATCTTCACGCTATTCCCCAACCATCATCATCACTTTTTTTGAATAATAAAAGTCAAACATCTAGTCTTGCCCCTCTTCAGCCTTTCCCTCCATGCAATCCATGTTCCGTTTTATACATAGCATCCCTACACACAGAATTAATTATAAAGCTCTACTGAAGCTTTCATTACTCTGAGCATAATGTCACTCGCTCCCTCTAGGCTGGGTACTTCTGTGGGTGCGCGAAGAACCCTCTGTTATTTCCTACTCTAGCCTAAACACCCTAAACATATTTCATATAATTCTTATTTTAATTGTCTTTCTTCTCCAATTAGATTATAAAACTGCATGAGGGCAAGGAATGTGTCTTCCTGTTCCTTCATTATGCAGTCCAGTGCCTGGCGTGAACTCAGTAATTGTATTTGAACAAATGAAATCAGCTCACTTACAATGTGGCTCTAAAGATTATCTGTGGCAAGGATTTAAAGAATAAAATTTAGCTGAGCAAATGCAAATGTAAGCTAATTATGGAGGGGAATTGACTGAACAAGTTGAAAAGAAATCTGTTTTGAAGATCTTTAAATGGTATTTCAAAATATAATTTGTTCACATGTAAGAAAGAAAATAATAAATATATTTAATATGTATTTAACTTAGTCAAATCACTCAATATCTATCAATACCTACAGCGTGTATTACCCTATGTAGTAATTTTCAAAAAGAAATATTTTAACTACTCCCACCAGCTATATCTTCTAATTAAGCAACTTAGTCACCGATTTAATGAATAAAATATAAGGAAGAAGATTTGTCTTCTCCTTACAAGATCAGAAGTATCCTAGAAATTCTGATTAAGTGAATTAAATCAGATAGATGCATGCATTTCCATTTCTTTTCCTAAACTTGACTGAAATAGGGGTAAATGAATTTTAAAAAGTATAATACCGGGGCGCCTGGGTGGCGCAGTCGGTTAAGCGTCCGACTTCAGCCAGGTCACGATCTCGCGGCCCGTGAGTTCGAGCCCCGCGTCGGGCTCTGGGCTGATGGCTCGGAGCCTGGAGCCTGTTTCCCATTCTGTGTCTCCCTCTCTCTCTGCCCCTCGCCCGTTCATGCTCTGTCTCTCTCTGTCCCAAAAATAAATAAACGTTGAAAAAAAATTTAAAAAAAAAAGTATAATACCATAAGGGTAACGAGGAGAGATGGCCCCAAATCTCTGAACAACGGAACGCTCATGGAGCCTGGAGCTGGCTTAGTGAAAGGGGGGCTGAAACTTGCCTGTCTGCAGAGAGATGTGCCAAAGGAAAGCAAGCTTTTTCAGGTATTGGGGCTACCACGTGTTTTCCGAGGTGGGGCTCCTAGCAGTATCCCCTGTAAATGCTTCCCTACCCTCCGCAAAACTGGAAACCCCTCTCTTCCCGGTACATGCAAGAAAAGAGTGATTTATTCTGAAAAGAAACTGGACAAGAGAGCTTGTGAACTTAGAAACACCCGCCATAGCAGAAGGCAAGAATAAAAGAAAGGAATCAAGTTAAAGTCCACGGTTTGAACAGTGGATGAGACCTTCATCTCATTACCTTTAACTCCTAAATGCTGCCTCCCAGGCATATCACTCACAAGAAACTGCAGGATTTTTCCCCAGAGAAACTTGCCCTCCAAGAAGACTTCTTGATATTAAGAGTTGACAGTTGTTCAAAAAAATGGGAGAGGGAGAAGAAAAAGAAGAGGAAGATGCAGAAGAAGGAGGAAGGAGGGAAGGAGGGAAGGAGGGAAAGAAGAAAGGAAGGAAAGAAGGAGGGAAGGAAGGAAGGAAAGGAGAAAGATCTTAACTCTGCTGCATGAATAGAGGTTCCAATCAGTGACTGACCCTCAAATAGAAATGAACTTTTCTGTAAAATCTCTACCACAAAAAAAAAAAAAAAAAAAAAAAGGTGGGGAGAAAACAGAGACAAGGCATAAGGAAGAAAAATACTTCACACAAAAATAGAACTAATAGTTTCAGAAAGATGCCATAGAGAAGAGAATGCTCTTTAGCAAAAGGAAAAACTAACCAGAGAACACAGGAAAAGTCTTTGAGATTAAAAATTAAGTTAGAAAATCTGAAATTAAAATTTTGAATTAAGTTTGGAAGATATAATCAGGAAAGTGTTCCAGTAAGTAAAAGAAAAAGCCAAACCTTCAAAGAAAATGTAAGAAAAAGAAAAAAAGAGTCAATAATTCAGGTGATCTAAAGAGTTCTAGAAAGTGGGAACAAAGAAAAGAAAATAGTCTAGACCATAAGAGGGCCCACTGAGTACCCAGACAATGAATTCAAACATACCCTCCCTAAGACACATTCTTTTTATAAATGTTTTTTAACTTGAGTATAGTTGACACACAGTGTTACGTCTCTCGAGTGAACAACACAGTGATTCAACTAGTCTTTATATTATGGTATGCTCACCACAGGTGTAACTACCATCTGTCATCATACAACACTATTATAATATCATTGGCTGCGTTCCCTATGCTGGTCCTTTTATTCCATGACTTACTCATTCCATAACTGGAAGCCTGTACCTCCCACTATCCTTCAAACACTCACTCCCTTACACTGGCAACCATCAGTATGTTCTCTGTGTTTATATTTATGGATCTACACTTTTTGTTTGTTCATTAGATTCCACATATAAGTGGAATTATATGGTATTTGTCTTTCTAAGTCTGACTTCTTTCACTTAGCATAATACCCTCTAGGTCCATTCATGTTGTCACAAATGGTAAGATCTCATCCTTTCTAAAGGCTGCGTAATATTCCAGTGTGTATGTATGTATGTATGTATGTATGTATGTATCTGTATCACATCTTCTTTTTCCATCCTAAGACATATTCCAATGCAATTTCAGAGCACTGGAGAAAATGAAAGAAGAAAGAGGCAAATAAAGAGAAAAAATAGAAAGGACACGGAATTAGGGCAGTAGTTGAACTTTTCATTAATAGTGGAGCAAAGCCTTTTAAATTTTTGAGAGGAAACAATTAGCAACCTACAATTCTACATCTGGACAAACTATAAAGTACATGTGAGATCAGATTAAAAACTGTTTAAGAAGTAGAAGGTCTCTAATTTATTTCCTTGCATATTTTCTCAGAAAGCTAAGAGGGGATGTAGTTCACCAAAATGAAGGAGTAAACCAAGAGCTGTAAGGAAGGCATGAGATCCAATACAGGAAAAGAAAAAAGGAAATCCTCGGATAATGATGAAGGGAAATCCCACAATGGCAGCTGTGTAGCAAGAAGCCTCAATAATAGATTCCCTGATGTGTCTGACTATATTGATAGGAATTTTATAGTTCTGTAAAATAATATGGGAATAAGTAATGATTTGTAATAGAAAATTAAATTCAAAAGGAGGAGAGACAATTATTCTTTTTTTTTTTTAAGTAATCTCTATACCCAGTGTGGGGCTCAAACTCATGACTCTGAGATCAAGAGTCAGATGCTCTACCAAATGAGCCAGCCAGGTGCCCCAAAAGGAGGATATACAATTATTAACAAATCCAAAAAAAATCTGAAAAGTCATACAGTGCCAAAATATAATATAATGCTTGGCTAAGCTGTGGACATAATTTACCTAATCATAAAAAATGTAAACATTAAGCATTAATTGAAAAAAATATTAAAACTCTAGCTGGAGCATGGAATCGAGAAAAGGACTATGAGTGGGGGAAGGGATGTTATGAGTGCTAAAGCCTCAACCTGCATTGTACAGGGTAATAGGTAATATCTAAAATCAAAAAGAAAAAAGGGTAAACAAACAATTTAAACACATGTACATAATACCAGCACAGCAGCTGGAAATGCTGGAAGTATTTGCAGGATGGTATTTGGGGATGATCACTATTTTCCTTATAAGCTTTACAATCCCATTTAACATTGAAATTATGCACATGAATTACTCTACTAAAAATAAAAATTAGAAGGAAAAAAATGCAAATCATCTACACTTGCTTAAACCTGTTCGTCCCTTAGATTATCCTGCAGTGGAAGACCACTGTGACCTCAGCCCTGCCCAGGCTTACACTCTGGAAGTTTTCATTAATACTTAGGTTCTAAAGAAAATTTTTTTGTCTCCTATGAGGGCTGAATAACAAAAGAAAACCTTTCTGACAGGGCAAGGCATTATGAACTTAACTTTTGAAAATCAAACTTAGGGGTGCCTGGGTGGCTCAGTCGGTCAAGCGTCCAACTTCGACTCAGGTCATGATCTCACAGTTTGTGGGTTCAAGTCCTGTGTCAAGTTCTGTGCTGACAGCTCGGAGCCTGGAACCTGCTTCAGGTTCTGTGTCTCCCTCTCTCTCTGCCCTTCCCCCACTCAGTCTCTCTCTCTCTCTCTCTCTCTCAAAAGTAAATAAACATTGAAAAAAATGTATTAAAAAAAATCAAACTTAGGGTTAGAGTTAAAAGTTAGTTGAACAAGAATTCCTATAACTACTTATAACTTCTTATTTTTTCCCCAGTAGTTTATCTAATTATGGACACCAGAGTTAACTCCCTTTAACTCCAAGTTTAATTTTTTAAAAAGCAGAAAAAATTTTGATAAGTTATAATAAGAATTTTTCTTGAATCTAGAAACCACAAATCTTCTGATTAAGTGCACTTGGATAAAACTACAAGACCATGAGCGGTGGTCAAATCTATGTGATCGTGACCTACATGTTACAGATTGATGTCACTGTGACAAATGTCCGGTTACTTACCAGGAATGTGTTTCCACAATGCCCACACACGACCCTTGTACCTTCTGGTTGGACTGGCAATGCAGGTTGAGCTGGTTGTTCTTCAGAAATAAGCATTACTGGGCCAAGGTTAATTATGCGTCTACTGTGGAGAGAGAAATGAAACAACGTCATTATCCCACAAATGGACTGAGGGCAAAACCTGTAATATATGACCAAAAACATGGAATATAGCATTGAAAATAAATAAATTGTCAGGCTTCGAAGCTAAATTCACAGAAAGTAGTAATAAGCAATACTTCAAAAGCAAAAAAAAAAAATGAGAGTTTTTAATATTTTTGATGGAAACCATGTATTATAGTGTTGGTTCCTAATCAATGACCTTGGGAACCATTTCACTGCCTTTTTCAAGTTCTTATAAGTCCAAATCAGAAAATAGTTTTTATCATTCCCTATCTAGGAACACAAGTTGAGTTTTGTAGAAAACTACAAAAGTTAAAATATTCCATATCAATAAATACGTTGCGTGCCATGAAGGTACCAAAGTGCTGAGTCACAACCAAATTTCTCTGAGTAGGTTGGTATTCCTTGATGTCTATTTAATCACAGTTGGACAAAAAGGAAGATGAGAAGGCTTCTTTCTCTTCCCTCACCTGCCATCAGATGGGGTTGCAAATGATTCATAGAAAGGTCAAAGAGCCAGAAATCACAGAAAAAACACAGGTAAAGTCTTGATAGACTCCGATCTGGGCACATCTATAATGGCATTTGATATGGGCAAATAGCTCCAGAATTTACTGCATAGAGTATGTTCAGCAAAGACCAGTATAGCACATGGTAAGGTACATAATGATGACTAAACCACTTCCAGATTAAGATGAATTTCATCAAAGGTAAACTAGGCGGTTACTTTTACTTATTTTTTTCCCTTTGGAACATCTTTATTTGAGTTGATCTTAATCACTCATATATACATAACAGTTGGGTGCCACCTCCCTTCACTGATGAAACAGGGGTCTGAAATGGCTTACAAATAGTATTTTTAGAAACACCTTTATTACAACTATTTAAACATTTGACTACATGTGTTACAGAATGGGTTTATTCCATTCACTCATATAATACCAGTGTGAATACAGGTTGCAACTAGAGATCTCATAAATATCCTTATTACAAGTGTTCCTAATAACTTCACTATATACATAACAATGAGGATAAGTGGTTACTTTTAAATAAGTTTCATGAGTCACTAATTTATTACACTGCATTAAGTACTGACATAATATCAAGAAATCTTTCATTGCTCATTCAAGAATATTATATCTTATAAATACTTGTGACCATTAATTTCAAACTAATCATATCATTCCTTTAACAAAGGGAAAATAATAATCTAACTCCTGTAATTACTTTGAGGACAAAGACTCTAGAACAAAGCCTGGCACATAATAAGCCTTTAATAAATACTAGGTGAATGAACGAATGAATGAATGAATGAATGTTTATCTCTTACCAGTTAGGTCTCGGACATCCTATTCGCCGAGATGTGTCCTTACAAATGAGGAGACAATTACAAGGGCATCTAACATATTTCTTCCCTGTTGGGGGGTTTTTGATTGGCTAGATAAGGGAAGAAAATGCAAACACAGCAAATTAACCAAAGGACAGATTGCCAAAGCTTGTTTATGTATAAAAAGGAAATGATTCCTTAAAAACGTAGGCTCCCCATAGTGCTATCAAAGTACAGGTTAAGGAAAAGTGCATCATAAGTGGTTTTAAATAGCTCAGATGTTGGCAAGCACTCTATGAAGTCTGGGGGCTGCAGAAATTTAATTGTGAAGGGCGTATTTCAAAGTTCGCTTGCACTGCCCTTTCAATATGAGAAGAAAATTTAAGTGCACAACAAAAATTGTTTTCCCTTTAAAGTTTTAGGACAAGACAAGGTCATCTATCTGTCTCACCAGGTACAAACATTCACTAGTTTCTTGCACCTGTCTGGGAAGAGTGAGCTCATTAAGAATAGTAGGCAAAGAGGAGTGTATGATAAATTTGAACTTGACTGCCTGGAATATAAGAAGTGATCATTTTATTACATCTTTTAGCTTAAAAACAAACAACCTGCAATAACTCTTAATGTTAACGTCTTTTTAACTTTACAGTAAATGTAAAAGCAAGAATAAACACCAAAGAAAACAATCCTTTCAACACTAGGACTCAGGCCTGTTAAAGTAAATAACCTATGAAGCAATGGAAGGACTAGAACATCACTCTCTTGGGCATGCCTGCCAAAAATGTACAACCTGAATCCAGTCATGAGGGAATACCAGACAAACCCAAAACTGAGGAACATTCTACAAAACATCTTGCCTGTACTTTTTGAAAATATCAAGGCAGTACAAGACAAAGAAAGACTACATTTCAGATTAAGGGAAATTAAAGAGACATGACATCAAATATGATATGCAATTCTGGATTCACTCCTGGACCATGTGTTTTGTTTGTTTGTTTGTTTGTTTGTTTGTTTTCTAATGGAACCATTGAGCAAATATGAGTTAGGTCAAAAGATCAGATAAAGCATTGTGTTAATGTTAATTTCCTGCATTTGATAACTGTACTATGATTGTATAAGTGACTGTCCTTTTTTTTTTTTTTTTTAAGGAAATTCACACTAAAATATTTAGGAGTAGAGGGGCTTCTGGGTGGCTCAGTCAGCTAAGCATCCAACTTCAGCTCAGGTCATGATCTTGCAGTTTGTAAGTTCAAGCCCCGCGTCAGGCTCTGTGCTGACAGTTCAGAGCCTGGAGCCTGCTTCTGATTTTGTGTCTCCCTATCTCTCTGCTCCTCTCCTGTTCACGCTCTGTGTCTCTCTCTCTCTCTCAAAAATAAATAAACACTAAAAAAAATTTTTTTAATGTTTAGGGATAGAAAAGCCCCATGTCTGCAATTACCTTAAAAGGTTCTTAAAAAGAAAGAAAGAAAGAAAGAAAGAAAGAAAGAAAGAAAGAAAGAAA
>NW_024412417.1:3742498-3864287 GCF_014898765.1 Herpailurus yagouaroundi
AAAGAAAGAAAGAAAGAAAGAAAGAAAGAAAGAAAGAAAGAAAGAAAGAAAGAAAAGATTATTTATTTAAAGAGAGAAAGTGAATGTGACAAAATATTAACACATTTGGGGAATGTGGGTACAGAATGTGTGGGAATTCTCTGTACATAATATGTACTATTATTTTTGTAACATAATTTCAAATCTGTGACATTTCAAAAAAAGATTTAAAAATTTAAGGAAACAACCTTGTTAGAAATATATAAAAATTAACAATAAGTCATCAATAATTTATTAAGCTATATTACAGATAAAATCTGAAAATCTGAATATCCCAAAGTTATAAACATCCAGAATGTGTTACTATTCAATCTAAAATATCAAGAAAACCAGGGGTGCCTGGGTGGTTCAGTCAGTTAAGCATCCAAATTCAGCTCAGGTCATAATCTCATGGTTTGTGAGTTCGAGCCCCACGTCAGGCTCTGCGCTGACAGCTCAGAACCTGGAGCCTGCTTCCGATTCTGTGTCTCCCCTTGTCTCTGCCCCTCCCCATGCTCATGTTCTGTCTCTCTCTGTTTCTCAATAATAAATAAACATTAAAAAAATTTAAATATCAAGAAAACCAGAACTTGGGTTAATTTATCTATACATCCAAATTCTACCATTAAATAAACATGTACTTGGCAAATGACAAGTTTTTCTTAAAATTTTTTTAATGTTTATTTTTTGAGAGAGAGAGATAGAGCATGAACAAAGGAGGAGCAGAGAGAGGGGGAGACACAGAGAGAGGGAGATCTGAAGCAGGTTCCAGGCTCTGAGCTGTCACGACAGCATAGAACCCAATGCAGGGCTCGAACTCAAGGACCGCAAGATCATGACCTGAGCTGAAGTTGGCCACTTAACTGACTGAGCCACCCAAAGGCCCCTACCAGGTTTTTTTATATTTTATTCCCACCTTACCTGTAGACCCCAGTTCCCTCGTTTACAAAACAAGGCAACTGAATTAGACAATTTTAAGCACTAGTCCTTAGTGCCAGCTTGTGGCTTGTCACGGGGACACGGGGGTGACACTGTCCTGGTGCATAAGTTTTAGAATTCTTACTTAGCAAAATGAACTTGTATGTGCCAGATGCAGTGCTGGGCACTTTGCCTCTGTAATCCCAAGAGCAACCCTATTAGGTAAGTATTATTATTTTACCACTCTACATGAGGAAACCACAGTGTGGAAAAGATAAATCCCAAGGATAGATAGCTCTCAAGTGGCAGAGCTAGGATTCAAACCCCAGTCCCTCTAGTCCGTCAGCCTCCAGATCTCACACTCCTTAATCAATCACTCAGCCAATTAGTTCCGCTCTTCCTCCAGGACTTCTCAACTTTTCCATTACCTTGCCCTAGAAATTGCTTCTCCCTTAGCTTTAAATTCTGTAGTCTCTAAGTCTTGTTAAAATTTGTCCATATTTTCTCTCCTCCCACTTTTTACTTCCTTTCCCAATTCTAGCTACCGAAAGAAGGACTTATGTTAGCCTGGTTTTGTTTTGTTGTTTCATTTTTTGAATCTCCTCAGGAATATCAGGTTCCTATCAGAGGTGGCTGCCCAGGAGAACAGACACACTGATACCCTGTTTTAGGTGACATGAGGAGAATGAACCACAGTGAAACTGAGCAGGGGATAGTGACAGTGAATAGAAGGAGTGGCTCTGTTGGACTCTGGTCCGTTTGTCCGTTCTTTTTAACCTAGAATTTCTCCAGAGAAGCTGCTGGCTGCCTAATACCTCTTCATTCATAAATTTAAGATCAAGTTACATTGCCAACATTGGGAAGTCATCTCTTAAAGCACTCCTCACACACACTTTCCCCTCCTTTTCCTCCCCTGTAGTATGACTGACTCCACACAAGGCAATCTAATTAGATACTACTCATTTTCTCCAGGATACTGACAATTATTTACATTACTTAACAGGAGCAATAATGATACAAAAATGTCAGCACGATTTTCCTTATGTCCAGAAGTAGTTTATTTGTACCCAAATCCTACTGTTCTGGTATCATGAACTCCTCACTTCTAAGTAGCCAGACTGAGGCTGTTGACGAAACCCATAGTCTGCTCTGTTTACTTCCAAGGGTAAATATAAAGCTCTAAAACTTTTTTTCTACTCATTAAAGAACAAAAGTTTGTGTCAGTGGTGGCATAGGAGAAAGAAATCAACAGGAACATCGAATCCAAAGAAATCTTTAAGGTACTGGTATTTTTTTTTAATTGCCATCTATGTCTAACAACTCTTAATTTGGTTGCTAACTCTAAAAGCAGCACGAATGAGGCTGATGGCTAAGTTTGTTAATGGGTGTTTAACTTAAAAAGGAAATAGCAGGTTTTGTAGGCATCACCTCTATTTACACAATAAAGTTTATCCCCAAATGATGTCCCTTATGAAAATATATATTTACAATGAAACATATTGCTTCAAGCCTTAAGGTTTTATTTTATGACTTTTCTATAAAACACATAATGCCCAGCGTGCGTGTTTTATGGTTTACAGAGACACGGTAATCTCTGGCTGACTTTTTTTCAGACTTTTCTAAAAAGGAAAAATATGCAAGTACCAACAATTAAATTAATATTTAATTGCAAACTTTGAGAGAGATTGAAATTTTATTTTTTAGTATAACTTATTGTCAAATTGGATTCCATACAACACCCAGGGCTCATCCCAACAAAGATTGAAATTTTAAAAATAAAGCCTAACCATGAAAGTAGGAATCTATTTAATCTAACCAGTATACACTTTGTCAGTTCATTACTTGAAAGTTTCAAAATTGTACTTAAAAGTTAGTTGCCTTTCTCAAGGTTCATTTAAAAAAAAAACAAACAATATACCCTTCAAGTTTTTTGAACGTTTCACTAAATTACTATCAAGCAAGTAGAATAAAATATCAAGCTATTTATAAACACTTTGGCACAGATATTGATACTACATGCATAATCTTAAACCCAGAAAAACCATACAAACATCCTATAGACATAGAGCAAATTTAAATAATTTTCCACATAGTAAGTACAAAGTCCACATGTGAAGTGAACCTTGGTGTATGTATGTGTGTGTATATATATATATATATATATATATATATATATATCTCCTCATTTTTTTGAAAATCAAAATGGATTTAGTTGTGACGTGGATAGACACTGAGGACAATTGTAAACATCTGTAGAGGGTCAGTCTCATGTTAGAAAGTAAAGAGCCAGATGGCATTATGCTTAAATTCACCATGAAATTTTCATAATGGAATTAACCTTAAATACCTGGGCACATCTTTGTATGATAAAAGAGGAGTAGAGAGAAGAAAGAAAGGATGAGAAAATATGGTTGTATCTCTATCCAGTGCACGTCTACCTTTAAGTAACCTTAGTGGAGTACTTCCTTTAGACAGAAGATGTCAGACAATAATTTATGCTTTATTAATGGAAACCCCCACTTACCGTAGCTTCATTGCAAACTGTGCACTTAACCACATGCTGGTGAAGCTTGCCATCCAAGTTGATGAGAGACTGGCACACGCGGCAGTTAATTACTGGAATACCAGTGGCATCAGGACTGGCGATGGCTGTATATGGAGGGGGGAGTTCCGCTGGAAAGAGCATCAGTCACTGAATCAGGGCCAATGGTATTATGAAGGGTTTGAGCATATAAGCAATAGAAGTAAAGCAGAAACTATAAAAAATGTCCTTACTCTTGTATTTATGTTTTTAAAGCTAGCCACCTTATCCTGGTTTCTGAGCGCAAACACACATGGGCCTACATTGTGAAGGGGAAGAATTCTTAACTCCAATAAAATCCAAATCATGCTTGCCTTGGTCTATCCAAACGATCCAGTTTTCTTTTACTAATCTATACTCAACATACCCACTCTGTTCCCTCATAAGTCACAGAGCTTGTAATAGGAAAGGGATGATTCATGCCTAAAGTAAGAATCTTACAACTAATGATCTGATTACCAAGAAAGAGAAATAGTCAATGAGAGAAAGGTTTAAAATCACTTATGCATACACATAAACTATGCAGTTGCCATGCAGTGTTTATAAAGGGACCACTATACAACTGCTGGCTGTGACAAGAACAAAGTAGTTTTGGTGGCAG
This sequence comes from Herpailurus yagouaroundi, assembly GCF_014898765.1. Taxonomy (NCBI): domain Eukaryota; kingdom Metazoa; phylum Chordata; class Mammalia; order Carnivora; family Felidae; genus Herpailurus; species Herpailurus yagouaroundi. The sequence continues at coordinate 3,746,617 of NW_024412417.1, forward strand.
TTTAAGGAGACACAAAAGTGAACCTAGGAAAACTGAACTTATCAACATGGAACAAAGCCAGTTGGAATGGAACAATGCTAATTTCAGACACAAAACAAAAATAAAAATACACTTAACATTTTTTTATCTCAAATTTTTAACGTTAAAAACGGGGCGCCTGGGTGGCTCAGTCAGTTAAGTGTCCGACTTCGGCTCAGGTCATGATCTCACAGTTGGTTCATGGGTTCAAGCCCTGCGTCAGGCTCTGTGCTAACAGTCCAGAGCCCGGAGCCTGTTTCAGATTCTGTGTCTCCCTCTCTCTCTGCCTCTCATCTGCTCACGCTCTGCCTCTCTCTCAAAAATATATAAACATTAAAAAAAATTTGTTTTAAATTAAAAAAAAATCTAGGAAATGCGCTTACGTATTTATGGGTAAAAAATACATCTGGAACTTAGTTTAAATGCCCTAAGAAAAAAATGGGTTAATAGATGAAACAAGATTAGCAAAATGTTGATAATGAGTAAAAATATAGTAACATAGAAGGTCATTTTGGTCTATCTACTTTTGTGTGTGTTTGAAAATTCCCAGAATACGTGCACACACACATACCACATACTACACACACACACACACACACACACACACACACACACACACACACAGTTTAAGAGTCCTAAGATTGCCTGATTGGGTAAAGGGTAGTGGCCCAATTTCAGAACTACGCTCATCTAACAGAAGTATATATTTGTTGTAGAAATTTAAGAAAAAGAATATAGATATACTACTCTGGAATGAGATTTCTAAAGGGACTGCCTAACCCCACTCTGCAGCTGCCTCAATTATAGGCATAGGAGGCCCTTTTAAGGAAAGGTAGTATCTTAGGACATCTAGAAAGGCCTACACCTCAACACACGATTCATGTTTGAAGCCCCAGTAAAGAGATCTGATATTTCAAGAGGCTTCTGTGATACCATAAAATACAATCGCAAAAGCTAATCATGAAAAGAGCCATTTTTGAAGTAGAGATTTCTACCCACTGAATTAGATTCTGAACTCTGTGGTATTTTTAAAGCATAGCACACTATGGTATGTTTAAAATCCACATACCAGCACCTGGCATCCTTGAGGTTTATCACATAGATGTTTTTTAACTAGCAAATGGCTAGCAATAAGTGTTATTCATTTAAAGGGTTCATAAGAAGCTGAATTTCTGCAGCAGCCAAGGCTCTGAAAAGGGCCACTTTGAAATGACAATACGTTTCTGGAAGGCTTATGCCAGAACATCGCCAAATACTGAACTTGAAAAAGAAGCTATAGATGTCTTACATTATAAAAATAGCTTTAAGTCTTTGAAAGAATTTGAGGTTGATCCAGAGTGACTTGTAAGGTATTAATCAAGGAAAAAAATGGGTTAAAGGAACAATGAGTCAAATATGCACGCCGCAGCCCTCGCAATTTGCAGATTCTTTTAGCAGCTTTCAATAAAGAAGATATTGTTCTGGGAAACTGAATACATACCTCACTAGAAATGCTAGACAAACTGCCTGGTGCTTAATAATAAATATTGTTCTTCATAATTATTAGCATTATTATTAAAAGCAATTTCCTCTCTTGCCTTTTTCTTGAGTTATAAAGTCACATGAAGCAGTTCTCCCATGATTTCCGGTCTCCATCTTATGCAGTATGACAGAAAAGAAATTCAAAGACAAGAAAATTTCACAGAGGAAACAAGTGTACTGAGGGTGAGGGAGGCAGCTGCACACTGCAGTGCACATAAAAGGCCAGCAAAGCCCACCTACTCCAATAGGGCAAAAGCTTCGCTCAAAGGAATCTAAAAATCCCAGTAGGGGACCTTAAAAAAGCATTTAAAGTACATCACGGTCAACAAACCCCTGTGACTGTTTTCGCTAAGATTTGTACTACGTAATTTTTAACCTGTTGAAAAAAGAAAGCTTCCAATTATGACAAAAAATATGCTTGAATCTCTTGGAGGCTTGAGAAGTAGAAGGAGAGGAAAAGAAGAACAAGTGAGGATCAGAAATTTAAGATGGGAGAGGCTTTCAGCTCCGTGAGGACAGAGGCATATCTGGCTTGTCCGGGACTGATTCACCAGCACCTGCACAGTGCCTGGTCTAGGATAGATGCTCACTGAATATTCACTGTGTGGACAGATGGATGGATGGATGGATGGACGAGTGAATCACTGAAATTTATGAGACACATCTATTTCTCTTGGGAAAACAACACTAAGTATATTACTGCTGCTCTCCTTGAAGAGGACCTGGGGTGCTAACACATGAATAAGCTTCACTAAAAAAAGGGTCTCTTCTACACAGAATACCCTCCAAATCATATACTGACAGAGGTGAGGTAGTCAGGGGCCATTGGCCTGGCCCACCGGCTAGATGGAATCAATCCAAGAGATCAATAGAACGACAGATGCTGCAGCCTAATTGCCTAATTGCTCCACAAAACAGTGCTTCCAGGCTTATTGTCTCAATCTTCTGTCCCTGACCTCAGCCCTAAGCTGACATAGAGATATGTCTTGTACTTTGGCCCCAAGAAAACCTTCACCTCCAACTCCATCTCCTTTTGTAAGGGACTTTTTTTAAAAATTTTTTTAATGTTTATTTATTTCCGAGACAGAGAGAGACAGAGCATGAGTCGGAGAGGGGCACAGAGAGAGGGAGACACAGAATCTGAAGCAGGCTCCAGGCTCTGAGCTGTCAGCAAAGAGCCCGACGCGGGGCTCGAACTCACAAACCGTGAGATCATGACCTGAGCCAAAGTTGGACACTTAACCGACTGAGCCACCCAGGCGCCCCAAGGGACTTTTAACTCCAGAGATAAATTCCACAGTTAGTAAACCCGTAGTAATTGGCAATGTAGATTGTTTGTCCTCTTTTCACTTTAAAAGTCAAGAGATGACAACTATCATACCTATTTCAAATTTCTGCCCTGGATAAAAAGTCCACTGTAATCTCAGAACTCAGGATCATTAGATCTTGAGAGTCACAAAAAGTCTTCATTGTGGAAGAGTCTTGTTACTTGTTTGCTGTTAAGTTTATTTATTTTTGAGAGAGAGAGAGAGAGAGAACACAAGCAGGGGAAGAGCAGAGAGAAAGAGGGAGACAGAATTCGAAGCGCCTCCAGGCTTTGAGCTGTCAGCACAGAGTCCGATGTGGGGCTCGAACCCACGAACCGGGAGATCATGACCTAAGCCGAAGTCAGACACTCAACCAACTAAGCCACCCAGGCACCCAGAAGAGTCTTACTACTTAAACAACGGTCATTTTCTCTATGGGGTTTGCCTAAGTGAAAGATCTTTTTTTTTTTTTCCCTTCCATGTGAACAGTATTTGTTAGACCAGTAGTCCCCAATCCTGAAAACTCTCTCAAAGTTCCAGAGTTGTACCATGTTAGAAAATCAAGCAATATTAGGAATTACACTAATTTCTTCATCTCATGGGAGAGAAAACTGCAGCCTAGAGATTCTAACTTTTGAATAGATTTTTATACAGCCTTCAGAAAAGTCAGGAGCGGACTTCTCTCCCAGAGGTTTCTCCAAGGTAACAGTTGTCTCTTTCGCTCAATCATTTCATACAGGCAGAAAACGTAAGAACTACTGAGGATTCCGTAGAAACACCTAGACAAGAATCAGATCTGAGCTAAAGAGGAAGTAGAGAAGGAGAGGGAAGACAGGGAAAATAAAAAAATAGCACAGAGTATGAAAAAGAATCCATTCATGGCAATAAAAACTTCATAGAAAAACTGAGACTCTTAAGAGAGACGATATCAAAGAATATGGATCACAAGGCACATGTGATGGTCTTCCTGAAACACTCCAAAGGAACCATTATTATTCTGTAAACCCACCGGATGAGCAAGAAAAATATAAAGGATTAAGCCTGGCTGGTTTTTTCCCCTCCTTAGGATCCTTGGGGAGAATATGCATCAGGGAGGGCGTGAGCCTGGCTGGTATGGGTTATCTCTGCTTCTCGGGTAAAATCTCTCCAGTCCAGTTCAGCACCCAGAAAGGGAAGACCAGCTTGTGTTCCTCCCCTCTGTGAAACCAAAGGAATAAAACTATTCCGGGAGACTCTTGGGTTCTTGCAGAGCCATGGATCCATTTGGCTGAAGTCAGAATGGAAGGTAAATGTGCTACTTATTAGGTTACTGACTCTTTGCTCCAAATCTCCCCTTCTCTGCTTTGTCATGCTGGCGCTGGAACTCTGCAAACCACAGCGTGGTTTTGCCAGCTGGCTGCAGGCTGTATTCTGTAAACAGGAGGTGATAAAGGAAGCCTGGATGGTTGGAGGAAGAAGGGACTTGCAGCCCTTTCCTCGGGGGCATGAAGTCTTTCTCCAGAGCTCAGAGGCATCAGCTCCAGCTGGCCCGTGTCTCTCAGAAGTCCTGTTTCATTTCTGCAGGACCCCGCCTCGAAATTATTACATTTTACTAATTCCAATCCCTTCCCTCTGTTCTCTCAGCCCTAGACTCTGTGGTAGGTATTTCCCACGTTCGATGCCTACTTGACACCTCAGAATAGTATTTTCACAACTTCATACCTAATTCAGAATTAAAAATCCATACCTAATTATATTCTCTTCTGTGGTGTCTCTCTTCAGCTATTCATGCCAAGAATAATCCCAGGAAACTGACCCTCAAAAATGGGATTGAAGAAATGGTTTGGTCCTGCCTTGGGCTCAAAAGCTGTGTTGAGCTCCTCTACCAGTGGGACACGGTATGATCCTAATTGGTGGCTTGCAGTGGCATCCAGATGAATCAGATTATCCCTGAAGATGACTGTGATGTTTGTGGCTCCTTCAGTTGACCATTATGGCCGTAACAACTACTATATGGATTGTGATGTGGGATGGATTCCCCTGAATACATTGGGAGCCTTTACAGAAAGAAAACGAGCAGCTCAGGTCTTGAAACTCTCAGCTCAAGTCATGGTCGGAACACTTCTAGCGTAGCCCTGAAAGTATCACCTGTTTCTAATTGTCACAGGGCTTATACTGCTGGAAATCAAACACAAATTTAATTGTGTAGACTGCAAAATTAGAACACCACATGAATTCACAGCCTTACCAAGCTGTCACGTGAAAGCTGGGGCATTGACTGCAAAGGAGTGGACCTCGGAAACACGGAATGGGCCATCTGGTTGTCGCCAAACAGAGCTGAGAATATGAATCCCTGAGTTACTGTGAGCCTCCCTGGTGAGTGGAAAGCAACTCTTCCTCCGAGTCTGAAGAGATGAGCCTTCCTTGACAGGAACACTGCCCCAACCTCCCCTGAAGTAGTTGTCTCACAAGTGGACAGTCATTCTCCTGAAGATGCATTCTCATCTGTTGTTGTCTCAAGACACGTAACGAAGCTCAGATCTCAACATGTTCCAGGAGGTACAAGTAGAAAGCGTGACTCAGGAAGAAGCAGCCTATACATCAAGAGACTTGCAAGGTTTTGAAAATATATACTGCCAGAAACTTGGAGAATATGTGTGGGGGGAAATCCTAAGGGTGTTAAACCAAAGAGGATGGAATATAACACTGAGCTGAGCCAAATTTAATCCTACGGGTGTGCTCGTCAGATGTTCTGGGCTCCATGTTTGTTTTAAGGCTGCAAGTAGCTCTCTATCAGTTTACTTGTCTGTTGGTGAGACTTGGCCTTACCTTTCATGGCACTGTGGTGTCAGAACATCCCTAGCATGGTGCAGGAGAAGAATCAAAAGCTTAGGGAGCTAGGAAGTTGGGGTGAATTTATCATAAGAAATGTGCACGCCCACACCTACTGCATCAGTTTGCTTATTTTCTAAGTCGAACTGCTCCTCCAGGGAAATCCTAGTGTTGTGACTGCGGACGTGTGATAGGAAGCCCCGCTGTAAGTTGTGATGCCAGACAAAGTCAAGAGGCCTTCAGCAATACCCAGGAGAAAAGTAGCAGCCAGTCAGGCACTCTACAGTGGGTTCCCAGGAGTTAGTGAGCATTCAGTGGGTCACAAGCATCCATTATGTACCAGGCACAGTGCTAGATGCCCGTCAGAGACACCATGGGGAATGAGACAGGTTCCAGAGGTCAAAGAGCTCATGTTCTTAACACGGAAAAAGGCAGTGAAACTGAAGTACAACTTGGTGCGGTAAGCGCTCTGATAAGGATGTGCGCGGGGGCTTCTCGAGCACAGAAGAAGGCATCTAAATCTGACTAAGGCAGAGCGAGGGTCAGGGGTGCAGGGTGGGCAGAGGGGAGAGGAGGGTAGCAGTGGACTCACTCTAGCACAATTTGGCTTTCCTCCAATACTGCAACCTTTCTCTATCCTGTTACCATTAACCCCTCCCTCCGCAGCAGCTCTAGAAGAACCACACGTTATTGAGTGTGGTTGTAATATCAGCTTGGAACCAAGATCAATCTGCATCCTAATGCCTCCAGCATTGCTTGGAAGAGTTTATGTGGTGCCCACGGCAGGCCCCAGGCAACGACAAACCAGGCCTTCTTCTACAGCAGCTGATGATGTGTACTGAATTCCACTACGAGCTATTAATCTCTCGTTTTCCTCTCCCTCCGTGGTCTCAGGCGTTCGGGCTGTGTCAGAACACTGCCTCCTAACTGGAGGTGCTGGCAAGAAGTGCCCAGTGACCTGCCAATGACCAATTCCTGGACGACAAAAGCTTTTTGCCCTGATTTCTCTGTTTCTCTTAAGGCAATATTCCTGCCTCATTCTATTACTGCCTCTCATCCGTGGTACTAGTGCTCTCTTCAAGTATTGACAGTGAATAAGCCACATTTGCTTCCTCCACTTGATCAACTACAGTGTCTGTGCTGACTTGTATTTCAAAAAATGCGATTTGTTTCCTGACCTGATTCATTCTCCGTAAATCTACGCAAAAAATCAGACACATATTTGGAGTGAGATGAACCTCCTAAAACCAGTACTTATTTTTTAAGCATACACTAAGTGTATAAAGATATTTAGTGAATAAGTCCCTTAAATTCTAGTGTTCAGATATCTTTACCCCATGGGTTAACTAAATTTCATTTCAAAATACAGAGATTGCTAACGAAAGCCAGAAGTTAATCCAGGAGAGAAAGTTCCTCATTATAGCCAATAGAGGGTATAGCCACTGTATATCACAGCAATCTTCCCATAATGGAATGGAGAGTTTCCTCATTTCTTTCCTAGCTGCATGGTTTTCCAGTCCGTGGCTATCCCAGGCTTGTTTCTGTGGTGGTTTTACAACATTCCTGCAACTTTTGGACACTCCTCCCGTTGAGAGGTAAAGTCTATGTTTCTTCATCTTAAATCCAGGTGGTTTCTAACTGCTCTTACCAATACAGCATGGCAGAAAGTGACACTATATTTGACTTCTGAGACTAGGTCATAAAAGACCGTATGGCTTCCACTTAGGTCATCTTGTATTCAGGCATGTCTAATAGTTTTAGTAATAACCTACATCTTCATTTAGGACTGGTAGCAAATACAAACACCCTTTTGTTGAGCATGGCAAAGTATTCTGTACAGAGAACCAACAGAACCGGATCCCTGAATTCTGTAAATCTGAAAATGGTTTTCTTAGAAATTTTTGAAATAGTTTTGTATTAATTGGTAGAATTCATACAGCTCAGTAGATATCAGTGTTTTTTAGGGAAACATCCTATGGCCTAAGAGTAATAACAACTCGGGTGTTTATGAAAGTCTTCTCACCTTAAATCTACTCACTATTCTCACCCTGTGTTTCTTTTCTTTTGGACTGTGAATCTTAGCACTTTAATCTCTAACACTATAAGATTTCATCTTATAACATACCTTCCCCCAAATTCTCCCTCTGTAGAAACCACATGTTCAAATGTTGAACAATTAGAAACTTTCTTATACACTGTTTTCAAATCCCTATTATGAATCTACCAAGCTTAAATATTTCAACTTGGAAGAAGGATTTTGCCATTACCTTTAGAAATAGACGCTTTGATAGAATGCCCTAACCGTCATGTGGCACATACAAATACTTTCTACAGAATAATATATTGCACGTTAGTTGGACTTCCAATGCTTAAAAGAGCTATGTAATACTCTTTAATACAATATCTTTCCAATTTTCAGAGAGTAATAGAGTAGGAACTTAAGTGAAAGAGGGACATTGGAAGTGAAAGAGTGAGATAAGATAACCACCTATATTTCAAAGTTATAGATCTATTCTCGTAGGTGTATCCAGATTGCTTACCAAGAACAACTGTGTCATAGAAAAGCAAAGCAAAAGGAAATATACTAAACCACGCCTTCTCATTTAGGAAACTGAGGCACAGAGATGTCAAATAACTATTCTCAGGTCAGCAGCTAGCCACTGGCAGAAAGAACTCAAGCATCAAGTCCCACAGGCTAAACCATACCTGGTAGTGAGATCATCTCTGACATTATAAAGGGATTTAGATATCCAGTGCTTGAGAAACTGACCTGAAGGCCAGGAAGAGAAGCCATGCTTTCCATTCCTTTGTCACATTGTTTTTAGTCTTACGGGAAAAAAAAAAAATTCACTTTACGACAGCAATCAGGAAAAGGAAAGAATCTGGAAAAGTGCCAAAGCAACACAAACGCTAATACATTCCCCCCACCCCCAAAAGTAGAGAAGTCCTCTCAAAAGAACAGAAAACAACAGGAAGAATGTATTCCCTTTTAAGAGCTAATAGAGGGATATCCCTCCCAGTGTATACAACATCTCCTCATCCTTACAAAACTGAAACACAAAACAGCTGAGCACAAAACTATATCCAATGTTGTCTGCTTTTCCCCATTTGGATCACTTCCCAGATAGTTGCTTATTGCCCTCTAAGATAGTTAATGAACATCCATCTGGCTAACTCGCCTCTCTAACATCTGTATTCGTCTGGCTAACATCTGTATCCATCTGCCAATCTTTCAAGATTTTAACAATGTTATACCCTAAACATTTGACATTCCTGAAAACCATATGCAAAGTCCTTGGAAATGAATGGGAAATTCACAGCATCACCTCTCACCACAGTGATGTGTTATCATACAGATGATAAATAATTGCTGAATGAAATTTACTCTTTAGCCCTGATGTGTCCTCATATCCCAGACTTGCTCATCCACTGCCTACTCGACACCCCCAACTGAGTGAGGAGTGAAGGTATTTCAAACTCAATGCTTCTAAAACAGAGTATTGAGGGGCACCCGGGGGGCTCAGTCAGTGGAGCATCAGATTCTTGATTTTGATTTTGGCCCAGGTCATGATCTCATGGTCATAGAATCGAGCCCCGCCTTGGGTTCTGCCATAGGGCTCTGCGCTGAAAGCTTGGAGCCTGCTTCGGATTCTCTCTTCCTCTCTCTCTCTCTCTGCCCCTCCCCCACTTGTGTGTGTACACTCACTCTCTCTCTCTCTCTCCAAATAAACATTTTTAAAATATAAAATAAAATAAAACAGAATATGGATTCCCACTGTCCTTCCCCCTGCCCCCACATACACAACTTCTTCTCCTGTTTGTCTACCTTAGATAAAAGAGTTTCCTAGTTGCTTGGGTCATTTTTGGAGATTTGTGATTCCTTTCCTTCCACTGACTCAGTCCGTTGGCAAGTCCTGCTGCTCTATGCTTAAATATGCCCTGAATCCAACCACGTCTCACTGCTTCCTTCCGTCACCTCCACCCTGGTTCAGACCTCTTACCTAGCCCACATGAACAGCCTCCTGATTAGTGCCCTGTCTTATTCAGTGTCTTCTTATTTTCCCCCCAGTAATCCACTCCCCACATCCCAACCACGATGATTCTCTTTCTTTTTTTGATGTTTATTTTTGACACAGAGTGTGAGTGGGGGAGGGGCAGAGAGAGATAGGGACAGAGGATCCAAAGCGGGCTCCGTGCTGACAGCAGCAAGCCCGACGTGGGGCTTGACCTCATGAAATACAAGATCATGACCTGAGCCAAAGTCGGATGCTCAACTGACAGCCACTCAGATACCCCGATTTTCTTAAAAAGTAAAGCATTTCACGTTTCTCCTTTGCTCCAACCCCTCCACGGTTTGCCATTACCCTCGGAATGCAACCATATCTCTGACGGTGACCTACAAACCCTCCTTGTCTTCCCTGGTCCAGTCCCCTAATCCCTTCCGCCACACTTCCCCTTAGACACCACGCTGTAACCCACCGCCCTCCTTGTTTTCAAACAGCATGTTTCAACTTGCACACTTCTCCCCTGTCTTCCAATGGTTGATTTCAACTAATTTTTCAGGTCTCTGAGCAACTGTCATGTCTGAGGTATCTTTCCTGAAGCAATCAGAGACACTCCCCATGCAGTTAACTCTCCATCCTCATACCCTGCTTTATTTTCTACACTCTCTGAAATTATAGTGCTCACTGTATGTATCTCTCACTGGAACATAAGCTCCCAGGCATCTGGAACAGTACAATAGGCACTCAAATATTTGAAAGGATGACTGACTGAATGAAACACGTCTTGATTAATGTACTAAAGATGCTGGCTAGAGCCAGGAGGAAGTGTGGGCATTATAAAATAGAATAAAAGAACAGGGACGCCTGGGTGGCGCAGTCGGTTAAGCGTCCGACTTCAGCCAGGTCACGATCTGGCGGTCCGTGAGTTCGAGCCCCGCGTCGGGCTCTGGGCTGATGGCTCAGAGCCTGGAGCCTGTTTCCGATTCTGTGTCTCCCTCTCTCTCTCTGCCCCTCCCCTGTTCATGCTCTGTCTCTCTCTGTCCCAAAAATAAATAAACGTTGAAAAAAAAAATTAAAAAAAAAAAAAGAATCATGGAGACGGATGCCTGCCAAACGGTGGGAAAGGGTTGTAATAAGAAATGGGCTTGCCGCAATACTGGAAAACTAGAAGCAGATACACTTCACCGACGTTTGGGCTCCATTTTCCCTTCATAAGGATGTGGCCTCAGCGAAGCAGCTTGTGATCCAAGAACCAGTCTGAAATCGTCCTCCTATAGGTGGCGTTAGTTTTAGCCTATCACAAAATCAGCTTCAGCAAGACCCTACTTGCTCCATACCACAGCCGGTGCACACCCCCGGGGAGGCCTTCACGGGGTGTGTGGTCCAGCCGCTAACCTTACAGTGGGTCACGCGTATGGTGTGGGTCTCCGGGTCTGCCTCACCTTCTCCTGCCAATCCACAGCCAACCCCAAACTCCGCAAGGATGCGAGGAGGTTCAGAAATGTAACAGACTGCCCACATATATTCGAGAACTCTAATTCAGCACACCGGACTGAATGTTTACGTCCCCTCAAAATTCGTGTTGAATCTCTCACCCCCAGCGTGATGGTATTAGGAGGTGGGGCCTTTGGGAGGTAATTAGGCCATACAGGCGAAACCCTCATGCATGAGGCTAGCGCTATTACGAAAGGAAGCGGAGAGTGAGTTCTCGCGCACTCTTTCCATCATGTGAAGAGGATACAAGAAGTCAGCACTCTGCAACCTGAAGACACTCTCAGCTCTCACCAGATGCTAAACCTATTGGCACTTGGATCTTGGACCTCCCAACCTCCAGAACTGTGAGAAAGAAATGTGGTGTTTCAGCCACCCAGTGTATGGTATTCTGTGATAGCAGCCTGAACTCAGACACTCAGTAAAACTCTAGGCTGGAACAGAACATAGTTCTAAGTGAAATAAGACTTTGCCCCACTTTAAACTGAGGCACCATTTCTAACTTCAGATTTCTGCAGGTAGAGGACAGAAGACCACTAAAAACATACCTTACTTACTATACAATTTCTAAGTGAGGAATGCAGGGGTTACATAGTAAATAACTTATCTCTTCAACCAGAAGTGAATTTATTTTCTAGTCACTGAAAACATTTCCTCAAGCAATTTCAAATGTACACGTTTTTAAAAAGTGAAACAAAGGCGAAAAGGAAATGACAATGTCTACTTACATTTCATACGAAATCTACGTGTGTTTCAGAATAAAGAATTGGCCTCTTCCCTTTAGTTAAGTCACTTTGAAGGGATCTTACAATTAAAATAAATGTACATTAGAATATTAGATCAGGTGGAAATGAATAATTTTTCAATTCTTTAAAAAGGACTTGAATATAAACACGTATAAACAATTATCACTGAGGTTACTAATGACCTCCATGACACTAAGTTCAAATGACATTTTTAGCCCTTATCTATTTGTTCTTTCTTGCAACTTTGGACATGTTCGACTACTCCTTTCTTGAAGTGTTTCCTCTCCTTGATTCTGTGATATGAGAGTCTTTGGGTTTTCCTCCTACCTGCCTGGAAGCTACTTATCAGTCTTCTCGGAGGTTCATCTTCCTCTAACTAGTCATTGAATGTCGGAGAATCTCAAAGCTTTACCCTAGGCTCTCTCTTCTTTTTACTTTGTTTTTTTTCTCCCTAAGTGGTCTCATAGATAGTCTCCCAAACTTTTGTGCATTTTGGTACACAGAGAACATGACAATATTTTTATAGGTACTCAGAGATGGAGGCCTCTGGCCTAAAGCCTTCTGCTGTTCCAAGGACTGATGATAACCAATATCTTAATACATGTATGTTCTATCTCAGCACATTGCATGGCACACTGGTGGGGCCTCGGGAAGTTCTGAATCAACATCCATGTACTTGGCTGTCACCAATACACAAATAACACGATTTTGTGTTTTTTAACCCAGGCTTCATTTCTCAGCTCTACACCTGTAGATCCAATTGCCTATCTGACATCTCTTCTTGATATTTGAAACCATCTTAAATGTATCATGTCTAAAAGTAAGCTCATGACCTGTGTTTCCCAAAAACTGATGCTCTTCTGGGGATCTCTCAGTGTAGGCAATCACACCAGGCTGTGGACACCAGAACTCTGGGAGATATTCTTGCCACCTCCTTCTCACCCTCTCAGCCAATCTACCATCAAGTTGTCTTTAATTTACTTCCTTAACATCATCTTGTCTCCACCTCCACCACCCGAGTCCAAGCTATCATCACAGCATAACTGATCTGCCTGAATCATTTCAGTGGCCACTCAAGCCATGGATCCTCATTGACTCTCGCTCCACCGTCACTCATTTTCTACTCTAGAAATAGAGTGATTTAAAAATAATAAAAATAGAATAGAGATTTCTCCAAAGAAGACATACAGATGGCCAACCAAACCATGAAAAGCTGCTCAACATCACTAGGCATTAGAGAAATGCAAATCAAAACTACAATGAGATATCATCTCACACCTGTCAGAATGGCTAAAATCAATAACACAAGAAACAACAGTGTTGGCAAGGATATGGAGAAAAAAGGAACGTTCTTCATTACACTGTTGGTGAGAATGCAAACTGGTGCATCCATTGTAGAAAACAGTATGAAGGCTTCTCAAAAAATTAAAAATAGAAATGGCATATGATCCAGTATTTCACTACTGAGTATTTACCCCAAGAAAACAAAAACACTAACTGAAAAAGATATATGCACCCTATGTATACTGCAGCATTATTTATGATAGCCAAGATGTGGAAGCAACCTAAGAGTCCATCAACACAGGAATGGATAAAGAAGATGCAATGTGTGTGTATACACACACATACACACACACACACACACACACAGAAACACACACACAGGAATATTACTCTGCCATAAAAAAGAACAAGATGCTGCCATTTATGACAACATGAATAGACCAAAAAGGTATTATGCTAAGTAAAATACGACAGAGAAAGACAGGGGCACCCGGATAGCTCAGTCGGTTAAGCGTCCAGCTCTTGATCTCAACTCAAGTCTTTATCACAGGGTTGTGAGTATGAGTTTGAGCCCCACATTGGGCTCTGCACTGGGTGCAGAGCCTACCTAAAAATAAAAAGACAGGGGTGCCTGGGTGGTTCGGTCAGTTAAGCATCTGACGCTTGATTTCAGTTCCGGTCATGATCTCACGGTTCATGGGATCGAACCCCATGTAGGGCTCTGTGCTAACAGTGTGGAGCCGGCTTGGGATTCTCTTTATTCCCCTCTCTCTGCCCCTTCCCAGTTATCTCTCTCTCAATCAGTTTTTGTTTTGTTTTGTTTTTAATTTTTTTTCAACGTTTATTTATTTTTGGGACAGAGAGAGACAGAGCATGAACGGGTGAGGGGCAGAGAGAGAGGGAGACACAGAATCGGAAACAGGCTCCAGGCTCTGAGCCATCAGCCCAGAGCCCGACGCGGGGCTCGAACTCATGGACCGCGAGATCGTGACCTGGCTGAAGTCGGACGCTTAACCGACTGCGCCACCCAGGCGCCCCTCAATCAGTTTTTTAAAAAAACTTAAAAAAAAAAAAACAGAGAAAGACAAATACCTCACATACGTATGGAATCTAAAAAACAAAACAAACAAATAGCAAAAACAGATCCATAAATACAGAGAACACACTGATGGTGGTCAGAGGGAGGAGGTAGGAGGGGGTAGGAGGGTTGGAGGTTGGGCAAATTGGAGAACGTGGAGTGGAAGATACAGATTTCCAATTATTAAATGAATAAGTCCCATGGATAAAAGGCACATCATAGAGAATATAGTCAATGGTACTGTAAGAGAGTTGTATACTGACAGACGGTAGCTATACTTGTGGTGAGCACAGCATAACATACATCCCAGTCACTGTGTTCTACACCTAAAATGAATGTAACGTTGTGTGTCAATTGTATTTCCATTTAAATAATGATGATGATGATGATGATGATAAATATGTAATAATAATAATAACAATAATAAAGATGTAACCAGATCATCCCTTCGTTGAAGGCAAAATTTCTCAACATGACCAATAATAGCCTGCATGGACTGAGCAATACTTAATTGCTCTGGCCGTCTGTTGCTGCAAAACAAATCACCCCAAAACTTAGTGGTTTAAAACAACAGTTTAATACTACCTTTCATGATTCTGTGGATTGTTCAGCTTGAGCTGGATGGTAATCATCTAGAATCTATCATACAGCTACAATAAGAATTTGGCTTCAGTTGGAGTCATCTGAAGGCTCAACTGGGCTGGGCATCCAAGATGGCTTCTTCACTCACATGTCTGAGGGCTGGTCAAGGGGTGTGTAGTCAGGGGTTCCTTAAAGCATGGCAGTCTCAGTGTATTCAAATTCTTACAAGACAAGTTACTTTCTTCAGGGTACGTTTTATAAGAGACCAAGGCAAAAGCTGCAAGACCTCTTGTGACCTTGTCTCTGAAGTCATTCAGTTCTCTTCTATTTTATCCTATACATCAAAATTGAACCACACGGTCAGTCCAGATTCAAGGAGGAGAGGAACTATCCAAGGACTTGAATATCAAAAAGCATAGCTCTTTGGAGGGCGAGAAGGGTCTTTGGAGAACATTAACCATACCCACTTCTCCAATCCCATTTTGCAGTGTATTCCCTGTTAGCTTCCACATTAGCCACACCAGCCTTCTTCCAGTTCCTTGTACTCATCATACTCCATCCTCCTGAAGGCTTTTGTAACAGAATGTTTTCTTAGTCTAGAATGTGTTTCCAATCCCCCTTTCCCCACGTTCAACTTGGAGACCAAAGTCTCAATAAAGTCTCAGGAAAGCCTTCCCTGTCTTCCTAAACAGGTTAAGTCTTTTTATTATATAATTTCATTGCACTGGATAAATTTCAGGCACTGTCCTTATCCCCACTGCACTTTGAATTTGTTCAAATGACTATGTAATTGATGTCTCAATATCCCCCACTAGACTGGAAGAGGGGCCATATCTGTTTTTCCCATCCTATCACAGAACTTAGCTAGTACTCAAATATTTATTTGCTGAATGAATGACAGAAATAAACTAAGTAAATGAACTGTCTCTTATAACAATTCCTTTAAAATTATAGTGAAGTAGATAAGCACATTCCCTATTCAATACATGGATAATTAGGCAATCCCAAATATAAACCATTTTTCACAGAGTCTCGTCTATAAATATAAAGGTCATATTCTCTTGCTATATCCTACTTATAAAAATAGCAGATGTATAAAGAAATCAATTAAATATAGTCAAATTATGTAAGTTTTGTGGTATTTCTTCCAATCTTTTTTTTCAAATGAGCCTAAACCTGTCTTTGCTTTTAATGTCTATGCCTTAACAAAAGCTGACACATGTACCAAATGGAGTATTCTAATCACTGGAGAGGTGCTCCTCTCCTCTGTGCAGGAATCCGATACTGATGGTAAAAGACCACTAGAAGCATTCCACTTAGAAACCCAGGTGGATTATTACACAGACCATACATGATTCTCACTGCGCTAAAACCAGACGCAGAATACTAACTGCTTCCCACTACATTATCAATAACCTGTCTATAAATAAACACTTCACCAACTTTCAACTTAAAACGGAATACTTCATCTTGGAGTGAGAGCTAACATTCCTGTTCTTAGATGGTAACACAAACAGCAAAGGATTCGATTAGAGAAAATAATCACGAGTTACGGCTCTTAACTATTTTTTTAAAAAGTGCATAATTATGAATGGTATCATAAAACAAAGTTCGTTATCAAAAAGTACATTCTATTCTATTTTGAATCCCAACCTTCAATTCTAATTCTTGTCAACCACTTTCAAGACTGAAAAGATCTGGTCTAGCAACAGAGTGTTTCCTACAATACAAATAATTCGCCATTGTGTTTATTTATTATTTCTGCCCACTTCAACATGGGCTCCAAGAGGGGATGGGTTTGGTCAGTCTTGTTGACCTAGAGTAGTCTCTAGCACATCATGCTGCCCAGTGAATCACTGAATGGGTAAATAGCACTGGTGTTCTAGAATCAGATCTTGTGTATTACTCAAAATATATATGAAGATGCTTATTTGTTAGTTAAGAGAAGATATTCTGACAAAAATGCCAACACATAAAACGTTCTCACTTCTCATCTATGTTTCTTGCTTCCTAGGTATTATGCCACATGAAATTAGTGTTTCTAATTATCTAATCTTTCTTATCCACCAGGTATAGAAAAAAAAATTATATTCTACCATAAGGCAGAAACAGCTTTTAGCTAAATCAATTGTTAAAAACAAGACAACAGGCTCAAAATGGAGTCACTTAAGCTCAGCTCCATATCACCAAACTGAGACTTAATTACACTTTTGACCTCTTCCAGAAATGGAATCTTAAAGTGAATCAGGAACTACCTGATCAGCACGAGTGAGGTCATCTTCCTGATAGACCCCTGCCATCCCATAAAGGAAACTGGTCTTCCCACAACCATTCCACTTTTTGGCAGTATAATTTCCTTGTTCCCACTCCCTTCCACCTATACAAGTCTTTCATTTTGCACAGCTTTTGGAAGCTCCCTTCTGTCTGCTAGATGGGATGCTGCTCTAGTCATGAATCATTAAATAAAGCCAGTTAAGTCTTCAATTTTTTAACCTTTATTTATTTTTGAGAGAGAGAAAGTATGAGCAGGGGAGGGGCAGAAAAAGAGAGGGAGACAGAGAATCTGAAGCAGGATCCAGGCTCCCCACTGTCAGCACAGAGCCCCACTCAGGGCTCAAACTGGAACTCTCCAACAGTGAGATGATGACCTGAGCCTAAGTCGGATGCTTAACTGACTGAGCCACCCAGGCGCCCCAAGCCAATAAGATCTTTCAAATTTACTCAGTTGAATTTCGTTCTTTAATACATTGAATTTCTTCGGTTATTAAGTTATCTGGAATGAAACTTCTTTTTCTCAGTGGCTGAACTGGACTTTGCAACTTCTTCTGTAATGTGAGGGGTTTTATCAGATTAAACAAATACATGGCAAATGATACAGAATTCTACAAGCAGGTCCATGAGTATGACTATTTTTGTGGAATAATTTTGCCACTGTGGCTAAAAATACAAAAACAAAGATGCAAGATAGAGGGCATGAAAATCTGTCATAGGACAGTTGCTTAACTCCAAAGTTTGTCTTTTAATAAATTGCAAACGTTTTGCCTCAAGGGGCGACTTGATGAAACATTCATTTATAGGTGGTTAAACTTCTTCTAGACCACCCAATTTAGGTTAAGAGTAAAATATTAATATCAAATTTGTGCATTAAAGGAAATTCCCCCAACTGGTATCCTCTGATGCAAGTTTAACATGGACCTACAAACATGACTTGTGGCTTTTCTGTAGGTGAGTCTCTGCTCCATTTTGCACCTTATTTCTTAACTCATTGATCACACTGAATTATTCACAGCTGAACATCTTTTTCCTCTGTCCTGCTTCTTGTTAAGTGCAGATTAAGATCTAGATTGTTGTAATTCATTAAGTGGAAATTTTAAACACTAAACAAGTTGAACCTGCTCCACAACCGCTCCAATTCCAGACTTGAACTTAGAAAAAGTTGTGTTACAAGAAACATGATCTGCCCATATTTTCAAAGGCATTAACATCTGTCTCCTCCTAGGGTTTTTAAACTCCTCTCAAATTCAGCCAAAAAGAGAGATGCACTTAAGCTACAGTTGGCAAGTGCCATATTTGACCATTCATTACTCTAAGTGGTTTTTTAAAGTCTTGTCTTCCATTTTCTATAAGTCCTGACTCCACCTTCTTTCTACTATAGAGCTCCACTACAAGGCTTAGAACAAAGATCTTTGAATAGTTTGCTAAACACCTCCCCCCACCCACACACTTCTTTCTTCAGATCCCACCGCTATCAAATTGTTTCTGATTCCATCCTGAGCAGTAAATAAATAGAAATACATGCAGGATTAACTTGGGTTACTTTTAGAAGTAAGTTCATTTCAATCTCACCCAGACATGCATAAAAAATAGTACATCTTCCTTTCTATTCTTCATCATTCACCATTAAAGCTAACACATACTCCTTACTAAGAGGAGTAACAGGGAAGGGCAGGAATTTCAGACATATTAGGAATATTGATTAATTCTATTCCTTTTGGGGAGACAATTCCCTGATTGAACAGAGCACTGGTGGGGGAACAGGAGGAGATGCACATTTTTCAAGCTAAGCCCTTTCAAGGACAGATCCCAAGGTGAGCAGTACTAGGGGTTTCTCAGCAACCTGAAAGGATTTGTGAATGATTGTGAAAGATTTGCACCTCCTCCAGCTGCACTTAGGGGCTGTTCTAAAACAGTAAAGCCCAGCTTGGGAAATTCATGTCACATCCTGTACCCCTGGGCAAGAAGTGGTGAAATACACACACACGCGGACGGACGCGCGCCACACACACACACACACACACACACACACACACACACACGCACACACACACTCCCCACACACACCCAGCGGGTGAGAAGCGGTGAAATACACACGCGCGCGCGCACACACACACACACACACACACACACACACACACACTCACGCTCACACCCCACCCCACCCCACCAAAAGCCCTGCGGGGAAGCTCCCAGCCAAGCAGGTTCGGGCTTGGGAAGGCACAGTCAGCATCCCTCTCTCCCAGCCCAAGTGAGAGGCTCGCCTCCGCCTCGGAGCTACAGCTCCCTGGTCTTTCACATTCTAGGCTTTTCCTTACGAAGTAGAAAGGTCTATGCTGGCCTTACCTCTGGGGCTGCTTTCCTGTAAGTACGGCGGGGCCGTGGGAGTGACATTCCCCGAGTGGGATGCTGACAGCAGCGGCGAGCGTTCGTCCACCCCGTCAGCAGCCATGACTGCGGCGGCGGCGGGGCCGGGGGGAGGCTGAGCCGGGGGCTGCGGCGCCCGCGGAGGTGGTGGCTACTGCCGCGGCCGCTGCTGCTGCTGCTGCCGCTGCCGCTGCTGCTGCCGCCGCCTCCGGGAGGACCCGGGCTGTGTCACAAGGCAGGAGGCGGGGGGAGGGGAGGGTGCGGGACCGAGAGGCGGGGGAAGGGAAGCGCGCTGGGAAGCCAGTCTGGGGGAGGGGAGGGAAGCGAGAAAGAAGGAGCCCGGGAGAGGGGCGGAGGGGAGAAGTGGAGAAGGGGAGGAGCGGGAGCCAGGGAACACAGTAGGGCTGCCCCCGGAAGGCGGGGAAGGGAAGGTGCGGAGCCACGGAAAGAGGGGCGGGCGGGGGAGGCGAGAGAAAGGGGCTGCAACTCTTCTCTCTTTGTACTTTACGTTTCCTTAGCTAAGAAGAGGAAGAAGGGTAAAGAGCAACCTGAAAGGGGGTAAGAGAAAAGGCCTTGACTGCGGAAAAACTACAGCAAACACGGATCTCAAGTTCAGCTCCAAGATGGGGGCGGGGGGGGGGGGGAGGAGGAGGGCTTCTGTGCCGTCCAACTTTGCAGCAGTTAAGGGAAGAAAGCTTACTCCTAGGGTTATCAATTCCTTCTTGAGGGCTGCTGCTGCTTTTGTTGGAAAATCACTTTTCAGTATCTGTTGTCTAGGACGAAGTAAATTTCTGCAGGAGTGGTGCATTCCTTGCTTGTCCTTGTTTTCTCGTATCTGTTTGGCACTCTCCTAACGGTATCTTACTGAAATGATGCATAGTGTGCTGGCTTTTACAAGTTTAATTTGACAAAATACGTTGCCCTCATAGTTTTGTTTTTGGACCATATTGTCCCTGACACCTTATACAATAATGACGCTTATGAATAATGTAAAGCAATTAAAAACTACGTTTCTTGAGCTAGCGTTTTAGAATGATCTTTCACATGTAAAAGAGAGTAAGAAAAAAAAAAAAAAAGCTAGGCATAGTTACCGGCATGCTTTCTTGTTTTTTTCTTCTCCTATTTTGGTGGTTGGCTAAAGTGGCTTAAAAAGCAACGTTTTGAGTATGCCAGACAGAAACGCAATAGGAAATTATGAAAAGATAATTTTTCTGCAGTAATTCTTGGAGCCATTCAACAAACTTATATTATGTGCTTCCTGGGTCTACAAAGGTGAATACACGGGGCAATGGTCTTTATCCTCCAGATGTCTGTGTGGGAACACAGTTGAAAACAAATAAAAAATGAGGCTGGTAGTCCCAGCTGTAGATTTAAAGGGTCAGGAGGAAAAGCTGGCTTTAGAAATTTGAAACTGCTTCTCATGTAACATTAAGAAGGGTCTTCATTTTGCTCTCTGAAGATACTCTTTCTTCAAAAAAATCCATTTAGGCATCAGCTGGAAATCCTAAGGGAAAATCAAAGAATAATGCTTTCTATTATGCAGCATCTTTTATGGGTCAGTAGTATCAGGACCCAACACAATATAAGGATCCCCATACGATATAATCCAAGGGCGTTTATAGATCTCCAGAAACCTGAAAAGTGAGAGGTCAAGATGTAGCGCTCCCTGCAAAAATGAACATTTTACAAAAATGAATGGCAGGCTTTTTGGTTTTTGTTTTTGTTTTACGGTGCAGTGAAAGAAGCTATTGAGTTAAAGAAACTTTTAAGAAGAATCAACAAAATCCTATTACTCTAGCGTCCTGTCCTGGGGCCTATCACACTGGATTGTAACAGTGTATTTACGTTTCTATTACCCACCTCCCCCTTATTCCCCACTGACTTTGTGAGTCAG
This sequence comes from Herpailurus yagouaroundi, assembly GCF_014898765.1. Lineage (NCBI taxonomy): Eukaryota > Metazoa > Chordata > Mammalia > Carnivora > Felidae > Herpailurus > Herpailurus yagouaroundi. Next base: position 3,767,994 of record NW_024412417.1, read on the forward strand.
AAACCATAACTGTCTCATTAACTCTTGTATCTCCAGTATCTAACACAATGCCTGGTTCATTAAGAAGCACTCGGTAAATATTTGCCAAATAAATAAGCAAACGAGTGTATGAGTAAATCCTCCACAGTGCCAGAATCTTACTAAAGCAAATTGTTAGCGGAAAAAACATGGAGCATCTTGTGATTTTTTTGATGAAAATGACAGCGTTGCCATCTGACCACCGTTTTTACTGTTCCATTATTATCTCTTCAACTAGGGTCCCTTTATTGTCCAGGTAAAAAGGTTTCTTTCTTTCTTTCTTTCTTTCTTTCTTTCTTTCTTTCTTTCTTTCTTTCTTTCCTTCTTTCCTTCTTTATATGGCTTCTTTATCTATTTCAGAATTCATTAGAGGGTGACACAGCTAGTGGAAATCACTCTTCTCACACTATACAAGGTAGAGGGTAAACCAAGAGTATATTTGCAGCAATGCGAAGTTTCATAAAAAGTAAACAAAAACAAACAAACAAACACTTTTATTCGGTGAGTATCACTTCATTCTAGTTTAAAAATAATACTATAGTTTATGGTTACTCAATAAACATTAAATAATTCTTATCAATCCAAGGCATTTTATGATGATAATATTTTTCCATCTCTACTCAGGAAATGAGGTAATGTGTCTTTTGGGATACAAGTACAATATAAACAGATAATGTGTGAGCTAGTAAAAGCTGTATCTTACTACTTACTGAAGCTACTTACACTACAATTTTAGTTACCTACTACTGAGCAACCTACCATACCCAAATCCAGTGGTTTAAAACAACATGATTTGTTATTTTTCATGACTCTATAGGCAGTTGTGTGGTTATTCTATTGGTCTTGCCTGGGCTTGTATTCAGGAAGCTGCATTCATCTGGCAGATTGGCTAGGGGCTAGCTCAACTGAGGCAGCTTGGATGGGGGTGGGGGGGTGGGGGCGGGTTGTCTCTCTTCAGCTCTTCAAAGTCCGTCATTCCAGGCTTCTTCACATACCTGGTAGTCTCAGAGCAGTATTTGAGGGGTGAGAGGGTGACTGTGGAAGCTATGGCACCTTTTCCAGATCTAGGCTCTGCGTCTCAAATAATGTCACTTCTACCATATTCTTGTATCTCCCTCAGCCTGCCTCCTGCTTCCTGTCCAAAGAAAGTTAGAGGCTCAGAGGCCTCTCTTCATGATCAACCCCTATTATGATCGTCAGTCATTGTAAAGATTAAACAACTTCCTCATTTTCACTTTATAAGCCATCCTATGACATCCTGCCTCTGAGTTTCATCTCAGTGTTGGATTTGAAGACCTAGTTCGTGAGCTATTCTTTTGTGCACAATAAACTCTAGCTAAATACTATTTTACTCATCTGGTTTTAATTTTTACTGCCTCTGGACTTCAACAGAACTGTAAAATGATACATATATGCTGTTTGAGCTGTTGAGTTTGTTGTAATTTTTTATGGCAGCGATAGAAAATGCCACCTCCCATCAAAGAGAGCTAAAAGAAGCTAATTGTTACTTTCTGTGTTCTACATGGAAATGACATTAGTGAGATCAACGAGTTCATTAGGTATGTTTACTACCTTACAAGGTACCACAGACAAGAGTTAATTGGTCTACTTTCTGCCCTCTGGTCTCCAGGAGCAATCTCCTCCCTGCTTTTCTAGCTTTCACCGACAGTCTCGTCTCTGCCCCTTCCAGCATTCACCTGCTGCCTGGCCTGAAGACTGCCATGTGCTTTGGGTTTTGTTGGAACAATACTAATTTCTCTTACATTTATCTATTGCTTTCTACTTTAGCTACTCATTCCTGTTGAATTAATCTATTACTTTGTACTTCCGGTCCATCCCACTTTGTCTGGTTAACCTATTATTGCTTTGGAAGAATCCAGCATCCTAAAACTTAAGAGACTGAAATAACAATGCGTTATTTTTCAGAAAGGTGCATTCAGCTGGTGGTTGCGCTGGTGACTGCACTCAGCTGAGAAAGCTGGATTGGCTGATCCTCGCTCTCCAAACTCGCTTTCATCCTGGGCACCTTTGTTGAACTCACTCTCAGAATAGCGCTCCCACAGGGCAGAGGCAGATGCTGCCAAGGCCTCATGGGTCCCAGTTTTGGCACAGGTACAAGCTTGTTTCTACCACTCTTTACTGGTCAGAGCAAGTCATAAGGCCAGCCCGCATTCAAGCCAGCAGAGGGATAAATTCAGTCTCTTGAGGGGAAGTGTGGCAGTGTCACATACAGAGGGGCATGAATGCAGGGAGGTCACTGTATAATGACCCAACACAGCTAAAACAGCATTTGACATAAGAAAAGCAGTGAGAAAGGCAAAGGAGAGTTCCTCAAGAAACATCATGTTTTGGGGAAGAAGTTTAATTTGAAACGTTAAAGTCCATCTAAGAAATATGTTTTATTAATATCTATGCAATATAAAGCATATTCATATTAAATATGTTATTGTAAGGATTATGATTTCTCTCCTTGGCGCATAACAACATGCTACCTCCACTTGGTCACCTTGATGTCTCCATCTTTCTCCTCTGTGCTGGGGGGGGGGCCAGGCTTGGAGATCAATTATATTTCAATATGATTGTATATAATTTGAATTCAGTACCTCTAAATAGTGATCTTAGTTCAGTTAATTTAACTTCTCTATACCTCTTTTGTTGAATTAGTCTGTAAAACAAAGAAAATAATACCAACTCATAGGGTATTTATGATGATTGGATGAGAAAATGTATGGAATATAAATAACTATCAGTGCTTGGCACATAGATTTGCTATAAATATAAGCTTTTTTTTTTTTTTTTTTTTTTTTTTTTTTTACTGCTCTCCCTTTTTAACTCTATTAGAAGGGAAACGCATCACTGAACTAAGCTAGGAGTACAATGGTCTTGTATATACTAGGAGTACAATATATATAAATTTAAACAAGACACTGGGATGGGGAAGGCCCCTAAAGAACTTACACTTGGGCCTTCTCTGGAAATCCATATATATATATATATATATATATATATATATATATATATATATACACACACACACATACACACACATATATACATATATATACACACATATATATACACACATATGTATATATGTGTGTATATATATGTGTATATATATATGTTTAATCCATATATATATATGTTTAATCCATACACACACACATACACACACACACATATATATGTTTTTGCTTGTTTGTTTATTGTTTTTTTTTTTTTTTTTAAGTAACCCTGAGGCCCAACATGGGGCTTGAACTCATAACCCAAGATCAAGAGTTGCAGGCTAAACTGACTCAGCCAGCCAGGTGCCCCTGAGTATGTTTATATGTGTATATATAAATATACATATACATATATATACACATACATATATATACACACACACATAAATATATATGTGTGTATATATGTATATATTTATATGTATATATAAATATAAAAATATATATTTTTATATGTTTATATTTATATGTGTGTATATATATATTTATATGTATATATATATTTTTAAGTAGGCATCATGCCCAGTGTGGGACTTGAACTCATGACCCTGAAATCAGGAGTTGCATGTTCTACTAACTAAGCCAGCCCGGCACTCCTGTTTATATTTTTAACTCACTAATTCATTTATACTTAACTAATAGTTACACAGGGTAGCATCTCAGTGTGTAGCCTGCATGCTCAATGCAAGAACTCTGGAGCATCTCAGCAGGCCTGAAGGGGTTGTATTTAAGCATAAAGGTTCCCAGGTCCTTTGGAAATTCCTATTAAAGAAACGTTGAGGAACACTGTCAGATCCAAGGAAACAGGGATTTATATTTCACACACAGAATGAAATATCAGTGCCCCTTCATCACTGTGGGGCTTGGGAAGGCAGGAACCTGGGTGTTAGGTGAGGGAAACTTGAAGGATGGGTACTCCACCATGTCTAGGGTAAAGAGGTTTGCCTTCAGCTCCAAGGGTTTTTGTTCGCTTCTCCAGCAGACAAACTTGTAAGCCCGAAAGAACAATGCCATGTTCTGGAGTTGAAAAAGGTGCTACGTTTTGCAGACACAGTCGAGGAGGGGTGCAGACTTGACTGTGGTCACAGAAGAGTTTTCAGTTAATTTGTCCTGGATTGCCTGTCACTATCTCAGTTTCATCAGCAAAATGGGGGATAGCTGTCTTGCATCTCATAGTATGCTAATATGCGTAAAATAAGACACAAGCTCTATAAGCACCCTCCAAAAGAGAAGAGTGAAATGAAGTTCAAGAGAGGATATGTGACCTGAACTTGTGTAGAACTTTCCCTGTTGACCCAAAACTGACAGCCAGGGTCCAAAGCTGAAGATAAAGAAGCAGTAAGTATTTGCACATACTAAATCAGCAGCACTGGCCCCTCAATAACCACAATTATCCCAAATCATATAAGCCAGAGAAGGAGGAGAAAAAATGAGAATCACTGGAGTCATAAATTGTTGGCTTAACAAAGTTCTACTGTGGCTTTTCCCTACCCATTTCCAAAAGGCCAAGTGAGAAGGGCTGTAAGAGAATTACTTGCAAAGTCTGGGGGTGCCTGCACTCCGTTTTCTACTCATACCTCAAATTAGGACACAGGCCAGTCCATCTTCCTAAAGTCTACGTGAACAGGAAAAAAGGAATTGGTGAATGTCAGTAAGAGAAACAGGAAGGCTTGTGGTGTAGCCCAGCTATCGCTTCTGCTTTGATGAGAATGTGAGTTTCTGGTAGGCCGAGTGAGTACCACAAAGCTGGGCTTGTGCCATCATGTTCACACCAACACACACACACAAAACTAACTACTGGGCAAAAAAAGTCCCCCGGCAATAAAAACAAAAGTTCAGGAGTATGCTACTTAGTGCAAGAGCTGAGGAGAGTTGGAAAAATTTAAACGAGACACTGTGGACTGGGAAGGCCCCTAAAGAACTCCTATTTGTGCCTCCTCTGGAAATCCAGTATCTGAATACCTGCTATGGAGAGACCATTGTCAATGGCAGGGTGGTGTTGGTCCAACAGTGAGTGCCAAACAGCCTGAGGAAGATGACGATGATGGCCCCTTTTATCCCTCTGGCTCCTCCCCGTGTCCACTCCCTGGAGAAGCTAGGAACCAGAAAAGGAAGGAAGGACCTACAGCCCAGAAGTAAACTACACTCTTCCCTCCAAGGTAGAAAATGGGAAAGAGGTAAAGAGAAGGCCATACCGTCTCCCCATTTCCAGTCCTTCAAACCGCCATGCTAGCAGATGACAGAAAAAAGAAATCTTTTATTTGGATATGAAATTGGAGTTCTAGACTGAATGGATTTTTAATCACTGAAATTGACCAAGAAGTTATAGAACCTACAGATGTGACAAGATATCTGTGACAGGAGGTGGGGGTGTGGGGGGGGGGCGGGATTTAAAATGGCTGTTTTAAGGGCAGTATTTGGAGGAGACTATAACCATTTCTTATTTGTACCTCACTGAGTTACATTTGTTTAGTAAGTTGGATAGATGGATAGATGATCGATAGATGGATAGATACAGAGATACAGAGATAGAGAAATATATATGACTGCTGCCCCAAATTCAAGCTTTCCTTGACTAAAACATTTTTGACGAATAAGTACAAGTATCTTGTTCTAAATGCTGCGACTACAAAGATGAGATACAGCATTTAAGAGGTAATTACGGTTAAATGAGGTCATAACAGTGAGGCCCTAATCCAATAGGTTTGATGGTCTGATACCTGAGCTTGTGCTCACGCACACGTGCTTGCTCTGTCTCAGCCTCTCCCTTTCGATGAATCTGCACTGAGGAAAGACCAACTGAGGACACAGTGAGAAGACAGCCATCTGCAAGCCAGAAAGAGTGTCCTCATCAGAAACGCAGCCCTGTTGGACCTTGATCTTGGACTTCCCATCTTTCAGAACTGTGAGGAAATAAATTTCTGCTCTTTAAACCAAGCAGTCTGCAGGCATTTTCCTATGGACACTCCAGCACACTAATACAACCTGCAAAGAATAAGATTGCTTTTTAAAAATCCTCTTTGCCCTTGGAAACACCCATTTTCACAGAGAAACCTATTTGAGACCACAGGAGCAGTCGATAAACGCAAAAACACGTTTTATGATGAGAAACTTCCTTTTCCTATGGTTTCAGAAACCAGTTGGGTAAGAAAAGTAACTGTTACCTCTTTAGAAATTGGTATTCCCAGAATTTCCTCCTAGGAGATACAAAACACATTCTAGTTTTATTTTCTGCACGTCTAGGCTTTCGATTCTGTCTTAGCAGAAGTTCAGACAGAGGGTCTGTCTGACCCTTAAGTGCACCATCCAGTTTATTTAACCAGTCCCCTATTTTTTAATGTTTCAGAAATTTTGCAATATTTTATTCACTCATTCAACAAACACTTACTGAATGCCTTCCATGTGCCAGGCACTCTTCTAGGAGTTACAAAACCCCTGACCTCATTACAACTGAAGACCAGTAACACTCAGGTGAACAAGGATATGTAATATATCAGGTGGTGATAAATGTGATGGGGAGAAATCAAGCAGTGTAAGGGGAAATAGGAGAGAGAGAGGTAGAGGGGGCACATTGCTTTCTTGCATGGAGGAATTTGGTAGGCTTCCCTGATATCTGAGCAGAGATAGGGACAGTGAACCGCAAGGTCCCGAGGAGGGAACACACTTGACACGTGCAGGAATGGCAAGGAAGCCTGTGTGTCCTGAGCAAAGTGAGCTGGGGAGTGAGGGTGGGGTGGGGGAGTAAAAGATGAGATCAGAGAAGTTTGCCATTGACCTGGGTGTGGCAGATCCTATGCAGCCGGTTTGGCTTTTCCTCTGAGATGAGAAAAGTTTGGAGCTCTTGGGGGGCTTTTAGGGTAGAGGAACGACACAGGTTTTAAAAGAATCACAATGGCTGCTTGTGTTAAAATTGGACTGTAGGTAAGAAAGATAGAAGGACTAAAGGTGGAAAAAAGGAGTCAGATTTTGGATATACCGTGAAAGTAAATCTAACACGATTTCCTGACAGATTTCATGTAGTGTATGAAAAACAGAAGTCAAGGATGACTTCAGTCAATCTTTGAACACTTTTCTGAGATTTATTTATGATAAATTTTTTTGAATGGAAGGCCAGATCAGAGACTATGCACATGTAAAAATTTGGGGGCATATATTGTCAATTGCCCTCTGGAACTTGGAACCATTTTATACCCTCACTTGTAGTGACGGAGACTCTCCATTTCTCAGTAGCTTAGGAAAATAACATGGACCATTATTTTTAATATTGACAGCTTAATATGAAAAGTAGATTTTTTGTGACTTATTTAACTTTATCCTTAATGATTCTTAATATTCTTGAATATTTTTAGTAGTCCTTGGTATTGACCACTTTTCCACTGGGAAGTTCACCTTTTTTATTATCACTTAAAATTTTTATTTATAAGTTTAATTTAAAATTTTATTGATCGACAAAATCCATTCCCTTCTCCTTCTAAAAACCCAGCTAGACCACATTTCCCAGCCATCCTTACACTTAACAATAGTTATATGTCCAAATTCTGGCCAATGGAAGATTACAGAGGTACTTTTAGCCTGGCCCATAAAAACATTCCTTTCATGATCCTGCAACCCTCTTTTTTCCTCTAAGAGAGATGGCAGGGAATGACCCCCAAGGAGACCGTGGGAGTCACATTGTTGAAAATGGTACCAGAAAGAAGGATCTCGAGACACTAATCACTATGTATAGGAGAGCTACCCACCAAGAACACTGGATTTGGAGAGTTTTGTGAGAAATGCGCTTTACTGTGTTAAGCCACTGAGATTTCAGAGTTTATTTATTACAGCAGGGGGTGTTTTCCCTGATCAAGAAATACATAGAGTTATAAAGAATTTCTTTATCTTCAGATAGGCAAATATACTTGTCTTTTGCCTGTGTGGAGAAATGTAAAATTTTCTTCTCTGAAGGCACACGGACCCTGGTGCTCCCTGGTACTGAGAGACTAATCCATCCCTCTAAATTCCTTCTTTGAGTTAACAACTCCAAGAACAGGATGTAATGGACTAGAACAGGCCAAATCTCTCTTCCTACGCCCCCACTCTTTTTTTTCTCTCTCTCCCTATCTCTCTTTCTTTCCCTCTTTCTTCTCTCCCTATCTCTCTCTCTCTCCCTATCTCTCTCTCTCCCCACTCCTCTCTCTCTCTCTCTCTCTCCCTCTCTCTCTCTCTCCCCCTCTCTTCCCCCCACCCCCACACATGCATGCGCGCGTTTTTTCTGAAAGATTGCCTGATTGCTTACCAAACTTGTAACTGGGACTCTGCCAATTTGTTTCTTTGCTATATAAAATATCTCGTTTCCCATTTTCCAGGAAACACTGCCTTTGGATATTCTCTCTGTTGCAATAGCCTGAATAAAATACCTATCCCCTTGATTCGCAGTCAGCATTTGAAAGTTCAACACATATAAAAAAATAAGGCAAATGTTTTTTCTTAGTTTATTGTCTTTCTATTTTGTCTGTGAAAATATTTTTAATGGCTGTCTAATTTTTCAATATATTCTGTTTCTGGATATGATCTTTCTTTATATGCTCTGTAATTTATAGCCCATGAAATAGCAAACTGTCTTCTTTTGCTCATAGAAGTTCTATCTACATTCTTTCTCATTTTGTGCTAAACCTAGAATATATGGTACATGAGTTAACAGAGTACAATTTCCTGCCTTGTCCTTCTCATGTCTTATTGGGCATTTACTCTCAAGACTACTGTCTTGGTCATCTGACTGTTAAGGATATGCCTCAGGTCACTGAGTTTTTCGAAGGCATCTTGTTTTGTCTGCCTGAGTCAATTTGCCACCGGCCTTATGTGTTATGTATTCTCACTGGTCACCAGTCACCCTGACCACACTCGTGAACACTAGTCAGACTAGCGAGACTGATCACATGCAGCTGTCTCTGGCCTGCATGACAGGAGGGGCTTTTCATTTACCAATAATATCATGTATGTAGAATAATACAAGGGGAGTGTATCAGTTTGCTTTGCTGCTGTAACAAATTACCACATGCACATAGAGCAGTGTAGGATTTTGATCATTAGTTGCGAGTGCAGGGCAGTGTAGGATTTTGATCATTAGTTGCGAGTGCAAAGCTCCATTTTTATGGATGGCAAGTAATATTTTCCTTACAAATTAAAAAAAAATGCAAAACTACTATCTTACATTTCTGGAGCTCAAAAGTCCAAAATGGTTCTCACTGGGCTAAACTTGAGCTGTCAGCAATGCTGCATTCCTCAGTGGAGGCTCCAGAAAAGAGTCTGTTTTCTCACCTTTTCTAGTTCCCAGAGACTACCTGCACACCTCCCTTGTGTGTCCCCTTCCTCCATCAAGCAGTGCATCCCCTTCAAGTCTCTGACTCTGCCTGTCCTGCCTTCCTTCACAAAGAAGGCCTTTGTGATTATTCATATGGAAATTCTTTCCATGCCAATATTCTTAACTTAATCACCTCTGCAAAGTCCCCTGTTTCATGTAAGGTAACATATTCCCAGGGCTTAGGATGTGGTGGGCCACCGTTCTACCTTCCACAGAAGGATTTCTCCGCACTGTAACACAATGGCAAATCTTCTTAATGGTCCTAAGTTGACTCTTAAATTATGTCTGGTCAGGGATCACGCCGTGCAGACAAAAATCTCAATTCTTAACTAAATTCTTAACTACTTTGTGTTAATGAACACAAAGTAAAAAAATGACTAGAAGAAAGTAAAATATATACAAATAAAGGTGATACTCTTTATGGTGTAAGAAACCTATAATTCCTTGGTAGAAATACTCAGAGTAATAATCAGAGATAAAAAGGTAGCTTTTAGTGGGGCTGATACAAAAAAGATCTACATTTATATGTGACTTGCTTTTTGTTTCTAAAAGTTGAAAATATCTCTTGAAGATAATAATATGAATTTCCATTTAGGCAAAATTGATTAAAATAAAACATAAGCTCTAAACAAATGTTTCTACCTTTAAGTTTTCTCCTATTTCTTTTTTTAAAATGTTTATTCATTTTTGAGAGAGAGGCAGAGTGCATGCAGGGGAGGGGCAGACAGAGAGGAAGACAAGGGGAGTGTATCAGTGTAACCAAAGCAGGCTCCAGGTTCTGAGCTGTCAGCTCAGAGCCTGATGTGGGGCTTGAACTCATGAACCGTGAGATCATGACCTGAGCTGAAGTCAGATGCTTAACTGACTAAACCATCCAGGTGCCCCAAGATTTCTCCTATTTCAAATGAACCAGACGATTAAAAACATAAATCAATACAAAATGCTTCCCAGGATTAGTCAGTAAGATAACATAAAATTTTTCAATATTTGAAATTCTTTCATTACAATAATATTAGAGTTTCAGATTCAACTGCTTGATTTGTTTTCTCCAAATGGCTATTCTTATCATCTGCCCTTTTCTTCAATATAAAAATCATTTATTGATTCCTTCCTTTGTACAAGCACTATCCTAAGTGTGGGGACATAAAAATGAATAAAGTGTGGCTTCTAATTTTGGACTTTGCAGTCCAGTGTGACAAAACTTAGAAAATCAAACCATTTCTGCACTAATGGTTATATGAAGAAAATACCATGAAAACACAGGTAAGGGAGCATCTAACTATGTTTTATTTTTAAATATTTATTTATTTGTGACAGAGAGAGAGAGAGAGAAGGGGAAGAGAGAGAGGGAGAGAGAGGATCTGAAGTGGGCTCTGTGCTGAGAGTGGAGAGCCCAATGCAGGGCTTGAACTCACGAACCGTGAGATCATGACCTGAGCTGAAGTCAGATGCTTAACCGACCGAGCCACCCAGGTGCCCTGGGAGCATTCAATTCTTAAGCAATCACACTTTAGAAAATAATGTACTTAGTCTCAGCTAAAAATACTCGTACTAATAAGGTAAAAGAACAGTGAACCGAAAGACAAGATGTATTAACAAGTAATGGAATAAAGGAGTATTTAGGAATGAAAGATGATTTATGAGCACAGATTGCAGTACAATTATTGTTATAGATACCAATATTTTGGTTACAAATCTCTCTCTTGGGAAAATAGAATGGCTTCTTTGAGAAGCAGATTTCTCTTCCAAATGTTTTTCACTAACACCAATCTGGACGAGAGGAAGAATTTATCTTCCAGGACTGAATTTAACTTCTCTGTTTAATTTCAGTAAATATGAACTACTTATTGGGAAAATAATTTCTTGTGCAGGTAGTTGCGTGGTTGTCTTTTACAATTTGAAATTCTAAGCTAAATGTGCCTTCTAATTCATCATTACTCAAAAGCATGTAAGAGTGGCCCTACATTTAAACAAAATACTGTATGAAGCAGTTTACACTTGGAGAGGTAAGGAACTATAATAATGATACTCTTATTATTGGAAAAATGATATGTGCCAACATGCCAAGTCTAGAACATACCAAGTCTACTCAACAAGACCGGCAGCAGTCATTTATAATCATAAGGACTATTAACTAAACAAGAGAAAACAGAACGAACATGTTTAGAAAGTTCCACTGATGGGGGCGCCTGGGTGGCTCAGTCGGTTGAGCGTCCGACTTCAGCGCAGGTCATGATCTCACGGTCTGTGAGTTCGAGCCCCACGTCGGGCTCTGTGCTGACAGATCAGAGCCTGGAGCCTGCTTCGGATTCTGTGTCTCCCTCTCCCTCTGCCCCTCCCCGGCTCACGCTCTGTCTCTCTCACGCTCTGTCTCTCTCTCTGTCAAAAATAAATAAACATTAAAAAAAAAAATTAAAAAAAAAAAATAAGTTCCACTGAGGAAAGTAAAGAGAGATGATGGATAGATAGGCAGGTAAATACATAGGTAGATAGATAGATAGATAGATAGATACACAGATGGAGTTATATAAAGATAGAAATGAGCCATGAGGTAAAAAAGGAAGGGGGAAACTTCCTGTTCTGAAAAACTGAGCTCAACTGTAACCCACAAATTTTTCAAAAAATGTATTACTATTTTTTTTTTATTTTAATGTTTATTTTTGAGAGAGAGAGAGAGAGACAGTGCAAGCAGGGGAGGGGCAGAGAGTGAGGGAGACACAGAATCTGAAGCAGGCTCCAGGCTCTGAGCTGTCAGCACAGAGCCCAACGTGGGGCTTGAACTCACAAGCAGTGAGATCATGACCTGAGCTAAAGTCAGATGCTTAACTGACTGAGCCACCCAAGTGCCCCCCAAAATGTATTATTTTAATAACATTTTCTACTTTCTCTATTATTATAGAAGAATGTATTTTCATAGTTTTACACTTGGAAAATGGACAGAGGACAGAGAAGATGATAGAAACCCCGTTAATCTCATTACCCAGTGATATCCACTCAAAAATTTACCTGCATTTGCTTCATTATTTGTCTATGAAAATGTATCTTACCCATAAGCAAAATTAAAATCCTTGTGTAAACTTTGTTTTGTAAATTTCTTTTGTTTAAAAATGTGTTATTGGGGTGCCTGGGTGGCTTGGTCGGTTAAGCGTCGGACTTCGGCTCAGGTCATGATCTCACGGTCCATGAGTTCAAGCCCCGCATCGGGCTCTGTGCTGACGGCTCAGAGCCTGGAGCCTGTTTCAGATTCTGTGTCTCCCTCTCTCTCTGCCCCTCCCCCGTTCATGCTCTGTCTCTCTCTGTCTCAAAAATAAATAAACGTTAAAAAAAAAATTTAAAAAAAATGTGTTATTATATTTCCCATGTCATGAATAGATTTTAAAAATATATCTTTAATAACTGTACTTTATATCTTTTTGTGGATATTCCATGATTTATTTACATAATTTCTTAATATTAGACACCAGTATTACTTCCAATATTTTGCTACTAAAAATGTTGCAATAAGTAATTTGCAATAATTATACAAAATTTGTTTCTTCAGTATAAAATGTCTACTTTAAAAGTGGAATTTCTGGGTCAAAATACCTGGACTCTTTCAAAAGTCTCTTAAAAAGGGGTCAATTTATTTACTCCAGCCTTCCCCACACCGAATGTAATACATAAGAACTTGTCTATCTTTTTTATTTACATAACTTGAATAATTCTACATGCATTTTTCTGTGTCATGTTTTTACCTACTCATTTATTTTGGAGATCTTTCCATATCAACACATAAAGATCAGTTTCACTCTTTTTAGATTAGCATTTATTTCCATTGTATGAATGTTTCCATTGTATGAATTCCCAAGCCTTGACTTGTCCCATCCCATCATGAGCAAGTACTTTTGGGAAGGCACAGAAGTTCATCATCAGGTAGAAGATGGGAGCTAGTGTGGAACCCAGTGTCAGAGAGGCACTGACCTCTCAGAGAGAAACAGGAGCCGATTGGATGAAAAAGTATAAGAGAAATGGGAGGGCGGAAGGAGTAGAAGATAAGAAAGAAAGAGCAGGGGTGTCTGGGTGGTTCGGCTTAGGTCATGATCTCACGGCTTGTGGGACCAAGCTCCACCTTGGGCCCCAGGCTGGCAGTGTGGAGTCTGCTTGGGATTCTCTCTCTCCCTCTCTGCCCCTCCCCACTTGCTCTCTCTGTCAAAATAAAGACATAAAAAATTGGAAGAAAAAAAGAAAGAAGGAAGATAAGGGAATAAAAAAAGTGAGAGAGGAGACATACAATGAAGTAGCTAGCCATGTCAAGGAGACAGACAGGGCCGGAGAGGAAAAGGAAGGGAGAGCTGACAACAAAAGACGAACTGTGTCCACTATCGTTACAGTGTTACGATTTATAGTTTAAAATATGCTTTGTGTACAGACTCTAATTTCACAGTAAATACATGCAGCAAATAAGTAGGATAGTTAATACTGTTGAGCCATATGATATCAACCCCACATTTCTTATCTTATGAGATATGTCCATGCTTTTTTTTTTTCTTTTATATTTATTTAGTTTTAGTAATCTCTACACCCAACATGGGGCTCGAACTCACAATCTTGGGATCAAGAGCTTCATGGTCTTCCAGCGGGGCCAGCCAGGCACCCATCCGGGTTTCTATACCACAACTCAGACTAGCTTGGCTTTGAGGTATCCTGGGAAATACTAATTAGTTTGAAAGGGAAAGGTGAGGTGTCAGAAGCAAGAATAAATAGAATTGATGGGAACATAGGGCAGGCTGTAGGAGCAAGTTAGCACTGTCCAAATAGTCAGGGAAAACTGAAGTTTGTTCCAGAACAAATCAGTACTCAAAAGGGCTTCTGATTTAGCTGTTGAGGTATAGCAGCAAGGGAATCGAGGAGGAACTGAAAATCAACATTAGGAAAGCAGTCATCCAGTTGATGAAGAGTTAGAAGCCAATAATCGGAGGCACAGATCTAACCTCTGTGGAAAGGGGCTAGCATAGGCTCTCCACAGGCTGCTGGATATCAATGAAATAGACTTATATTTAAGGAGAGGCTGCCATGATTTCTGAGCAGCAGAAAACAGGAGCTGGGGGCAAGTGGGGGCATCACCCATTCATAGGGATGGACAAATATAGGGAAAGGCTACAGCTTGGAGGACACAGGTTTATAAGCTCAAAGTTCAAATCAGAGACCAGATGATATCCTATCCATGCCCTGGTGGAAATGGGGATTTTGATCTTTTTCTTGTCCTGATCAGGAATGGCAGAGATACAAAACTGAGCCCACTGGGGAAGCCAGGGTTTGGCATACTTTATTTCTACCTCAAGTGACATTTCTTAACAATAAGGTGGGTTATCTTTGTCAATCACAGTAGCTAATATTGTTAAATGAGGGCTTACTGCTTTATGTGAATGATCCCAATTTATCCTCAAAGCAACCCTTGAAGCAGGTACTGCCATTTTATACATTTTACTGAGGCAGGTACTTTTACCGAGGCAGTTGCTGAGACCCTAAGAGATCAGGTTGCTCACTTACCCTATTACTAGCCTTAAGCATTAGAACTGGAATCTCAACCCAAGTCATCTAATCCCACACTCTTTGCTTTTAAACATAACTGCCTTCCTTATAGAGAGATTGGACATGTTGGGAAATATGAAGCCACATAAAGATGGAAGTATCTATTACAATCCTTTAGCCTAATTATTTTTAGCCATTGTCTGCCAAAGTCTATCTTTTTCAATTTTATTAGGATGATCTGCTCTTGAATCTGAAAATTAAGTGTTTCACTTGACCATCTACCTCAATTTTGTACCACTCTTCTTCCATTTACTGCTAATCCTGAGATTATTTGCATCTGGTCATTTATCTTAGCTGCCTTCCCTTTCTTTGTCCTCTTCTCCCAAAGGTTTTTTTACCTGTTATTTGAATCATTTATTTCCGTCTCTCCCTATGGAACATTAACATGATAAAGATTCTTACCATCACTAAAAACACAACTTTTGAAAACAGCTCATATAATTAAAATGCATTATGTTTAATACAATTAACTTTTTCCCCCTAGGGTTAATTCTATACATATATATTTAATTTTAGAAGTGTGGGTTACAACCTCTTACTATCTTTAAGCCATGCAGAACTTCAGTGCTGAATTTTAAGTTTTAAAAGTAGGATCATCATTCAGTTATAAGAATTTCATGCATAACTATAATAGTTGCTGTTCCGTCCATTGCTGCTTATAGTAACTTTTTCGTATTAGTGATGTTTCATGTTTTTCTTTTAATTGTTAAAATCTCTGCTCCACTAACTGTAAATTTACGTATAGTTTTCCAGACAAAACTATTTTCTTAAAAGTTTTTCAAAATGAGAGCATTTCTGTCAGGCAGAAATCAGTCTGGGAATTTACTGTGATGAGCCTGCTAATTAATGGTGGATGACACTTTGCAGGAATGCTATTAGGAGGTGGAAGGCATCCGAAGAAATCAGAAAATTGCTCTCATGAATAAAGGAAGACATGCTTTTCCCTCTGACAAAGAGATGGGAAAAGAATAATAATAATAATAATAAACTAGTTGAAGAGATAGAAGCCACAAAAGAGAGAAAGGAACTAGAAAGACCAGTAATTTTGTGTGATCTGGCAATAACAAGATAGGAAACAATAGAAAAACTTACTTTCACATTACCAGTGAAGCAAAAAATGTACAAAAATTAATCTCACAAAGCAGTACCTAAGAGCCTAAACCCTTACTAACAAAATATTAAAACTGCATTAAAGACGGGTGCCTGGATGGCTAAGTCAGCAGAGTAAGCGACTCTTGATCTCAGTGTTGTAGGTTTGAGCCCCACGTTGGGTGTAGAGATTACTTAAAAAATGTATAGTCTAAAAAAAAAAAAAACCTATTATAGAGCATTTAAAAGCTCCAAAACAGGGGCACCTGGGTGGCTCAGTTGGTTGAGTGTCAGACTTCGGCTCAGGTCATGATCTCTTGGTTTGTGAGTTCCAGCCCCACAGAGGGCTCTCTGATGTCAGCACAGAGCCTGCTTCAGATCCTCGGTTCCCCTTTCTCCCCCCCTCCCCCCCTCCAAAAAAAACAATTAAAAAATAAAAAAAATAAAAGGGCCAAACGGCTGTGTAGAAAAAGAAATACAACATGTTCCAGGAGGAGAAGTTTGGAAGGAGCTAGGGTAAGGGTGAGTGTGTGCCTAGGAAGGAGCAGTACAAGGGAGTTTTTTGACAGTTCTGTGCCCTGATTGTGGTGGTGGTCACATGAACCCATACATGGAGTAAATTTCATAGAACTATGCCACAAACACACAAAAAGAGTACTTGCAAAACTGGTGAAATACACATTAGATCTATGGTCAATGGTATTTTATCAATGGCACTTTCTTGCTTTTGATAAAATACCGTGAAGTGGCTGAAGGGTACACAGGAACTCTATTATTTCTGCAACTTCTAAGTGAGTCTAAAATCAAATGAAAATATAAAGTTTTTTAAAAGTCACATTCTAAGAGATTCATGAATCAAAAATCTCAAAGGAGAAATTAGAAAGTAGCTTGAATTGAGAAAATAAGATCGGGGTGCCTGGGTGGCTCAGTCAGTGTCCGACTCTTGGTTTCAGCTTAGGTCGTCTCACGGCTAGTGTGTTAGAGCGCCACATCAGGCTGTGCACTGACTGCAGAGTCTGCTTGAGGTTCTCTCTCTTTCCCTCTCTCTCTCTACCCCTCCCCTGCTCTCATGTTCTCTGTCTCTGTCTCTCTCGAAATAAATTAAAAAAAAAAAAGATAAAACATATAGCATGGTGACTCCAGTTAGTAATACTGTATTGAATACTTGAAATTTGCAGAGTGCATTTTAAGTGTTCTCAACGCACACACATATACACACACCCACCCATACACAAAAGATAAGTGAAGTGATGGATGTGTTCATTAACCTGATAATCATTTCACAATATATACATATATCAAATCATTACATCATGCAATTTAAATATGTACAATTTTGTCTGTCGATTATACCTCAATAAAGCTGATAAAAAATCATGAATGTTGTTTTTAAAAATAAATAAATGTTGGGGGGCGCCTGGGTGGCGCAGTCGGTTAGGCGTCCGACTTCAGCCAGGTCACGATCTTGCGGTCCGTGAGTTCGAGCCCCGCGTCGGGCTCTGGGCTGATGGCCCAGAGCCTGGAGCCTGTTTCCAATTCTGTGTCTCCCTCTCTCTCTGCCCCTCCCCCGTTCATGCTGTGTCTCTCTCTGTCCCAAAAATAAATAAACGTTGAAAAAAAAAATTATAAAAAAATAATAATAATAATAAATAAATGTTAAATAATTACTATATGGTAGTTTCATGTAATATTTGAAGAATGACTTAAATGTTGAAAAATTAATCACTATATAAGGATAAAAGAATGGAACTGTCTGAGAAAATATGTAAATAGAGCAGTAGTAACCAGACAAATGGTTATAGCTGAAACTTCAATACTGTTAAAAAATAATATAGGGGCGCCTGGGTGGCTCAGTCAGTTGAGCGTCTGACTTTGGCTCAGGTCATGATCTCACAGTTCCTGAGTTTGAGCCCCGCATCAGATCCTCTGTCTCCGTCTCTCTCTCTGCCCCTTCCCTGCTAGTGCTATCTCAAAAATAAACAAACATTAAAAAAAAATGTAGTTTTTCATTGTTTTTTCTACTTGATAATTTATAGCTTTTGTTTAAAAGGTAAATTATTATAATTTGTAGCTGTTTACAAAATCAAATTAATTTTTCTTTAAAATCTAAGAGAGTAAAGTGTTGGAAATATTCGATGTGTTTTTGTTTTTCCTTTCCCAGAGCTTTTCATTCTTAATTCTATTTACCATGCTACTCCAAACAGGCACCACTGATTACTTAATTTGACTATAATCAAAATGCTAGAAATAAAGTACTTTAATCACGTCTTAAGACTTCCTTGATATAAACATCACAATGACAAAATCTGATTTTTCCCCCACCGTGATAGATAATGCTGATTTAAGTTAAAATCTAATTTTTTAAAACAAGATTAAGGACATTACATGAATTCCTTCAGAGACAATAACAATCTGGCCAAGAAAATTACATTACCCAGTGCACTATCCTAACCATATTGGCTGGGGGGAGTGAGTAATTACCACAACAAACAATGGAGTTGATTTTCAACAGCAGTTCCCTCTCTGTTTCCTATTTGAACTCTTGCTACTTATGTTGAAAATTGTGTATTATCTTCTGATGCATTCTGCCTCATTACTTAGATTCCCAAACTCTCAGGTTCCTCTAAAATCTAACTTCTCTTTCACCTTTTATTTCCTGTTTATTCTCTGTTAGCATACTAAGTACTTTGACAGTAGCAACCCAATCAAGTGTCTCTGATACCAATTCCTTGTACACTGGTGGGAAACAATTTTAAAAATGGAAGAGACGTCAGGAGAAAATCCTGCATTTAGAAAAATGAAGCCAAATTCATTTTATAAAGGAGATAAGTAAAGAAGCAAAATTTTTTTAATAAGTTTTTTAAATGTTTATTTATATTTGAGAAAGAGAGAGAGAGAGACAGAGTGCGTGAGTAGGGGATGGGCAGAGAGAGACAGAATCTGAAGCAGGCTTCAGGCTCTGAGCTGTCAACACAGAGCCCTACGCAGGGCTCTAACTCATGAGCCACTCAGATCATTACCTAGGCCGAAGTCAATGCTTAACCAATGGAGCCACTCAGGTGCTCCAAGAAGCAAATCTTGAGATCCAGCAAATAATATTTTCAGTTGACCCAAAGTATACTTAACCCAAAATAGGTTATTAGGATTTGTCATTTTTTTTCATTGATTATCAAACTTTCAAAAGTCATCACTGTCAATATTCTTACCTCTATTCTAGAATATTAAAAATAACATGTAGGAGGAGAAGGGTCAGAAGCCACCCTAATGTATCATTTTCCTTACCCATGTGAAACTCTTCATTTAAATAAATTCTTCAAATTCTACCAAATGGAGATATTCAGGTTAACAATAGTTCTCAAAATGTGAAAATCTTAGAAAAGCTTAAGACGCATTTATTAACTATGGTCATTCATTTTGTCTCAAGTAAGTTTAATAAACAATTGTTTTCAACACCTGACTGAGATGCTTAGGAGCAACTGTTTCTCTCTCCCTCCTTTTTTTTTTTTTTCTTTGATGGTGTGGGTAGGAGGATGGGGTAGAGGTATATAATTGTGAGGTCCGGATCTGCTTAGTATAAGCGAAGAGAACAACTCTGGATAAAGAGAGAAGAGCATAAATGTTTGATTTGCCTGCGGCTTGTGGGAAAGACTATCAAAAGGTGGGAGGGGCACGTGGAAGGGAAGACAGGAGGGCCCTGAAAAGAAACTCCGCTTTTTCCACGGTTTTGTCTAAAGTGGTTACTCATGTAATGACAACAAAGTATCATCCTTAGTTGACTCTATCGGAGTTAATGGGCTCGTTTCATTTGCCATGGATTTTTCCCTCCACAGGAGATCCGGACCAGGAACCTACCTACATCTGCTTCAAATCATGCATCGTACAGAATCTCTGGGCAGCAAGGGACTGGGGGTGGCATGTGGCATCTGTGCCACAGGTAGGAGATGGCTAACCCTTGTTCAAGGTCACACCGGTAAGCAAACAGCCTGGAAAACGCTGTTTCTCTTGGAAATGCCTGCTCCACTTATTCTGAAACGTTGACTCCCTATGTTTCATTCAGATTTTTGCCTGCTTATTACCTTCTCAGATCTAGACCATCCTGGACAAATCTGAACAGATTCCCACCCCCATCCCAACCACCCTATTATTCTCTATAATAGCACACTTGGTTTCTTTATAGTAATTAATACAACTTGTACTTGTCTACTCATCTGTTTACTTGTATATAAAATATTACCTTGTTTGGTACAAGTAAATAATAAGCCTTGATAAAAAGAATATGCCTTTGTACTGGTCTTCATGTTTATATTTTGTAAATATTTATTTAGCACCTATGGTATTTCAAGAAATATTTGTAGCACAAGAGATCAATGGGACACAAGCCAAACCTAGTTCCTTATTAAAGCTGAAAATATATTAGTGAATACTGACTGGGAATTTAATAATTGCAACTTAAATTGTATTTTTTTTTTTTTAAGTGGGCTCCATGTTCAACATGGGGCTTGAACTCACGACCCTGACATTAAGAGTCACGTGCTCTACCAACTGAGCCAGCCAGGCACCACTTAAATTGTATTTGCTTCAAGTTTATTTATTTATTTTTGAAAGAGAGAGCAAGCAGAAGAGGGGCAGAGAGAGAGAGGGAGAGAGAGAATCCCAGGCAGGTTCCACACCGTCAGCACAGAACCTGATGTGGGGCTTGAACTGATGAGCCGAGAGATCATGATCTGAGCTGAAATCAAGAGTTGGATACGTAACTGACTGAGCCACCCAGGCACCCATAAATTGTATTTTTTTTTATATACACATACTTTTTTGCCTGTTTAGAATCAAAGAATATTTTTCACTTCCACAGGTAACTGTGCTTTCTCTCATTTTCCTTGATACATGGGGTCTTCTTGGCCTGGTTTTTATTTTACCACCTGTGGTAGACACATGGATACAGAAAGCAGTTCATATTTAACTCTGTTATGAGAAAACCCTGTGCAAGTGCCATGTAAATAGCAACTGATCCCTGGTCTCTGTGATGAGGACACAACAGGAAATGGAAAGACATGGGGAGCTGGAGAAAACATGCCCCAAATAAAGGTTGCCACACCACGGCTGCTCTGTAATTTTACTGTTTGTGAGAGCTCAGTTTTTCAAGAGAAGCTAGAAGTCTGGGTTGGATTTTATTTATATTAAAGTATCCGATTTTTAAATTGTTTGGGCTAATTAAGTGAAATGTGGCAACACCAGGCAGGTCAAACAAATATGATGTTAGACCATATTCAGCCCTCTTGATATCTGTTTCCTCCATCCTAATGTTCATTAGGATTTCTCATTTTCAACTGATAAGCCTCTTTGACCGCTAACACTCGGGACATTTAAAGGCAGGTAACTTTCTATTTCTTCCTTTCACAGTACGTAACAGGTACTTACAAAATATTAGTTGCGTAGACTGACTGAATGAAATCATTCACACTTTGTAATGTGGCTCAAAAGTCAGTTATTTCTCTGAAGTGAGAAAAATTGAATAATAAAAATGTATTTACATATTTGATAACCGTAACAGTGAACAATTTTGAGCACTTTCTATGTACTAGGTGCTTTGAGGTCTTGCCCTAGTAAATCATTATGATGATTCTGTGTAGTAAGACTATCATTGTCCCTAACTTGTCCAAAGAGTTAGTAAGCTACAGAGTTATTAAAAGGGAAGAGATATAAAATAATCTAATTCTGACTCCAAGTCCCAAGTATCAATCACTTAATTATTATTCCATGTTCATTTGTATTAAAGAACAACCATAACATAATAAAGACCTATGAAACAAATATTGTTTTGTTCTGGAAACTGACACTGGTTTTTGCATCAGCTACGTAATCTAAGAGAACAGAGATATAATGCGAGGTAAGAACTTGGAAAAATCCAAGGACTTTTGGAGAAGTTGTAGGTTGAGAAGGAAAACACAAGGCCCCAGAATGGGACGAAAGACTCGCTTTAATCAAAAGCGATGAAAAGTGGAGTGCTAGGAATCAGAAAAAAAGCTATCTGGAAAAGTTTTTTTCGAATCCTGGCTGCATATTAGAGTCATCCGGGAAGTTTTTAAAAAAAGACTCCTGCCTGGTTGCAAGGGCAGACTCTTTGAGAAAGAGACCACAACATCAGCATTAGAAACAAAACTAATCAAAACTCTTTAGATGGTTCCAAAATACAGCCGGATGGAAATTTCTGCCTCAGATTATCTAGTGATAGTCAAACTAAACTCTTAGAGGATCCTCAGAAGTGCCTCAAGTTTAGGGAAGAGTAGGTCGGACTTCATGCCGCTCGTTCCCGTCAGTCTCATTGGCTCTGCTTTGATCTGTTTCGTATACTGGGCTTCTGCATTAGATTTCATTTGAAAAAATAGTTTTGTAGTAAAAAATAAAGAGATGGCTTTTCATCCTTCTATCCCCCTCAGTTTTAAATTGGAAACTGAGGAATAAAGGGGCCAATACAGAGGCTGCCACAAGACACGTGGATTTCAAGAACCCATCTCCGTGGCTTTGATCAGAGACAGAGAGACACGTAGAAATGAGGTGTCAGGCACTGGACACCGGAATGCCGCCTCAGTGCCACGCGCAGTCTCCATAGATGTCCTCGTCAGTGGTGACAGTTGAAATAACAGAAAAACCAGCCGGCTCAGTTAATCTTGGGCAAGTTCCTATAAATGATGGAAACTAATTTCCATCCAGAATCCTATAAGAGACAGAACACAGTATTCCAGTGTTCCAGTCTTTGAGATTTCTTTCAACTTCAGGAAGAACTTGGACTGGATGCTGAGTACCAGTTGTCAAGTCACTACACCAGGCTCCACCATGTTAGGACTCTTAAATGCCACGTGATTGTTCAGCGATAAGCAAAGGTCAAAAGTGAAAAACAAATATGAAGGAAAAAAAAATAACTTAGCAAAAAGGATTTAAAAATGGGCAAGGAAACAAAAATGAAAGATTTAAAAAAACTGCAACTGAAAAAACTTGAAAAAGCTGAAATACAATATAAATTAAGACACGTACTAGAAAGTTAAAAGGCCAAAAGAGAAAGTTCTATAAGGTGTTTCTTTTTCACTTACTGGTATTCTGTTAATTACCATTGGGTAAAACCTCAGTATAGAGACAAGATCTGATCTTTTGTCTTCTAATTACTACTGATGACTGATTTGAGTCTGAGAATATTGATAATAAAGTCAATGGACAATGTTTTCCATTGTAGGACAATGTTTTCATAACTGTATGAAGATGAAAGAGACCTTAAATTTTCTTTTTTTGTCTTTATTATTGCTAAATGGTCATCTAGTCCATGTTTGATTTATTAAAATGTTTACTAAATGGCTTTTGTGTGCTAAGTACTATATTAGGTAATGAGGACAAAAATGTGAAGACGACAGATCTAGTTAGACATATCTGTGCTTCGTGGAGGTATATTCAAATACAGAAAAAAGATAAAAAGTAAAAGTATTGTAAGGGGAAAGAACCAGGGCACTTACAATAGGGAATGAATGGATAAAAACTGTGCATTACTTTAGATACAGTGGTCAAAGAGTGATGGCAGATCAATATTTCCAGTGGTGAGAAAGCACTATTTCCAAAGGCACTCCATTTCTGAGGGAAGAGAAAGTGTGAGAGTTCAAGGTACCACAGTCCAGAATGGCTTAAACAGATTATAACAGAATGTGGCATGGGATGAGACTGGAGATGGCCTTGAGGAGCATATTAAGAAATGTACACTTTAGGGTGCCTGGGTGGCTCAGTCTAAATTAAGCATCTGACCTTGGCTCAGGTCATGATCTCACAGTTCACGGGTTCAAGCCCTGTGTCGGGCTTTTTGCGGGCAGCACGGAGCCCACTTAGGATTCTCTCTCTCTGCCTTTCCCAATGCTCTCACGCTCTTTCTCTCTCTCAAAATAAATAAACATATAGGAAAAAACAGAGTTGAAACTCGTAAATTTGTGTTGAATTTTACAAAGATCACTTATATTGTGTATAAAGAATAAACTTCAGCGGTGCCTCAGTGGCTCAGTCGGTTAAGTGTCCAACTTCAGCTCGGGTCATGATCTTATGCAGAAGGTAAAGTGATGGACAGTGCCTTGAGATAAGTGACATATACTTATCATGGGACCCCCCTCTCCTCCACCACTGGCAGGGGTCTCAGGCAGCTTGTTGGTTAGGTGATGAATCTCTGATAAATGAAACACAGCAGTTTTGACCTGAATGATAATAAAAGTCAGCATTACAGAATATTTTTCCCACGTCAAAGAAGCACCCAGTGAAAAACTTTTAGGCATCAAGATGCTTGGTTTTTCTAGAAACAGAAAAAAAGACCAAGATGGCTGAAGTTCTGGGATTGGGAATAGATGAAATCAGAGATGAAGGAACAAAAACATGTGGGGTCTTCTATGAGGTGGAGTGGTGCCATTTACTGAGATTAAAAAGAAATTCTGGAAATGCAGAAATGTTATTCAAAAAAGAACAAAAACCCAAACAAAAAACCTGGGGTACAAATTTAGAGAAAACCCAACCATTTAGCATGTTAAGTCCAAAGTACTTGTGGGGCAATCCAAGTGAAGTCACCCAGGAGGCTGGCACCTGGGAGAAAAGTCCAGTTGGCACATAGATGTAGTAATTGAAGCCATGGGAGTTGGAAGTTGGGAGAGTGTATAAAGTGAGAAACAGGCCTGGGACAGAGTCCTAAGGGACCCAGCAAATTTCAGTGAGAGAGAAGGAGCAGTTAGAACCAAAGAAGAAAAAGTAGGAGAGGGTGTGTCACAGAAGCCAAGGGAGGAGATAGGTAACACTCAATTTAACAAGGATATACATAATATCAGATGGTGGTAACTGTTAAGGAGAGAAATCAATCAAGGTAAATAGGGAAATAGGAAAGGTGGGTGGGGAGAGCACATTTCTTCTTTCCTTTTAAATGGTGGGACAAGGCAGGCTTCATTGACATTTGAATAGAAATGTGGGCAGAAGTGATAGCCAGTAGTGTCTAATATTGCTGAGAAGCAAATTACAAGCTGAAAAGTGGTAATTTTTGACAGTTGGTTTATGTGATGGGAAAATATGCAGCAGTTAAAAATGTTTTTGAAGAATAAATGACTTGGAGAAATGTCTGTATTATAATTGCAAGTGAATAAAAAGCAGAAATTTATATATATTATTAGCCTAAATTTGAAAAGTAATTTAAACATAATTTCCAGAAGGAAATATCCTGTTCTGAGGGCATCTATGCATGGTGGGATAATGGGTAACACTTATCTCTATCATGTTCAAAGTTTCTGCAGAGATGTTTTTAATTAAAAAAAAATAAAATGTTTTTATTTTGCTGTGAACATGACACATGATAAAGAATAAGGAGTTATTCTAAAAAGCTACCATCCAGGCGTGCTTGGGTGGCTTAGTTGGTTGAGCGACTAAGAAATATATGTATGTGTGTGTGTGTGTGTGTGTGTGTGTGTGTGTGTGTACACATATATATTTTTATCATTATGGCAGCTTTTAGGACAAGAGGCTCAAAATCGCCAACTAATTAAAACCAAGGCTCAATTTCCTTCAGCAGTGCATGTAACTCTTATGAGCTTTGCAGTTGAGTGTGACCCTTGAATATCAATCTCATTTCATAATTGGTTGCACGATCTCTCTCAAATATGCAGTTTGGTCAAACAAAAAAAACACTCAGTTTTCCTATACTCTCTTGGCATAGAGATTTATACTAACAATTAGTCTTACTGAGAGTTAATATTTGGGGCAGGCAGTCTAGATTTCAACTTGCTCTATTCCATTTTGGGAACATTCTCTTGCTGTCCCAGACAGGACAACAAAATAACAGCTGCTAGTAAGCCAGACCTGCTGGCTCAGTGCTAACAGTAAGGAAAGAAGCTTGTGGCACCTGGGTGGCTCAGTTGGTTGAGTGTCCACCTTCCACTCAAGTCATAATATCACAGTGAGTTCGAGCCCCATATCAGGTTTTCTGCTGTCAGCCTGCCAGCACAAAGCCTGCTTCAGATCTTCTGTCCCCCTTCCCCTGCTTGCACTCTCTCAAAAATAAACATTAAAAAGAAAAAAAAAAAAAGGCGAGGAATGGGGCGCCTGGGTGGCTCAGTCGGTTGAATGTCTGACTTCAGCTCAGGTCACAATCTCGCGGTTCGTGGGTTTGAGCCCTGCGTCGGGCTCTGTGCTGACAGCTCAGGGCCTGGAGCCTGTTTTGGATTCTGTGTCTCCCTCTCTCTCTGCTCCTCTCCTGCTCACACTCTGTCTCTCTCTCAAAAATAAAGATTAAGCAGTTTTTTTTTAAAGGCTGGGGGAGAAAGGAAAGAAGCAAACCCCTCTTGAGTTCTTGATAACCATGCACACGTTTTTCAGGACCTTTGCAATAATCCTTAGTTCCTTGGGAGTCATCAGTGTTGCACCTTCTCAAAGCTGCATTCTTTGGCATGATTAGTGTAACTATGGCTTCCCAAATTCCAGTTGGAAAGATACTTAACAAAACCATGTTGAATTACAGTCCAAATTCACTTCTTGCAGATTATGTTTGTGAAATTGCTTACTACAATTTATTAGTAACCCTCAAATCAGAACTTCTGTTGCTTTCATGGGCATGTGTATGTTGCAGAGTAGCAGCAAATCTGTCATCAGACATGTATGGGCCCAAATGAAGTGAGACCAGGTGACACTGTCTTATTTCTGCTCTCATACTGTAAACAAGTGCCCTTTTCATGGTATATATTTTTTGCATTATATATTTTTGCATGGTATATTTTTTTGTTGGTGATTTTGCTGTTTAAAATGGTCCCTAAGTATAGTGCTGTGTAGTGGTTGTTCCTAAATGCAAGAAGGCACTGATGTACCTTACTGAGAAAATGTTAGATAATATTTGTTCAGGCCATGAGCTGTTGGTTGAGTTTAATGTTAGTGAATCAACAACAGATTCTAAA
Organism: Herpailurus yagouaroundi; assembly: GCF_014898765.1. Lineage (NCBI taxonomy): Eukaryota > Metazoa > Chordata > Mammalia > Carnivora > Felidae > Herpailurus > Herpailurus yagouaroundi. The sequence goes on from NW_024412417.1 coordinate 3,794,963, forward strand.
TTAAATACCTTAAAACAAGGTTATGTATTGATCAATTGATGAAAATATGACCAGAGGTTCACAGGAACCCAATCCTAGATTCCTCCCAGATGCAATGCTACAATATTCACTAATTCAGTGTTTGACTTTATAGAAATAACTGCGAGTAATAAAAATAAACTATATACAATTACATAGTAGTGAACTAGAAATTAGAATATTTAGGACAATAGGTGTGCCATTTAGAGCTTTAAAATTATAAATTTAAAAGACTCCATACAAAAAATATCGTATTACTCCATTATTACTCATCTCTAAGTATATGGCTGACTGTAGTGCATTGTTTTTCATGTTGAATTCAACTGAACTATAAATCTCAATCTTCTATTCCTCTGTAATACCTACCCACCTCCTTTCCTTTTTCCTCCTATTTCTTATCATCCTTTCCAGGGTAATTGCTCATGGCCTCAAATACTGTCTTCCAATCAGAAAACTCAAACCTAAATTTCTAATCTTTACATCTTTTCTGGCTCTGGATTTCTATTCCAAATGCCTGACATATCCACATATTTCCCTGTTACAAATCATGCCCAATTTTACAAACAAAACTCATTTTTCCCCCTCCATAAGCCATTCTCTTCTGCGTATATACCTCATCTCAAGTAATGAACTTTCTTATCATATAAACCAGAAGTTTACTCTCACAAAAATCATTTTTTTTTTTAAATTTGCATCCTAGTTAGTTAGCATATAGTGCAACAATGATTTCAGGAGATTCCTTAGTGCCCCTTACCCATTTAGCCCATCCTCCCTCCCACACCCCCTCCAGTAACCCTGTTTGTTCTCCATATTTGAGTCTCTTATGTTTTGTCCCCCTCCTTTTATATTATTTTTGCTTCCCTTCCCTTATGTTCATCTGTTTTGTATCAAAGTCCTCAAATGAGTGAAGTCATATGATATTTGTCTTTTCTCACACAATCTTTTCTTAAAAAAAAAAATTGTTTATTTTTGAGGTGGGGGGAGGGTCAGAGGGAGAGAGACAGGGAGACACAGAATCTGAAGCAGGCTCCAAGCTCTGAGCTGTCAGCACAGAATTTGATGCAGGGCTCGAACTCACGAACCGTGAGATCATGACCTGAGCCCAAGTCAAAGAGTCGGACACTCAACCGAACCACCTAGGTGCCCCTCAGTGAGAAACTTTATAGATGCTTAATATATTTTATAATCTAATCCTACGTTATTAGCCTGAGATCCATTTCTAACAAGCTCCTAGGCAATGCTGAAGACCATAATTTTCACAGAGACCACAAAGCAGGAAGTATTATATGGAAGTCTAAGAAAGAGATGACACTTTAGTAAGTTTTTGTATGGGGGGCAGGTGTGGTGGTAAGACTTAGACCGGAAGGTAACTAAATTTAGAAACTCCAGTTACTAAGTCTATCTTATTAGGTGCATATTCAGCTCTTCACCTAATGTTCCTTGTTCCTTGCCTTTTATGCATCCATCCCACAACATGTAATGTAGAACATCCTTTATTGTAGCATTTCATGAATTACCAGTGTTTGTTGTAATTTTCTCTTTGCCCAAGTTATTTAAGAACATTCCAAAAATTCCAAGTGTGTGATTTTCCAACATCTAGTCTTAGCTTCAAGGCTGTTTTGCAATGTGGTCATTTGTGCAATGTGATCATACATTAAAGTTTTCTCTGTATCCTAACGTTAGATCATTTAGACATGTTTCAGGATAATCTGAAAATACAAATGAAGTAGCAAAGTAATACCTACTATACATACATACACACACACACACTCCTATTTAATTACTTTATCTCCTTTCACTTACTTTACTAAGGACTATGAACGTTTAAGAATCCATCAGTTTTTGCCATATGTATGTTAAGAATTACTTTATTAAATACATAAAATGCAACAATTTTAAGTCTACACTTAAAATGACTTACGTACACATCAGTAAAACTACCACTCAGATACTGAACATCTTACATATGAATGCCACGTTATTTACCACACAAAGCTTAAATATTACATCCTACAGCTTTATACTTTGTTATAGCTTAAATTCTGATAAAAACGTTGCTCCTACTTCAATTTCTAGGACTTTGTTTCCTTGCTGTTTTTCACACTTCCTCTCCAATCCATAAAGCTGGTATATTCTAATTTACCCATAACCTTATTTCAGTGCCAAATTTACTTATAATGAACTACTACATGAAGCAGGAACTACTGCTTTTCCCTGGACAAGATGTACATAAAACAAAGTTTTCATCTACCACCTCCCCAACCAGGAATTTAGAAATTTTCTTTTTACACAGTATTCACATTACAGATAAAATGGTTACTTTTTTCCCCTCTATAATTAGAGGACACAAAACTGTACCGATTTCCCATTTTGTCAGATTAACACTTGGAATGCCTTTACTGTGTCCTGTCCACACTGACAAAGCCCTTTTATTTTACTTATGTTTAGCTGAAGAGCTTGCATATCTTTGTCTACAATGCATACTAAAAATAACAGCTCTTACTTGCTTTCTAAATTAAACATTTACCACACCTTTGTAGTTTAAAATGAGAGAAAGTGAAATTTTACATTTAACTTACAAATCTATTTTTTGCACTTAGTCTTATAACCCCACATATAACAAGTTAATCTTAAGGCTGTTTAACTAGCTTTAATGTTTACCCAGTTTTTTTTTTTTTTACCCTATTTTTTTCATACAATTGCTTCACTACCCTTGAATTAACTTATGGTTTTTATGAGTTGCAGTAACGTCATTTAACAAATTTTTCAAGGACAGCATTTGGGTGATACACTTTATACTTTTAACTCCTGAGTATCTGTAAATGTCTTCCAGTTGCCCTCGTATAGAAATAACTTAGCAGGATACAGAATTCTTGGCTCAAAATTATTTTCCCTTAAACCTCTGTAGACATTGCTTGTCTTTTTGGCATTCGGAGCTGCAAAAGAAATTTCAGGTCAGTCTGACTTTTACCCCTTTATGAGTAACCTGCTTTCTCTAAATACTTGTAGAATTTTTTATCTTCCAGTTTAACGTCACTAGGGTATGTCTAAGTGTTGCTTTCTTTTCGTTAAGTTCTGGTAGCCTATGAGCTTTTCTATTTGCCGATCTAGTTAGTCCCTCAAGTCTGGAAAATTTTCTACTATTGGTTCCTAAATTTTGTCTCTGCTTCAATTGCTTTGTCATCTATTTCAGGTATTCTTATTATGCGTAGATTGCATCTCTTGGACAGATTCTCTAGTTGTCTCTTCTATCTTTTCCCTTTTTTTCCTCATGCTTAGTTTCTTTTTTCATTTATTTCTGTAATTCGTTTTTGTGGCCGACCGGGTTTGCATGTTTCCGTTCTCTTTCAATTCTCTTATACTTTTCCAAGTGCTCTGACAGTAGCCTCTTTATCTTCGAGCATAGGTCTGTAAGCTTCTGTACCATATGATGGTCCATCCTTAAAACCTCTTCGGTTTCCACTTCTATATCCATTTCAAGAGGCGGCATTTTCTCAATTGTGAGCGGTTTCTGAACTCAGGTATTACGACCTTTAAAACAATGAACAAAACTTAATTCCCTACCGTTTGACTGACTCAGCCCAAAGATTCCCATGGATAATTATTAACAGTTTTACTTATATGTTTTCTTTTTCTTCCTTACCTTTTGAACAGCACGTCTCAGGAATTTGACCAAAAGAAACGATTAGAGAACGCCGTCCGTCTGAAGACCCAACGAAAGGTAACGAACTTCCAAAATGGCTCCCGTCACGTCATCACTGCGCGCCTCACGTCAGAGCCGGTAGCCGGACGCGTAGCTTTATTCCTGAAGGAGCTATAACGCGCTAGCCAATCACGAAGCAGCAAACTGCAGCGGTCAAGCCACACCCCCATGCGCTGTCGCGCCCCCCCCCCCACCGCCTCGCCTCCATAGACCAGAGTCACGGGAGTGCGCATGCGTCCATCGCATCGCCTTTCTCTTCGGCCCAATGACTCTGCTTAGATCCGGTACCGCCTCGAAGGCGGGACTGGGTCCCAGCCGCGACCAATGGCACCCCGGGTGAGGGTGAGGGGTGGAAGGTGCCTGTTAGCTCGTGGTGCAGCTACCAGCGCGTGTGCTGGGCTACCTGGTCGTCATGGAGGCAATCTTGGCGGAAGAGCTTGCTGAGGAGGAGCGGCTAGTGAGAAGGCATCGCAAAGAGAAGAAGGAGCTGCAAGGTGACCAGGGGGTGGGAAGTCTCCCGGACCCAGGAAAGGGCGCGTGGCGGGTCGGTTCTGAGGAATCTTGAGAGGCTTCTGATCTGGCTCCTCCTAGACTTTCCCAAAGTAGCTAGTATCCTCTTCCCTCTTAATCCCCTATCCCGGTGGTCCCTTAATCTGCCAGATCTTCAGAAGCTTCCTTTTCTTAGATCCGCCACGTCTCGGCTTCCCCACGTCACCGCCTGGGTGCTGGTGTCTGAGAATACCTCCAAGCCGTGATGTTGGGCCCAGACTGTACCGCCCCCTCCCCTGTCTCCCTTTCCCGTTCCTGAACCTGTTACCGACACTTGGATCTAATGGATGCTCTTAAAATACCTCACCTCAATTTTGAGGACTCAAAAGGGATAGTTAAAAGATTTAAAACTTGAGTCATTTTTCTTTTTCCTTTTCCTATCACACTAAACAAACGTACAGTTTTGAGGATTTTCTTTTTGTCTCCATCTGAGCTCTTATCTGTAAATGTCTAATAACGCAGTTACTCTTCTATCATTATTTGTTTCCACCTTTCTCCCCTTATTGTCCCCATTTTTCATTTCCTCTCAATCCTGAATTGTTGACTTAATGATTTTGGTGGCTTTTCAGCCAGAATTCAGGGTATGAAGAATGCTGTTCCCAAGAATGACAAAAAGAGGAGGAAGCAACTCACCGAAGATGTTGCTAAGTTGGAAGCAGAAATGGAACAGAAACATAAAGAAGAACTGGAGCAACTGAAGCTGACTTCTAAGGAAAGTAAAGTATGTAAAGTAGTGTTTCTCTTTGCCTACAGCATTTGAAAGCCACTGCCCATCTCTAATATTAAACTGTTGACTGTATGACATCGTACAATTAGAGGGAACGGAAGTCACAATCATGCGTCACCATTCATTAATATTTCTGTGACCAGGTTTACATGGTAATGTGTTTTTGTAAGGGAGGTCAGCAAAAAAAGTACGCGTCAACTATTTACTTGCCCCATAGAGGAACAGATTGATAAAGTGGACTAGAGGAAGCTTCACCAAATGGAAGTTAGGACTTCTAGTCCCAGAATTGCCATTAAATAGTATTGTAACCTTGGTAAAGTTACTTAAACTTCCTGAGCATAAACTTCTCCACATATAATGTGATATAAATACTTCTGCTGCTTAAGCACGAGATTCTGTAAGAATCAAATGGGACAGCAAATATGAAATCATTTTTAGATTATAAAGTGCTTTATGAACAAGTTGTAATGAGTGAAAATTTACGTTTCTTGGGTAAATTGGAGCATACTGTCATTTTAACTAATACTTACTGTGGCTAATAGGTATTGTGTGCCAAGCACTTCGACATATTTGTATTATCTCATGTAATTTTTATAGTAACATACTAAGATATTATCCATGAAGTGAATGTAAAGAATCTCATTTTTCAAGAGGGAAATAGACTCAGAGAGATTAAGAACTTACTTCTGAACAGCTATTAAGTGCCAAAGCTAGAATTCAAAATCAGAATGGTCTTACTCCCAAGATGTGAATATTGAATTCTGTTACAACTTTGTATGGTGTGGTAGTTTATTGCATGAGTTTGGATACCAAGGATCACAGCCTCCATAACATTCCATTTTCGATAGTTAGAATGTTATGTCTGTGCAAAGTTTTATCTACCGTAATGTGGTTTTATTAAGTTTATTTTTGGTCTGTTCTTGACAGGGAAAACAACTTGTCTGTACTGATTAACAGTGGTCATTATATTAAACATATTCTCATTTTCTTTAGCCCTGTTAGCTAGTCATCAAGATCCTGGCCTTCTGTGCCTTAACATATTTTAATAAAAAAAAAATTTATTTATTTATTTTTGAGAGACAGTGAGACATAGTGAGAGTGGGGGAGGGGCAGAGAGAGAGGGAGACACAGGATCCGAAGCAGGCTCCAGGCTCTGAGCTATCAGCACAGAGCCGGACGCTGGGCTCGAACCCACAGACCATGAGATCATGACCTGAGCCGAAGTCGGACACTCAACCAACTGAACCACCCAGGTGCCTCTGTGTCTTAGCATATTTTATTCCCAAGTAACGTAGTATGATGCCCAGGTGTTTGTGTTGTCACAATCATGGTATTCCAATTATCTTCTCATTTGCAATTTTGAGCTTTCCTACGTTTCCAAGGACAAAAATGTTTGATTCTTAAGCTACATGTTGTTTGTTAAAATACAAGCTCCCATTTTACTTTGACCTATTGTCTTTTTCATTGACTTAAGCTTGTTTTCTTTCTGAATGCTATATGAATTCTTATGTCATTGCTTTCCAGATGCTTTTCTGTTTCTTGCCTATTGTCAGCATGGCAGTTTGTAGATTTTAGCAGATTCCTCTGAAAAATGTAACAATATTCATTTTATTAAAGTTGATGTAACTATTATTTGAAATCTTAATTTGGTTTTGATATTTTGATAATTTGGGAATAGCCTTGAAGAGTGCTAGCTCTATTGTTACTAGAGGTCTCTATATGCATTATGTATGTATCCTACTAAAAACTGGTTTAAGCTATAGTTGCGATAATAAAATGCTAGCTGCTAATCCTGATCGTTAAAAGTCTAGCATCTTCTTTAGCAAACACATGACAGCCATTTGATGATTAAGATTGGTTGTGCTATCTGAACAATACCTTAACTTTTCTACCTATAGTTATCAGTTTGTAAATGGGAAAGGATAGAGAAAGCTCAATATGTTACTACGGTCAAGAAGCAGGGTTCATCAGGTTCTGGCTAATTAAGATGGAGAATGGCCTTTCCTGCCACATTTGAGCTTATGAAGGCAGTAGTGAACTGAGCCAGTGCAGGACCTTATGTATCCTATAGGTACTGTCAACACTTAGAGAAGGGAAGGGTGGACTGCTGAATGAGTTGGCACATACAGAAAGTATTTGGGTTAATGGAGTAGGAATTGGAAGCAAGAAGGAAAAGCCTGCAGGGATGAGCATTATCTTTGGAGAGCTGTAAGAAAACCTTTTGGGAATCGGACGAATTCTCCCTTAAAAATAGAGAAAGGAGACACAACCATGTCTTGTAATAACGTATCTAGTAGTAGTATTCAAATTTGAGTTGTGGGATTACATGCATTTGTGGTTTTTTTCAATAATTTAATAGTCTAATACTTTGAATGATAAATTAAAAGTATTTTTCATTAATTCGTTAATGCTTTTTGTTTCCTTCAGATAGATTCTGTTGCTGTTAACATTTCAAACTTGGTTCTTGAGAATCAGCCACCTCGGATATCAAAAGCACAAAAGAGACGGGTATGAATGTCATGTCACCAAGTAATTAAGTTAGTGCTGTATGCTTATTACTCTCTTAGGTGTTGTGTAGGAAGGGAGTAGGAAAAAAAATGATGGAGTTCCTTGTCAAAGGACCTGAGCTAACATTTATTAGGCATTTGCTGTTTGCTAGGTACAATGCTAGGCTTATTATAGATTATATGAAATCTCATTTACTCCTGATTATAATCCTGTGAAGTAGATTCTTAATCTCATTTTAAGAAAATAGGCCTAACCAGTATAAAATAACATGTTCCGTTTCTAGTTCTCTTAAGAGAGTGGGCATAGAAGGGGAGTGTGCAAAGAATATTTTTTACAAATATATTATCCCAGACTTAATAATTTAGAATCTACACAGTGTGGGCCCAGATGGTTCTGATGCACAATTTTGGTTAAAAACTATGGTACTAAGTGGTGAAACAAGGATTTGAATCTAGAAATTAAGCAAGATACACAGGTGTCCAAAATTCTGAGGTTTATGCAGGTACCTATGTAATGGTTAGCTGCAGTGGGAATTCAGAGAAGGAAAAGTTCATTGTGACAAGTGTTAAATGAGTTAGAATTTTAAGAAAATAGTTATTTAAAGAGGATATTTGAAGTACGATAAATAGCACGCATGTGGGCATGAAATAATTCTGCATCGTGGTGAGAGCTATAAGGAAACTGATTTGTTGGAAGTAGTGAGTTCATGAAATCAAAACTATGGGACTGAGATTAGATAAGTAAGGGCTGTTCACTTGGGAAAAGAAAAAGGGGTTTTAAAAACAGTCTGTTTAGTCTCTAGTATTGTTTTACTAACACTTGTTGTTTTATAGGGTTTAAATACTTATTTTTAAGCTAACTTAGCGTTTTATAATTTAGTAGTACCCAGTTTAATTGGGCATGGTATTTGGTGTCAGACTTTTGAAGGTTTTAATCCTACTTACTGTTGTGACTTTGGGTAAGATTCTCAACCTTTTTAAACCTCAGTTTCATATGTATAAAATGGGTGAAATAATACCTGCTTTGTAGAGTTATTGTAAGTATTAAGTAATGTACTGTTGCCAAAGCCCTAACACAGTGCCTGGAGAACTAGCGGGTCAGCCAATGATAGTATGTTTACTGTGTTCAGTCCTGTGTAGTGTGCCTCTTACAAATTCAACCCAAGACCAGTAGCTTGTTTTTTGTTGTTTGAAAGTTGATTAAGTTGCAAATGGTCAAACATTTTCATGCTTATATAAGATTGTATTCTTGAGTAAATATTATAATTGTGAATTTCACAGAATCATGAAACTTAGATTTTATGGTATCTTGGAGGTTATCTGTTTTAACTCCCTACTTAAGATACATGTTCTCTTTGTGATAGCCTTATTGTTGTCATCTAGCTGCTATAGATCAAAAGCAAAGGGCAGAGTTTTTGCTTGGCAGTAGCATAACAAAATATTTATTGGGATTGCCTCTACTTAGTAATTGATACATCTTGGAGTAGCCTATTTAATTTTGGAAAACATAGGCCCCAACTCCTTCCTGTCTGTATCTAATCTTATTCATCCCCAGCTGGACCCCAGCTGGACCAAAACAAAAAATTAAACTCCCTTTTCTCAAACATTTTGTTACTTTTCTCCTAGAACAATGCATAGCTAAAATGCATACCTTTTCAACTATACCCTCAAAAAATTTAGTATCTTTTGTAGTCAGCTGCTTAAATACTTGGCAGAGAAAACACGCTAGAAGTAATTCCCAAAGTTTTTTTTTTTATTGCTTTGTTATATTAATAGTATTAATAAGATTCTGGAACTGAAAACACTTAAAAGTTTATATAAGAAAATGAAACTTGAACTTTTTTTTTTTTTTTTTTAGACAAAGGCACCAAGGAATAAAAAGAATGGTGTTTGTCTTTGGGAGAGATACAACTCTCTTTAAGAAAACATGACAAAAATTTATAAATATTTATTATTGGAGTATCGTAGGACAAATCTCTTATTTTTAATTGAGAAAAAAAGGGGAGTATTTTATTTAATTCAGCAGACTTGAATGGAAGAAGCTCTTTGGTATGCTGGAAAGAGCCCCAAGTAGAACTCAGGAGAACTGGGTTCCAAAAATAGGAAATTTGAGAGCCAGAATGAGTTCTAGTTCAATTTCTTCATTTTTCAGAATTGTCAGTGGCATACTGAAAGTTTGATACCAACCCAGGACTGGTACCCAGCTCTTAAGATTCCTCTTCAGAGTTGATTTTGCTGCATGACTTCATTGACAGGACTCTAGTTTTACTGACAATATATTTATGAAATTAAGTGCTGTTTTCATCTTACATATATGCTTTTATTAGGTTTAATTGTTGCCATTCTGTCTCCAGCACTTGGGCTGTAGAAACCACAGTGCCTAGTGCCACTGGGAAACTATTAGTGGCTGGGAAAAGAATCCAGTGAATTTCCCACCTTGTGCCCTGGAAAGGAAACATAGTTACTGTGTAACATTAAAGTGGAGCTTGAGGACAAAAGTGAAATGCTTGGATTAGATTTTAGAAGCTTAAACGGTTTAGTATAAAATTCCACTCTTCCAGTAACTAGTACATAACATCATTAACTCCAGCTCCCATCTGCTCCAACTTTTATTCTGATTTAGGTGCCTGGATAGAAGGAGCGCTCTGTGTTGTCCTTGGTCCCACTCTGCTTCTAAACCAGCTGTATGGCCTTTGGAAATCTTTCTGCGTGCTGTTTCCTCAGAGGAAAATGAGGGGTTTTGGATTAGATGATGTCCAAGGTGCTTATCCTCCCTCTCCCCTCTGAAAATGTTTTTTAGACTTTCATAAAGTAACAGTGCCATCTTGTGTTTTAAGATTTTTATGCCGCTGTGATGCACAGTTGTAGGTATGCAGTGAAATAAATTTGTTCATGTTATTTCTGGCATGGTTGGATTTGGGTGGAATAAACTTAAACAGGTGTATATTTCATTAGGAAGATAATACTGCTTTTGATTCAGGTAACTTACAAATCACTTTAGGTTCTAGTATGGCACCTACCAGGCAAGTAGTTCAAATGTGTGACAGTAAGTTACATTGAAATTTGCCTTTCCATTAATTTTTCTGCCCCAAGGAGGAATGAGAGCTAGGGACATGACAGTCTTTACCTTTTCTTACTTTTTCTTGATTTTTATTCTCTGAAATTGAAAAGCAGTCATGACCAGCATATAAATGAAGCGTATTCATGGTAGAGAATTAGATGCACAAAAGCATGCATGTGTGCACACACACAAAACAAAACTTATTTTGTAAACAAAAATGAGACTCTTAAATACAGAGAACAAACTGATGGTTGCTAGAGGGGAGGTAGATGGGGAATGGGCATGGGGGGCAAACATTATTTTGTAATTGTACCATCCAGAGAAAAGCACTATGAATATTTTGTGTATATTTTTCTAATTTTTAAGTATGTATGTGTAGATTTAGTATATATTAGCTATATACATATCTTTTCTTAGCTCTTGACATGTTTCTATGGTACCCTAGCTATATGAACTGTGTTCAGCTATGAAACAGTGCTTTCTGGCTTTGATCCTTGCTAGTCCAACTGTCAGGATTTCTTTCTTTCCCCCCAGCCTTCCCACTCTACTTCTCATCCATCCTTCATGTCATAGATCTCATGCCCCATCCATACCTAATCCTTGCATATGTTGCCATGGGAAGAACTCTTCTGATATTTGAATAAGGAAAGCAAGTTGCAGAATATAATGTGATACCATTTTTGTTAAAGTATTTTTTCTATACTTTGAGTACATCAATATTTGTTAAAGCGCTTAGGAAAAAAAATCTAGAAAGATACACACCTGACTTCTACAGCAGGCACTGAAATTGGCATTGGTCATTAGAGGAACTTTTGTCTATCATGATACTTTAACTTTTTATAAGAATGTTTTTATCTGTTGTTTCAGTTAAGTGTGTGTGTGTGTGTGTGTGTGTGTGTGTGTGTACGTACACATGCACTGTTTTTTTCTTTAGGCTAGATAAATAGAATTCCCCTACCCTTCTAAAGTCTTTGGCATATTAATACTGCACAGGTGATTTAGCATGCTAATGCCTCAGTAGTGGAGTGATAAGTTAAAAAGCTTGGATTAGCTTGGCATAAATATGATAATGATGTTGCTTTAAGGCCTAGCACAACACAGTATTAAGGCAGTACTTTGAAATCAGTAACTAAATCTTTTAGAAACATATTTAAAAAAAAATTTTTTTTTAATGTTCATTTATTTTTGAAAGAGAGAGACAGAGACAGAGTGCAAGTGGGGGAGGGGCAGAGAGAGAGAGAGGGAGACACAGAATCCTAAACAGGCTTCAGGCTCTGAGCTGTCAGCACAGAGCCCGATGCGGAGCTTGAACTCATGAACAGTGAGATCATGACCTGAGCCAAAGTCAGATGCTTAACCGACTGAGCCACCCAGGCACTCCTCATGTAGTTTTTAAGTAGACTTTAAAGAAAAATTTGAAGGTTTTTTTTTTTTTTTTGTCCTGGTATAGAGCTCGGTGCTGGGTACATGCAGATGAGAAAGATAGTTGCCCTTAAAGGAGTTCCCAGTATAGAAAATTCTACAAGTGATGAGATCATCAATATGACAATGCTTGTGGGAGAAGGGACAAAAATGGCAAAAGTCTTGAGGGTCTTACATTTCTATCCCCTTAATAAATGTAAAATAGTCCTCATTATTGTGAATTAACTTTCCTATATTCTCCTCCTAGGACAAAAAAGCTGCATTGGAAAAGGAGCGGGAAGAAAGGATAGCTGAAGCTGAAATTGAGAACTTATCTGGAGCCAGACACTTAGAAAGTGAAAAACTTGCTCAAATATTGGCAGCAAGACAGTTGGAAATTAAACAGATTCCATCTGATGGCCACTGTATGTATAGAGCCATTGAAGATCAACTCAAAGAACAGAAATGCCCTTTGACTGTGGCTGCCTTGAGAAGTCAAACTGCTGAATATATAAAAGGCCATGTGGAAGACTTTCTGCCATTTTTAACAAACCCTAATACAGGAGATATGTATACTCTAGGTAATTTATTTTTCTTTACTATGTCTTGTTGCTGCTGTTAAATAAAGTGATTCTTGGCATTGAGAAGAAGAAAAACCTATTATAGTTCTTATGGAGGAAAAAGTCTCAAAATTTAGGCAGAATTGTTTTTTATATTATAATAGATACTAGTATATTTTTTAAAGCAAACGTGGAATAGGATTCATTATTATTACTGAGAAAATGATGTTTCTGAGTTCACATGTCACAAAGTAGGCATAGAGGGAGGTATGCTTTGACTAGTCTGTGGAAGTATAGGGTCCAAAGACCATAAGCAGAGAATGATCGGAAAACCAAATCCTTTTATCCTATACTTTGGGAAATTCAATTTTACTTTCAATAAGCCACAATACTTAGGCAAAATTTGACTCTGCAAAACCAAAAAACAAATGAGTTAATAACCTGCCTTATTATTCTCTCTAATACCTTTGACAATTAAGATAGAATATTTATGGGGAGGTAGAAAAAAGAAAAACTAGCCAGTAAAGGAGAGAGCAGGTGAAAATCTGAAAGAGTGTTGGGGAGAGTCAGAGATATGATAGAGGAAAGTTCGTCCTTAAGAGAAGATTGCAGGTGTGGCAGTATCCATTGGCAAGTCAAATGACCAGGAGGGATAGGAGAAGGGATGGTTAAGGTTGACTTTGCTTTAATGGAGTCCCTGACTCTGCTAGTTGCAGGGCAGTGGAAAAGAGTTGGCAACTCAGCATGCTGAATTTTAAAAAAAGACAGAAGACTTAATTTCTTATTCATTTAGTCAATATTTATTGAAGGCCACTATGTGCCAGGGACTCTTCTAGGCACTTCTAGGACCCTGAGCGCTGGGAATATAGCAGTGAATGAGGCAAACACACAGGACATACTTTTCTGTACATGTCCATAATTTTTTTCCTTTCCTCTAAACAGGAAGGGTATTAGCTTCCCATTTTTAACTTTCTGTATAAGGTGTGTATGCTCAAGATGTGCCATTAAACTGCACTTAGGTCCTACTCTCATGACTCGTCCAGGAAGTCCTTTCTTTGGCTAGAACTGATACTGAAGCAAATAAGGTAAATGCTTTAAAAATAACAAATAGAGGGGCGCCTGGGTGGCGCAGTCGGTTAAGCGTCCGACTTCAGCCAGGTCACGATCTCGCGGTCCGTGAGTTCGAGCCCCACGTCAGGCTCTGGGCTGATGGCTCAGAGCCTGGAGCCTGTTTCCGATTCTGTGTCTCCCTCTCTCTCTGCCCCTCCCCCGTTCATGCTCTGTCTCTCTCTGTCCCAAAAATAAATAAACGTTGAAAAAAAAATTAAAAAAAAAAAATAAATAAAAAAAATAAAAATAACAAATAGAGGCACTGTTTGATGCTACTGCTGGCAAAGGAGTTTCAACTCCTTTCTAGTTTTACCCTGATTCTCTTTTCACATCTTTTTTTTTTTTTTTAATGTTTATTTTTGAGAGAGAGAGAGCGTGAGCTGGGGAAAGGCAGAGAGAGAGAGGGAGACACAAAATCTGAAGCAGACTCTAAGCTCTGAGCTGTCAGCACTGAGGCTGATGCAAGGCTCAAACTCACAGACCGTGAGCTCATGACCTAAGCCAAAGTTGGATGCTTAACCGACTGAGCCACCCAGGTGCCCCTCTTCTCACATCTCTTGTGGGGTCTTACAGTGGACCCAATTTAAGGCTGCAGTGTTTTAGTTCAGTGTATTTTTTCAGATGCAGGTTTGGATTTTAAAATACATGTCAAAATATTGAGTATGGTGGCAGTTTTGAGGGTTGCTTAGCTAAAGAGAGAAGAATAGGCTTGCTATGTAATTAAGTCCCTAGGCCTCAGCGTGAGGGAGAGAAACAGAAATGAATTGCTTTCCTCTCAGATGGAGAGGTGGTGGAAAGTTGGAGCGAGTTAAGTTTGGATCTGGGAATTGGATTAAATTCTAGAGAGTGCAGGTAGACAAAGGAGTAGGTTTACAACTTGAGTAATGATCAGGAATTGTGGGAGCTATAAAAGGGATCTGGTAACATGAGTTATGAAAATTATTAAGTGCTATATTCTCATTTTTTCTACAGAAGAGTTTAGGAAGTACTGTGATGATATCGTCAACACAGCTGCATGGGGAGGTCAGCTTGAGGTAAGTTTGTAATTATTCATAGTATTTGTGGATTGTTAAATTATTTCTAAATCCCATATCAGATGTATTTTTCAGATGGTCCCACTTTCTCTTTGAGTATCCCTTTTTGTTACGTATTTGCCGTTTCTCTACTCATGAAGCATTGAAATGGGGAATTAACATTCTTAGGCCGTTAAGTATGTATCTTTGGGAAGTAAAGCACTATTTCATTTTAAATAGCCCAGTGGTTGATTTGTGGGTTGGTAAGGCTAATTTTACTCTTGGGTGTTTCCATTTGTGATGCTGCTCCTGGCAATATATTTGATTTTCTGGACTTATGAAAGTGATGATTTTATTCAAGTATAGTAAGATTTAGCCTAGTGGCTCAGCTGATGAAAATCACTATTATAAAGTAAAGAGAAAACCGTATTTTTATGTGAAATTATGGGTCAGATCCTGCCACAGTACATCATAATTGGAATTCCAGTTGAGACTGACTTCAGAGCAGTATCTGATGCATCAAAATTCACATGTAGGAAGACAGTATGTTCAGCCACTTGTAGGGAATTCATCAGGATTTTTTTAAAGCTTTATCTTACTTTAACTTTGTTTTATTAAAACAGAATAAACATCTAATAGTTCCAAGTGGTGATAAGGCAGCCTGGGGTATTCAAAAGTCAGGGGATAGGAGAGAAAGTCCTAGGTTTGGGTCCTGGCTTTCCTTCTACTTTTCAGTTTTGTGACCTGCGGGGAGTCAGCCATGTTTCCTGAGCTCGAGTGTCCTAATTGAATAGGGATAATAAAACCCCTGTGTGTACTTGGTAGGTCATTTGTGGACATTAAATAAGACAAGTATTGTATGCATAGAACTTTGTAAGCTAATGTACCAGATGGATGAATCTAGCAGTGGAATTAATATTGTGTAGTGGTAATTAGTCACCTTGAATGGTTTGTGGATCTGAGTATTTCACTTCAAGAACTATACTTTTTGGAGAAATGACGTGAATGCTTCTTTAACGTCTTTTTCTCAGTAAGTCTGTATCTGTACCTCTTCTGAGCCACCAGAGGGAACTGTGTCCATTCATTTTGTATGCCTCTCCTGGGTCTCTGAAACTCAGGAAATTGTCATAGTAGCTTTGTGACTACATTAGGAGTAAAGGTGCTTGAACTTTCTTGAGGAGCACAAATTAATAGAACTACAGACCTAAGCAAGTCTTTTTAAAGAGAGAAAAAAAACTTTACAACATCTTTTGAAGGACATTTACTCATAAATTTTTGGTCTATGAATTCATTTGACATAGGAATTGCTGTTTTTACAATGGGGTAAATTTAAATTATTCAAGAGAAATTCTTTATATGATTTTTAAAGACTTTGAAGGGATGTTAAGATTTCCAGAGCTTGCTTCACACTCTCCATTCTGTGCTGGCTTTTAAAAATGTAATTTCAGGTATAAGAAAAAAATACCTCAAAGGAACATTTTATGAGGTAGAGTGTGGGATTAAGTTTGCTACTGTGCAGTACAGAATTTCCATATATTTGAAGAAATTTCTTACCCTTCTTTTACAACATCCTAAAAGGACCATGTTCCAGACAAAATGTTCTTATGATTGGGCAAATACATAGATGTGAGGGCACTAAGATTGAGGACTGTTGAATGATTAATTTATGAACTTGGGCTCCAGAGTCAGACTTCTCAGTTCAGTTGCAGGTCACTTTATTTCTTTACGCTTGACTTTGGGCAGGCATCTTGACCACTCGCTTTAGATTCTAGGTCTTTACCTATCCCATAGGATTATTGTCAGGATTGAATGAGTTAATATACATAAAATGCTTAGTGTTCCTGGTCGTAGTAGGTCTAAACAGTGTTACTACCAATATTTATTATTAACTATTATTCATCTGCCTTTAAACTCTATTTTTATAATGTATGGTATGAAATTAACATTGTGTATTAATCATGTGGAAAATCCATGAAAGGATAGTACAATTCACATACATAGCTACTCATGCCTTGAATATTATGGAACAGTGGTTTTCAGCACTAGTATATTAGAATCATCTGAAAGCTTTTAGAAGAATAAACCTCCTAATATTTCCTGTTCTTTCTCTCCTTCTCCCAGCCCCTCCCAAATTGTAATTGATTTGATCTGGTGCCTGAGTGATAGTATTTTTAAAAACTGGCAGTTTTCAAGCAGTATTCAAAAGTAGAGGGACTAGTATAATGAACCTTTACTTCATTAACTATGGTATTGCTATTTCTAAAAAGCTGTTGTGTAGCCAGGGCTTGAAATTTCTGCTTTGATTTAATAAATATTACATTTGTTTTTTCAACAAATCGTATTAAATGTCTACTCTGTGGCAGGCAGGCTCTTGGTGTATAGTGAGGAACAGAGTAGATCTCTGTTGGATGATGGTTGCCCTATTCATGCATACTCAGTAGTTTATGACTTGAGTAAGATTTACCTTTTTATTTTCCTTACTAATACATTTTCTTTCCTATAGCTAAGAGCCTTGTCTCATATTTTACAAACACCAATAGAGATAATACAGGCAGATTCTCCTCCTATTGTAGTTGGTGAAGAATATCAAAAAAACCCATTAATACTTGTGTAAGTACCTGGAAATTTCTACTGTTACATTTTTCATAGTTAAGACAAAAAGAATTATTCAAAGATGTTAGGTTGTATATGTTGATTAATTAGAAAAAATATGTCTTCGGTTGCATTAATTACGCTTATTTTATGTTAAAGGCAATTATAAAATTAGAAAGCATTGTCAGTGAATATGTGATTTAGATAATTGTTTTGTTTTTTTTTTTTCAACGTTTATTTATTTTTGGGACAGAGAGAGACAGAGCATGAATGGGGGAGGGGCAGAGAGAGAGGGAGACACAGAATCGGAAACAGCCTCCAGGCTCTGAGCCATCAGCCCAGAGCCCGACGCGGGGCTCGAACTCACGGACCGCGAGATCGTGACCTGGCTGAAGTCGGACGCTTAACTGACTGCGCCACCCAGGCGCCCCTAGATAATTGTTTAAACTTATAGTGGTTTATTCTTGTGTATGAGTTAAGAATAAAATCATTTCTAAAGATTACAGATTTTAGGATTAGTTTTCATACTGTCTTAGTGTGACATTAATAATGCTAAGTTTCAACAAGAACAAAAGCGGAAATATATTCATGTTGCCTAATTGGTTATTCCTTAGAGAGTTTTTCTTCGTATTGTCAAAGTATTTTACATGATTGAGAATTCTTTTTTGAAACACAGCATGGAGAGTTTGCTGTTGGCTTTAGTGTTGTTTATTAGCCAGACTACCAAGGTAATCATTAATGGCTTAGATTTAGGTAAAAATTTAAGGTTATTGAGTACTCAGCATCTCAGTAATTTTCCTTTGCCCCCTAATGATTGTGTTTTCCCTGACTTAAACTCAGCAGACAGAGTTATTGAACCAGATTTTACTGACTGCTGAAGCTTTTCAAATGGGTTTGAACTTTTAAGTAATATGTCAATGAAGTCTTTGAATGATACCCCTGTGGAGTGATTCATTGAGTGTTTGGTTTTATATACATAATAAACATTTATATACAATGAATTACTTTTGTCTAAACTACTCATTTCTCCTTTTCTCATTTCAGATATATGAGACATGCATACGGCTTAGGAGAACATTACAATTCTGTTACACAGTTGGTGAACACAGCTACTGAAAATTGCAGCTAGTTTACAAAATGTTACACAATTATGTTTTAGTACAGTGTGCCGATCTGAGTCTTCTTACAAGTGCTGGATTGTTCTGACATTACTGAAAAACACAACTACCTTAAATCAGTTTTATGGCAAAGCTACTAACAGATTTTTTTTTAAAGTATGCCAGAGATAAACTTTAACCAGTGTTCCCTTTGTGGTATTTAAAAACACTTGTGAGTCGTTGTGGAATACATCATTTACAGACCAAGATAGTACCTATTTGCTGATATTTTTACTAATATAGGGTCTTGAACATTCTATTATGCGTTGAAATAAATTTGATTTTTCTCCTTATTACTAAAAGCTTTCAGTAACCATTTTAATGTAACTTTCTTGAAGAAATGAAATGACTTGGTCATTGCAAAAATGTGGTAAAGGTGACAGCAAATCTAATTAATGCTTATAAATGTATCTGATTTCAGTAACCCTGGTACTTGATGGAATTAATACTATGAAGCTTTTTATATAGCCCCATCAAAGTGCAGCTAAAAAGCTTGCTTTAATAACTAAAAATTTTAAAATATTTATTCACATGGGAATCAGTTAAGTGTAAGAAATGAGAAATTTAAAGGTAAATAGGTGTTCCTATCAGATCAGACCTCTAAAGAAGTACCATCATGTTTTCTTACAGTTTTTTAGTGTCTTTTATTTTTTTATTCTATTTTTTTATTTTTTAAGTAATCTCTCCACCCAACATGGGGACTTGAACACATGACCCCACAATAAATAAAGAGTTGCTTGCTCTAAGTGAACCAGCCAGAAGCTCCAGTACCATCATTTCTTGATCATATTCAAAACTGCAAATTTTTATATTCTTCGTTATGTTTTCCTCGTCACCACTTAGCTGCTTTGCTTTCCTTGTGGTCTTTTCCACTCATAGTTTGTGGCCTCTCATTTTTTTTTTTTTTTTAACTTGTACACACTGAAGGAGTAGCAATGTAAAAGGGTCCAAGGCCAACTTTACTTCAAATTCTCCTCACTTTCAATTTGTCTTACCAGACCTCTGTTTTTGTTTCATTCTCCAGGATTAGAAGAAAGTTAGTTAGCCTACATTTATTTCAGATATGTGAGAATGTTTATGTTACATATAGGGATCAAGTTGAAAGCCACTGTTTGGGAGCTAAGACTGAATAGTAAAATCAGTATACAATACTTTCTAATATGAATGATTTATCTGGCTCAGATTTCACATTATTCTTAACACTATTCTAAGAAGATAGTATCTGTATGTAGAAACATGTCTCGCTGATAATTTGTTATGTAACTAAGTATTAATGAAAATGAAACTTTTGGTGTCATCTGTTTTTCCCAAATTAGGAGTAAATACTAAGATTTAGCATCAAATTTATAATATTTCAATTTTTGCTCCATGAGCGCAACTAATTTTTGTAAGTAAATATTGGGTTTTTTGATATTAAAACCAGTTGTTAGTCTCACATGCCCACCTGATGACAATGTGGGAAGCTGGTAGGGACTGTGGTCAGCTATAGCAAGTACTGCATGAAGGTGTTCTAGCTCAAATGATGAAAAACTGTTCTGTTTGCCTAACAAAGTGTATTCTGAAGGCTGACTGTTTTGTAATCCTTGATCTGAAATTGTTTGGGTCTGAAATTATAAAAGAATTAAATTATAAAATGGTAAATGGCTGACCTTTTTTTATGAAATCATCTGTTACTTTAAAATCAAAAGATAAGCATGAAGAAGTAATAAAAAAAGTATCATAAACCTAGTTAGTACAGATGCCATCTATATTTAAAATAACTTCCTCGTAATTATTTTTTGTTAATAAGATGAATGGAACCTTCTTGATTATAGGTTTATTTTTATTATTTTTTATTTTTAAGTGGTCAGCTTCTGTTCTTCCATAAAACTTCAAATAAAAATCATTTTAGCTGTAACCAAAAACTGAAGTCTTTAAAAAATGGCAGATGTAATTTAAAAACAGTATATACTAATTTAGTTTGCTGTATGATTATGGTCTAATGGAAGTTTCATAAGCTCTCTTTTCTCTTAATTCAGAAAAGTATATGTCAGAGTTTTGGAATATGTCTTTAGCCAAGAATTTTATCCACTTACATATGTTTACAAACTTATATAAAGCAAAAAAGAATGTATGTAACTATAGTGAGCAATATAGTTTTGCTCATGTTATCTGATGTTTGCCAAAAGAAGAATAAAAGATGTATGAATTAAATCATTTGTTCGTTCAAATTGTTATTCTTAAACAATTTTACAATTTAGAAATAGGGAAAATCTTGTTTTAGAATTTTATCCTGGCTTTATTTTGTCCTTATATATAATTGAGAATAATACAATCCCAAATTCTTGCTTTAAGGGTTTTGGAATAAATATATAAACATAGCACTATGTCTCAGACAAAATAGAGGAACATAAGGAGATAGGCATTTAAGCCATGGCTCTTAGAAATCAGGTTGAAGTTTTAAACCTTTTAAAATAATGAAGGTTATTTAGGGTAAATGAAATTGAAGAATATTCTAAGACTCATGGGTGTTGAAGAAGGAAATTTGCACAAACTAATGCTGGTACAGGATTGTTAATGTATTGTTTTGGTCCAGGTGTCATGAACTAGCTGAAGGAGATCTGTTGTGTTCCTGAGAATTTAATTGGTAATTTCATCATATTTTTACTGTTATTGAACAAATGAGTGTGATTTTTCTTCCTTTCCATATGTTTTCACATACTGATTCTTTCCTGTCTTAGATCTTCTTTAAAACCATTTTCCATCTTGCAGAAAAAACATAACTCAAAGGGTTTTGATTTTTTTTTTTTTAAAGCAAGTTGTAGGAATTATCATTTCTTGTTCACCACCCTTCCTACTTGAAGGCCTTTGAGCTGCCATTGGGAATTGAGAACTTCACCCAACCTATTTCACCTAGCTTACTGTCCTGGTCTCCATTTCATCAGCACCAACTCCCACCTGGCCAGGGCTGGGTACCCCAGTTCATACATGTTGGTTTCTAGTAACCACACACTAGTAATTAGTATTATTTGTATTTAGTTTATTATTATTGTTATTATTATTTTCCTTTAGTCTGTAAGTGCTTAGAAACAACTTGTTGACTTACTAAATTATCTAGCACACTGCCTGGCCTATATAGTAAGTGCTTATTAATAAATGTTGACAGTCATAAGATCAATTGAGAGGATAAGATTGGACTCTTAAGGAGTTGTCATTAGGTTAATGGACCATTAAGAGTACAGAGAGGTATTGACTTAGTATTGTGCCTGCTCACAAAAGGGCTGCTTTCTAATTTTCCTAACCCCTTGGATAAATCCTTAAGTCTTTAGGTCAATTTAAGGGAGGAATAGAACCCAAGAGAGCTTTTCTTTTTTCTTCTGACACTTGTTTTGTTTTGTTTTGCCTTCATGTATCAATTTACAGAATATAAAGATTCTTTATAAGTATACAGACCAAGAAACTATTAAGAACTTTGTTAATATATTGGCCAGGAAGAAGTTTCTAGTTGTCTTCTTTCAGTAGAATAAGGATGATGATTAGTGTAACTTATTGAATCAGATTACAGCTCTCTGCTGAAACTATCAATGCTCTGAACAGAGATGACTTCCAGTCTTCCTGCTGATTTTTCTTCTCCATGTTACCCTTACCTTGACAAAAGGAAACCCCTGTTTACTGTTTATTTACTGTTTATAATCTTAAGCAATACAGTATCAACCTGAGGACTAGTGAGAACCCAGTGTAGGAGTTTGCTGAGCAAAAATAAGAATCTAGTTTTAAAGAATAAACTGCTGTTTTTGAATCAGATATTTTCTCCCCTGAAATGAGAAGGGCATTCTACACCTATCTCAGAGTTTGTCAACAATGACACTACAGACATTTTAAGCTGGATAACTGTCATGAGGGCTGCCCTGTGCATTATAAGACACTTAGCATTGCTGGCTTCTAGCAACCAAGTGCCGGTGGTACTCTTCCCCGCACCCCCCACCCCCGGAGGTGTGAGGAAGGAAAATGTCTCCCAACATTTTCAATGTCTCCCTGGGGACAAAATCACCCCTAAATGAGAACCACTTACTATATCATAAGTTGTACTGCTAATGAGGTTGGCAAGTTTTAAGGAAAACCATTTAGAATAAAAATGGGGCACATTAGAGCTATTCGTCTGTTTTTTGTAACTTTGTCAACTGCCTAAAGCTAGACTTTACATGAACCCCCTTTGAAAAGCTCAATGGACCTTCTTTTTTCCCTTCTATTTTCAGACTGTATCCTGACCCAGTGAGATGTGTTTATTTGACTTGTGAGACGACTGGTGGTAGGATAGACTAAGTCTGTGGTAACAACTCAAAAATCTTGGTGGCGTGTTCGACAAAGGAGTGTTTTTTGTGTGTGCTATGTTTTTGCCAGTTGGCTGGGAGCTGTGCTCCATGTCTGTATACTCTGGGACCCAAGCTGTCACCATCTTAAACTTTTCTAGGAGAGAGCATTCTGGAGAGTTTCACTCCAACAAATAAATTCTGTGGTTCAGAAGGAACAGTCTGGTTTCCATTCGTTGACTTCAATTCTTCATACGGCCTCACCCAAACAGGAAAGTACCCAGAGGTATAGCCCTGCCATGCATGTGTCCTTAAGACAGCTGAAATAATTGGTGAACATCATTAAGGATTTTCACATGTACTGGAGAGACTGGAATTTGGAGTCAGACCTAGATTTAAGTCTTGACTGGCACTTAACTAACTTTTCAAACTGTGCATAAATTGGGGTGCCTGGACGGCTCATTAGGTTAAGTGTCTGACTCTTGCTTTCCACTCAGGTCATGTTATCTCAGTTCGTGAGTTCAAGCCCTGCTTCGGGCTCTGCGCTGACAGTGCGGAACCTGCTTGGGATTCTGTCTCCCCCTCTCTCAGCCCCTCCCCCACTTACTCTCCATCTCTCTCTCGAATAAAAATAAACTTTAAAAAAAAGCACATAAATTTAACTTTTCAGAACACCAGTTTGCTTGTTCTAAAATAGGAATAATAACATTTACCTAGTGGAACAATAAAATATGAAAGTTTAGACAACACATCTTGCATTTTAGCATATGCTCATAGCATAATTTATGGTAAATAAAAATAATGATTATTTTGCTGTGGTGTGTGTGGGGGGGGGAGAGGGGGGATGTTTTTGCTAGTATGTCACCAGAAAGGGAGGCAGACATGATAGAAAGGCTGTTGATTTCTTTTGGGAAAGTGGGATTGGGATTGTCGAGGTGGTTCACAAAGCAGAGCCCAGAGATGCTAGAAGGAGGGGGAGTTTCACTGTTGCCCTTGGTATTCAGCACAGAGGAATTTTCAGTAGCTTGTAGGTCATTATGACACGTAGGAAGCACTGAGATGGTAAAGTGAAAATTCTCATAGTATTTGTTTAGCTTCCTGTTATCTCAAAGGTTGACATTTATATTCTGTTTGGAATTGAGCTGTCAAGATTCTTGATCAGAATAGAATTTTTCAGGCTTGGCTGGGATATTCTTAACTGATTTTTTAAATGATATTGGTGAATTAATGTGAATTAAGGAAACACCTTTGGTAAGCTCCACAAAGAACGCCCACAACTGTCTGGGTTTAATCTCCACCACTGCACTGAAACTGCTTCTAGAAGCGGTGCCAGTGATCACCTTCCTGTTCTTCCTCCTGGAAATTTCTGCTGCATTTAACACTGTAGACCACTCACTCCTTGAAATTCTCTCTTGCTGTTCACCACACTACTCTGCTGGTTCCTCCTCCTCAGCTCTGTTCTTGCTGCCCCTGTTCCCTTGACTGTCTTTCAGGATGTTCTCCTTGATTCCTTTTCTCTTGCTCCACCAGACTTCCGAACTGGTGGGCTGAATGTGACCCAAGAGGTATTTTGCTTGACCTATGCAGCGATGTAAAGAAAATTAGAAAGTGAATTAGTTAGTAGTATTTACAAACTGGGAGATTTCACTTAATTAAGATCCATATTTCCACTTCTCAAAAAAATCAAAACTGTCAACACGGAGCCAGGTTTTCCTCATGGCAGCACTCAGCATGCATGTTGTTTGTCCACCACCACCCTCAGCTGGTCTGTGAAAATAAATTTCATGTCTCCGTCAAGAATGCCTCGGTCTCACTTTTGCACTGCTGGTGGGAATGCGCTCTGGTGCAGCCACTCTGGAAAACAGTATGGAGATTCCTCAAAAAATTAAAAATAGAACTACCCTATGATCCAGCAATTGCACTATTAGTTATTTATCCAAAGGACACAAAAATGCTGATTTGAAGGGGTACATGCACCCCAATGTTTATAGCAGCAACAGCCAAATTATGGAAAGAACCCAAATGTCCATCAACCGATGAATGGATAAAGAAGATGTGGTATAGGGGTGCCTGGGTGGCTCAGTTGGTTAAGCGGCCGACTTTGGCTCAGGTCATGATCTCGTGGTCTGTGAGTTCGAGCCCCGCGTCAGGCTCTGTGCTGACCACTCAGAGCCGGGAGCCTGTTTCGGATTCTGTGTCTCCCTCTCTCTGACCCTCCCCCGTTCATGTTCTGTCTCTCTGTCTCCAAAATAAATAAACGTTAAAAAAAATTAAAAAAAAAAAAAAAAAGAAGATGTGGTATATACATACAATGGAGTATTACTTGGCAATCAAGAAGAATGAAATCTTGCCATTTGTGACAATGTAGATGGAACTAGAATGTATTGTGTTAAGTGAAATAAGCCAGAGAAAGACATGATTTCACCCATATGGGGAATGTAAGAAACAAGACAGATGAACACGGGGGAAGGGAAGGAAAAATAAGATAAAAATAGAGCGAGGCAAACTATAAGAGACTCTTAAATACAGAGAACAAATTGCTGGAGGCGTGCTGGGTGGGGGGATGGGCTAAATGGAAGATGGGCATCAAACAGGGCACTTGTTGGGATGAACACTGGGTGTTATATGTAAGTGATGAATCACTAAATTCTACACCTAAAACCATTACTACACTATATGTTAACTAACTTGGATTTAAATAAAATTTAAAAAATAATATACGTGTGTGTATATATATAGATACAAGAATGCCTTGTTCTCAAGTCAAAATCTGGCTTGGTATTATAACATCCCACTTAGATTCCCCTTTTTGTTCTTTAATTCTATCTTTAGATTTTATAAATGTTTAGCTATCTTTATCTTACTGGGCTTGGTTTCATCTTATTGTTCTCTTTCCTAATCCTTTCTTTTCTACTTTTGATGGTTACTTCTTTCTGTTTTCTAGTGTATTTGAGTTTTGGTAGAAACTTCCAAAATATATGTATATGTGTATTTGTATGTGGGTGTTTAAGTAGAATCTAAGAGTTTCATCTAGCCTAGTAATCAAATGCTGATGTATAAGCTGATACCATTTGGAAAATAAAATTTTGTATAAGATGATGAATTTTTTATAAAGCAAACTCACTGTAAATAAATTTATTTATATTCATTTTTTACCAGAGGGGTTTAAAATGTCCTTTTATGAAATTATGGTGGGAGTAGAGGAAAGAGAACTTTTAAAAATGACTTTACTTGGCAAAATTAAGAATTGATAACTGAATTTCATACAAATGTTTGCTGTGTTAAAGCCTGTGAACCACCAATGTTTCTAACCTCATGGATAAAGAAGAGGACAGCGCAGTGCAGGTCACCGTAGAGAGACCGGTCTTTGGAACAGTAGGCTTATATTCGTACCATATATCAGTCCCAAGAATGGTACGTGCACACCTGAGATTTCCCAAAAGGTGGAGATCTTGACTTAAAATGTACCACAGGGGCACTTGGGTGGCTCAATCGGTTAAGCGTCCGACTTCGGCTCAGGTCATGATCTCATGGTTCATGAGTCCGAGCCCTGAGCTGAGCTTTGTGCTGTAGAGCTCAGAGCCTGCTTTATGTTCTATTTACCTCTCTCTCTGCCCCTCTCCCACTCACGCTCTCTTTCTCTCTCGAAAGTAAATAAATTTAAAACAATTTTTTAAATAAATTTAAAATTAAAAATTTAAAATAAATAAAAATTTAAAATAAATAAATAAATAAATAATAAATAAATAAAAAGTTTTAAATAAATGAATAAAAAAAGAAAAATGTACCAGAAAAACCACAACTACCTTTTACTGAGCATTTCCTATATGTGCGCTAAATGCTTTACATAAGTGGGCTTATTTAGCCCTCACAGAAGGCCGGGTTGGTATTCTCATCCCTGTACTAGACATAATGGGAATGAAACTTGAAGAGCTTGGGAGCGAGCAACTTGCTTAGCCACACTGCCAGTGAGTGGTAAGGCTGACCTCAGAAGGCAGGCTTCTGAGAATCCAAAACCCTTGAAATCAAAACTTCCATTTCCATATTTAAAAAGAAAATGAACGAAGACAGAGGCAATGCCCTTTTTTATTACAGGATAGAAGATTTCTACAGGATTCTAGTCCATGAAGCATCTGCTCATGTTTGAAAACTTTTATCCCAAGTTTCAGACCATGTTTTCATCACGAGATGAGATTGCCAAAACAAATCAAGTAAGCGTGTTGTTTTCTGCCATAACCTGTTTGCTGAACTCCTGTTTTTAATGCATTTTTGCAGCTTTGAAAATCCTTTAATTTGTCATAGGGGCCCGTGTCATAGGATTGAGCCAGATTCTTTTGTGTTTTAGGTGTTAATCAATGTATTAATGTAATTACTGAGTGTTTTAAAGTCCTTTAGATTCTAGGATGCTATAGATTTTAGCATTCCTACAGCACTGTATACTTCCAAAGTATTTTATAATCATTAGTTAGATGTTTCCCATACAGTCTCAGTGGGATAGATTGGTATTCTTTCTTGTTATTTTACTGATGAGGGCAGAGATAAAGCCAGTTTGACTGACTTGAAGTTTACAAGTCACTTGCTCCATCTAGATTAACATTCAGTTTAAGGTTCCTCATCTTGCGTTGAGTTCACAGGATGAGGCTGTCTCAAAAAATTGGTGATTTTTCAATTTGCCTGCAAACAGACTGGTTTCTGGTTGTGGGAAACTCTGGATGCCAACATCCCATGGGGCCAACCCACACAGCAGAACTCACAGCTCTTTTAGCTGGGTGTTTCTAGGGAACACGTTTAGATGCAGGTCAAAGCTCAGGTCTGAAATGGTAAACCCCATCTCCTTCACTCTATTTCTCTTTGTAGATTTAAAAAACATTTTTTAATGTTTATTTCATTTTTTTTTTTTTTTTTGAGAGAGAGAGCATGAGCAGGGGAGGGGCAGAGAGAGAGGGAGGCACAGAATCCAAAGCAGGCTCTAAGCTCTGAGCTGTCAGCACAGAGCCTTACGTGGGGGCTCAAACCCACGAACTGTGAGATCATGACCTGAGCTGAAGTCAGATATTCAACCGACTGAGCCACTCAGGCTCCCCTCTTCGTAGATTTTTAATGCCTTCAGAAACTGGGCTTGTGCCACAGCCTCACCCTGCCAAATACTACCCAACTCTCATTGCCCCACTTCATACCCTAAGTTGTGGTTCACCCCATCTAATGTACCTACGAGATCACGTTCTAGCGGCAATCTTACCCACATTATACCTTCTCATTTCTTCTCTATCCCTTTTTCCTCTCACCTAGAAGAGTACACAAATGTCAAATTGCCATCCTGCCCACAGGGCTACTCCCTGAAACTCCCCCTTCCTTCATGCTGCCAAAGTGAACGGCCAGAAATGCAAATCTGAGTCCTATCTCCTAACCTAAACTTGCCAAGTCGCTCCCTGTTCCTACAGGATGAAGTCCACTGCTTAACATGGCATTTAAGGGAGATCCTTCATGACTAGTCCTGTGTACCTCTCCAGCATCACTTCCCATCACTTCTTTCTTTAGAATTATGCCCTCAAATTATTTATATTCCCTATGGCCCCATTATTTCATGTCTGTCAACATTTTTTTCACACTCCTTTTATTGAAATACATCCCCTCCCCCCCACACACATGTATTTTGTCAACTGGTTAATTCTTTTTAACCCCTTATGACTGGACTCAGCAGTCAACAGCAGAAAATATTCCTTGAGCCAACAAGGTGCCTCAGTGCAAAATGGTACCCAGCATGTAGTGGGCACTTAATAAATATTTGATTATTGTGGTATTCATTTTGCAACATATACACATATCAGGTCATTATTTTGTACATCTTAAACTTGTACAATGTTAAGTAAAACTGAAAAATGATAAATATCTGAGGAACGAATGACCTGTTTACACTTCTAATTTCCCTCTAGATTTATGCCCCTTGAAGACAATGACTATTATTCATATTTGTATACAAGGCATCTTGGACGGTGCCTAACAAATAGTTACTCAAAGTTTTTGTTTTAGATTTTATTTTAATTTTATTTAATTGCATTAAAAAATCTTTTTAATGTTTATTTACTTTTGAGAGAGACAGAGAGAGAGAGAGAGAGAGAGAGAGAGAGAGAGAGAGGGGGGGGAGGGGCAGAGAGAGGGAGACATTGAATCGGAACCAGGCTCTAGGCTCTGAGCTGTCATCACAGAGCCTGATGCGGGACTCGAAGTTATGAACCATGAGATCATGACCTGAGCCAAAGTCAAACGCTTAACCTAGTGAACCACCCATGTGCCCCTTGTATTGTATTTTAGAAAGAAAGTGTGAACTGTTGAGAGGGGCAGAGGGATAGAAGGAGAGAATCTTAAGCACGCTCCATGCTGACATGGGGCTCGATCCCACGACCCTGGGATCATGACCTTACCCAAAATAAGAGTTGCATGCTCAACCGACTGAACCACCCATGTTCCCTGTTACTCTGTGTTTTTAACTTCTGTGCCTTCACATGTCTTTTCTTCTATATTTTCATGAACACTGATTTATGCTACTAATAGATTTTACATAAGGTGCTCTTTTAGACAACCCTTAGCCATAAAATTCAATTTAATTTAATGAACATTTAAATTAAATGTTGGCCTGCTCTATGCCAAGCATGGTGATAGAGATTGCAGTTCAAAGGTATAGCAAGGGAGAAATATGACAAGAACAATAATACAAAGTATTAAGTGTTAAATTAGAGTTTGTACAAAGTCTTCTTGAAACAAACATGGAAGCAATTCTGCTTGGAGAGAAGATCAAGGAAAATGATAGGGGAAATACTTGATCAGATTCTTCGAAGGATTAGGGACAGTTAGGCAGATAGGTGCGTGGCAAAGACATACAGGCACAAGGAATGGCAGAAGCAAAGGAATAAATACAGATGATGCTTTTGACGAATAGCTAGTCGTCTTCTAACGGCAGCATACTAGGTTTGTGAAAGGAAATAACACAGAATGAAACTGGGGCTAGACTGGTATTTTGAGCCCCAACTCAATAGTTGGGATTTTAACTTCTAAGCAATGAGAGGCCACTGAAAGATTTTATTTAGGGTTATGGATTTATTGTCGAGGAAGATGTATCGTAAGATGACTGATGGCAGCGACAGTGTATGAAATGGCAGAGTGGCAGAATACGTAATGGAAGCGGTAATAGGTAGAGATAAGGAGAGATGAGGTGAGGAATAAGGTAGAGATGAGGAGACTTTGGACTGGGATAGCAGCAGTAGAAAGAAGCAGATAGATGTGAAGGGTGATGGTGTGGTGGATTTGTACTGGATCAGTTTAACTAAGCTCAGATTATATCTCAGAATCCCCTTCCCTGCATAGTTTCAGGCCAATCCTGGCCACAAGAGACATTTTGCACAAAATGTGGAAGGCACAAGTCTGGCGGAAGCTTGGAAAGTTTTTGTGAAGGCATCAAGTGTCAGTAACATGCGTACTGTTGCGAATCTGCTGGCTCACTTCTGGTGTGAATTAACCATTGAGCCTGTGGCTTCCCTGACTTCTGCCAGATCTCCTTCAGCATCTCTGAATCCTGGGTCAGGCACAGCACCACACATCAGCAACAGCCCTACATAGATGGCTTACACGGTTCCCATAATTATCTCAGGCCAAAGTCTATATAATTCTTGTTGGTCTTTTTCTCTGATGCAAAATTTGCTGCTGTAACAAAAAACGTAAGCCATGTAATGGGCTCTGGGACTGGGCCTCAGGGTAAGTCAGACGGGTCTTGAAGAGACTGTTAGCAGGAGCCTGATGCCACCCCAGGAAGGTGTTGGTGAGGGTTTAAAAGAATATGAGGGAGATATTACTGGAAATGTTATTGTTATGTTGTTGGAAGAAAGGTGACTCTTGTACACAGTAGCAGGAAGTTTAGCAATGATGCTGGCAGCATTAACATGGAAAATAAAAAGTATACCTCATTAACTGGATGATCTACCTATGGGGATTTCTAGACAGAATATTGAAGGTATAAGATTCTTCTAGGTGCCTATAGTAAAAGAGGAGAAAGGCAAGCAAAAAGAACTGTAAATGAGCCACAAATTGGGAGGTTTGAAAAATAAAATGTTCTTATTCATAGCCTCTCCAGACAGTAAATGTTGCTAAAATTACATGAGTTCCAGACAGAGAACAAATCAGGGAACTGTCAGGAAAATGAAGTCTGAAGAAGAAGCCACGGGCATGTTGAGACCTTTGCTGAGACCTCAAGAGGATGAAAGATACTTTCTAGTCAACACATGAGAGAGCTTCTCAAGTTCTTAAGGCTTTTGTCCCGCAGTAGTCTCACGGAAACCAAAACAGAGAGGAGCTCTTGCAAAGACATTCTGGGTGTGGCTTCTGTTGGATGAAGAGAATTGTAAACTCAAGACAAGCCTACAAAGTTTTAAAAGGGACTGTATCAATTTGGCTCAAATGTGACACCATAAAATGATAGGATGAAGCTTCACATGCTGCTGGTAGGAAGGTAGACTGATGCAGCCACTTTGGGAAACCGTCAACCAGGTCCTCAAAAGTACTCTATGACTCAGCAATTCCTCTTCTGGATAGACACTCAAGAAAACTGCACGCAAATGTCCATGGCATCATTTGCAACAGTTGAAAAGTAGAAACAGCCTAAATGTCCATCAACTGGTAAGTGGATAAATAAAAGTAGTAGAGACCTACGATGGAATCTTGTTAGGCAATAAAAAGGTACAAAGTACTGGTACGTGCTGTGACACGATGAAACTCAGAAACACTGAGTGAAAGTCGCAAAGACAATGTGCATGATCCCATCTATAGAAAATGTCAAAAATGGGCAAATCTACAGGGCTAGAAAGGATGTCAGTGGCTGCCTGGGACTGGAGTGGGTGGGAAAAATGGGAGGATGATTGCTAAAGGACACATGGCTTCTTTTTGGGCGATAAGAGTTCTAAATTTTTTTTTTTCAACATTTATTTTTGGGACAGAGAGAGACAGAGCATGAACAGGGGAGGGGCAGAGAGAGGGAGACATAGAATCGGAAACAGGCTCCAGGCTCTGAGCCATCAGCCCAGAGCCCGACGCGGGGCTCGAACTCACGGACCGCGAGATCGTGACCTGGCTGAAGCCGGACGCTTAACCGACTGCGCCACCCAGGCGCCCCTGGGCGATAAGAGTTCTAAAATTGATTGTGATGGTGGCACAACTTGGCGAATATACTTAAAAAAGAAAAAAAAAAAACATGAGAAGACCTTTGGAGCCTTGAACTTCTATGGACAGGGTAAAGTCTGAGAAAAAAATAGCAAACATCAGCTATGTTCTATGAAGAAGGAAAGATAATTCAAGAGTCCAGAGAGAAGACCAAGAACCAGTCCCAGGCAGTAGGGCTGAACGTTAATCAGGGATCTGACAACATGTAGCCAGTTGAGTTCCAGAATTGTTACAAACCAGGGCTGCCTTGTGCCTCTAACTTTTCCCTTTTTTGAGTGGTGCTATTGCCTGTCCTATGGTTCACCCATTGTTAATTTCTGGGTACATGAGGATGAGATAACTTGTCTCTTTAGTTCCTAGGTTTTCAGATCAAGATGGACTGTCCCTGAAACAGACTCAAAGAACTGCCTTTAAGGAGCTGCATCCACCCTTGTTACTTGATTTAGATGACGAGATTCTGTAATCTGATGCTCTCAACAGATCAAAGTTTTGGGGAAGGGGGCTCTTGGGAGAAAGGGGCCCACTGGGGTGGATTTTAAGATATGTCCACTTACCATCAAGAGGTGGGGTCTAGTTCGTCTTCCTTTGAATATGGGCCGTTCTTAGGGACTTGAGTTCTAATGAATAGAATGTGGCACAAGTGAAGCTACCTGATACTGAAGCTAGGTCATGAAGTGATAAGGCTTCCATTTCACTTTCGCGCTTGAGATGCTCACTCTCAGAGCTAAGCCACCATGCTGCGAGGCAGCTCAGGCCCCCTTGGATAGGCTACGTGGGGGTGTTCTAGCTGATTGCCTGAAGGTCCCAGAACCTACCACCAGATACAGGTGAATGAGTCTTTACATGATCTCCACCTCAGCCTTTGAGTCAGCACAGATGTCACCAAGAGCAACACTGATAAACTTTCTCCACTAAGCTCTGCCCAAATTCTACATTTGTGAATAAAATAAATATATTAAGCCATTATGTTTTGCAGTGGTTTGTTACCTAGCAATGGATAACCAGAACAGGTGGCATTTATGGGGCTGACTGCATGTTGGAAGAGAGAAGGAGGAATCAAGAATTCTTACCAGATTTTCTAGGTTAAGCAAATTAATAGAAAGCAGTATCAGCTTGCAGTGGCCTGTTTTACCCCTTTAAATCAAATTACCCGTGTTTGGGTAGTGTCAGCTGGTATCCTGGCCACATAGAGTTATTTCAGAGGAGATGAGTGTCCATAAGATTTTTTTTTTTTTATGTCTCATGATTAGTTTGTTTAGATAGTAACATGTTTGTTCCTAGGAAACGCTGAAGTGTCAGAGTAATGAAGCTGGAAGATAGGTTTGGAAGAGATAAACCAAAGCGCAGTGATTAAGTAGCTGAAAAATGATTTTACTCTAGCAACTGGAAGTCACTATTAATCAGCACCTCTTGTTTTACTGTTATGATGATACTGATGCACCTAAGACTCTTTAAAAATTCAATGATTCTCCTTTAGGACTTGGGCATTGCTTTATTCTTTTACTGGAAAAGCTCTTTCCTCTAATAGCAGCCTCTTAGGAAGGCCTTCTCCGGACGTCCTGTCTAGAACTGCAAACTCCCCACTCTCACACTCCCTATTTTCCTTACCTGCTTTGTTCCTTTTCCCCTTCCCTAATGCCATCTAACATACTAGACTTACTTATTTATCTTGATTGTTCTTCTCCCCCTACTAAAATGTAAATTCACTGACAGAGGGATTTTTGTCTTTTTAATTCACTTTTAATTTCCCCAGTGCCTGGGACAGTATTAAGCATATAGTAGATGCTCCTTAAATATTTGTTGAATAAATAAATAAAGTGATTTGTGAATTACAAAGAAAAGATTGAATTGTGTCCTGAATACTTTCAATACAGTATATATTTTATAGTGTTCAAGTTTTTGGAAATCAACAACCAAAATAGGCATATTTATTTATATAACCCAAATAACCCAAGTGCCTCCAAGCCTCATATGGACTCAAATCGAGTGTTTTTTTTTTTTTTTAATTTATTTATTTTTGAGAGAGAGAGGGAGAGAGAATGAGAGTGGGGGAGGGGCAGAGAGCATTGCAAGCAGGCTCCACGCCATCAGTGCAGAGCCCAACTCTAGGCTCAAACTCACGAACTGCAAGATCATGACCGAAGCTGAAACCAAGAGTCGGTCATTTAAATGACTGAGCAACCCCAGCACCCCTCAAGTGGAGTTCTAATAGTAATCAGATACCACTGGTTTCAGCTCCTCCCCATTCCTGTTATTTTTGTCTTTGTCCTAATCTTTTCTCTGAATAATGAGAATAGTATAATGTACTCATATGTACCCATTATGGGGCACCAATAAGTTAGATCTGTTTCTTTTCACTCACTCCCCACACCCAAGTTATTTTAAAGAAAGTTCAAGATATGTCATTTCACCTGCAAATTTCAGATGCATTTCTAGATGTTAAGTACATTTTTAAGAACACTACCAGCACGCCATTATGACAGATAACAGAATTAGCAATTCCTATCATCTAATAACCCGTCCGTGATCACATTTCCCCAAACCACTCCACAGTATTTTTATTCAAATCAGAATCCAAACAAGGTCCACATACTGCATTTGGCTGTTATTTCATGACAGTTTCTCCTCCCTTTTATTAATACCATGGATTTGTTGGTCGGACCTCGTGTCATTTTTGCCCCGTAGAATTCCTTGTGTTCTAGATTTGGCTCACCGCTTCCCTGAGATGAATTTAGCTTGTTTTCCCGTCATCATATTTTCTGTAAGTGGTAGTTTTGTCTGGACAGTTGATTAGCTTCAAGGTTCAATTTTTAGGCAATAATATTTCATAGGTGGTGCTGAGTACTTTTTATTGTATCATGTCCATGAGACTTATAACGTGACTGTCTCAATTGTAATGATGCTAAAATTGATTACGAGTTTAAGTTATAGCCTGATTTCTTACTTATGAAGTTCTCATCAACCTCATACCTAATGCTTTTAGCATCCAATTATCATATTTCCTTAGATCTGTTATTTCACTAGGATCTGCAAAAATTGTGATTTTCCTAAATCAATTTTTCCTTCCTCATTTATTAGCTTCAATTTTTCTTTGAATAGGAACTTTGTTAACTATTAGATTACACTCAAATGAACTTTGTGCTGAGAAAGCAGAATGCTTCCTTTTTTTCATTTATCAATTTTCAGACTTATGAATGAGTTGGTTCCCTAGCAATCCCTGTGTAATCAACACATTTCTTTTTAAAATACCATTATGAACTCTCAGATTTTAATCTATTTTTACGTGTTTCACTCTAGATTATTCCTTACGATCCTCAAATTTTCCATTTTAGACCAATGGGAGTCCCTAGAAGTTGATTTCTGTGTCCTTTTGATGTGATCTCATTAGTCTGATAACATCTATGTCTCTGGCATAAAGTATCGTAGGCTCATCTTATACATTAACTGCTTTAAATGAAGAGTCAGCTATTTCCTATCTGTATCTTTTACACAGGAAACTATCTGATGTCTCCCGTCTTCAACATGGTACATCTCAGAATGTTTTTGTTTCCATGACACCCTAATTCTGTCATTAAAGGTTCTAAAGATGCACAATAAGTAACTTAATCCCTAGTGATTACCTTCTCCCTTTTCTATTTCTTTTCTAAGGCCATGACTGAAAAGATGTTAGTAAGGGCACTGAAAGGTGGTAAAAATACTAAGATTGTTACTTTGAGTGGGAAGAAGATTACAAAGATGCCCTCATCATTAGATAAACTGCCTGGCCTCAAGACCTTAAACCTTCAGAATAACCGAATTTCCAAGGTGTGCTCAGAGATAAGCACCTTGACCCAGGTGAGGAATAAATAGCATATCTTTTTGGACTGAGGTTGGAAAACAGGAAAAGAGAAAAGAGGTGAAAGAAAAATAAGGCTTTGATCTCTGGAGACGTAGCTCTGGGGAGATTTACTGTGGAGTGTTATTGGAGAGGCATCAAAAAGCTTTCTCCCTTAGGGGATTACATATGGTAGGGGAGAAGATGTTTCAACTTATTCATGTGCTCTTTGGCCCACATCTGGAATCAGAGGATTAGATCTCTGACACACTCATCTTTCTGGAGGCTGTCATCTGGAAAAGGGTTGGGAAACTGGATCTGCTTGTCCACCTTGGGGGCTCCATCTGGAAGTGAGGTTGAGGATCCCAGAGATGTTGTTCACCTTGGGGACTATCCTGAAGCCTTTGCATATTGAAGGAAGAGGCTTTGGGGTTGTAGGAAAGGGGTTCCTTTTCAATTTCCTAGAGCAGGCTGAACTTTGAAATGGGAGTGCTGGCAGGGAATGGGAAGGAGGAGACATTCATTTGTTCTGAAGCAGTCTTTTAGAGAAGGTTAGTATTTTAAATAAAGAACACCCTTCTTAAAGAGCAACAGTTGACATGAATGAATCCCAGATGCTCGTGTTAAATATTTCTGCCCAACAATGTGAAACTTCAGCTGCTAGAAATCTTGAGGTTGGGAGAAAGCAAGGGATGTTAACTTGTGGTTTTCTTTTTCTCACTTCTAAACTGTTACCAAGCACTAAAAGAACCTATAAACAGTAAAGTCATTGCAGTTCACT
The DNA here is from genome assembly GCF_014898765.1 of Herpailurus yagouaroundi. Lineage (NCBI taxonomy): Eukaryota > Metazoa > Chordata > Mammalia > Carnivora > Felidae > Herpailurus > Herpailurus yagouaroundi. The sequence goes on from NW_024412417.1 coordinate 3,831,452, forward strand.
AGTTCTGAGTTCAGAGTTACAAAACAAACAAACAAAAGACAAAAAAACCGTCTATTTTCTTACCTACCTCATTTCCTTTTAGGCTCATAAAATCATTTGAACTTGCAATCTGTGGTTGAGTCTTTGCCAAAAATAAGAGTAATATTCACAAACTCCTCCCTTTAATGATAATTTCCAAAAGTGCATATATATGGTTATAGGATGAGGATTTGGACTTTTCTGATAGGAGAGAGGAGTTTATATACAGAAGAATTTAGAATTTGACTAAGCCATGAGCTAATTTTCTCCCCCCTACTTGATTGTTTTTTTCCATTAAAGTAACACAGTGCATTGTTTGAAGATAATCAAAACCCACAAAACCCTGTAAGAAAAAGCTACTACCTTCTGTCCCACTCTCCCCCATTTCCAATTCTGATCTCCATATAGAACCATTTTTCACTCATCTTTTTTTCCCCTTGATTTGTGCATTTTAGATATCATTGTTCTTCATTCTTCCAAATACAACATATTTAGTTTCTCCATAGCTATCTTTTAAACTTAATATTACTGCACCTTCATTTCTGCTTTTCCCAACTACAGTCTCTTTTTAGTCCCCATTTGTAAGATGACAATGTTAGCATCTCTACTCCATTGTCAGCTCTCCTTCCCTCTTCCCCACCAAAAATTTTAAACTTGTTACTTTAAATTTTTTTTTAAGGTTTATTTATTTATTTTGAGAGACAGAGAGCAAGCGGGGTAGGGGGAGAGAGGGAATCCCAAGCAGGCTCCTCACTGTTAGCACAGAGCCCAATGTGGGGCTCGAACTCATAAACCATGACCTGAGCCAAAATCAAGAGTCAGATGTTTAACTGACTGAGTCATCCAGGTGCCCCTAAACTTGTTACTTTGATAACATGTAGAGCGTTTACAGTATAGTCAGTTATAACTGTGGTTAAATCTCTGTCTCTTGGGTGAATTCTACTTCTAAAATATGTGTCATTAATAATTAAATATCATTCACACAGAATCAATTAATGTATTATGATCATATCTTCTTCCTCATATACCATTTTTGCTCCCTTGGAGTTTCCAATTGCCTTTCTTTCATTCTTGTGTCTTTTGCCTTTGTTGTGGCCTCATTTTCTTTCAAACTTGATTATGTTGCATATTTTATCAAATATGCTTTTTCCTTGAGTGTCTTCCCTCCAGGAGCCTCCATTCTCCTGCCCCAGTCTAAGCTGATTACTACACAGGGTCACTGGATACTGTCAGTCTAGGGCATCCCTTTGCGGTTCTCCTGAATTGGACCCACTGTGTCCTGTGGCCCATATGTTCCTCTTTCTTGGTTTCCCTTGTTATTTTGTAGAAGTTAAGTCTGCAGATACCATCCGAGTCTGGGTATGTGGTAGTTTAATTTTTTGAACCCTTGTGTATCTGAAAACATGTATTCTTCCTTCATGTTTGGTTAATAGTTGTTTAGTTAAAAATTACAGACTGTAAAATACATTTCCTCAGGAAAAAAAAGCCTGGGTCTGATTATCATTACTTTGTCTTCTTGTGGCTCTCCCAGTACTTACCTCCTTATCCTTTTATTTATGAGAGCCTCTAAAATTTTGACTTCTGTTAACTCACAATTTCCTCAAATAGGGAGCTGGCAAAACTCAGTCCTTAGAAATTAGGTTTCTTGTGGTCTCCTTTGTACTTCTTTTTTTTTTTTTAAGTTTGTTTGTTGATTTATTTATTTATTTACTTCCTTACTGATCATGACCTGAGCTGAAATCAAGAGTTGGGTGCTTAACTGAACCGCCCAGGCGCCCCTATTACAGTCAACCTTTAAATCACTATACAAGTCAGATTCAGGCTAATGCCATTGTTTAGCTATTCATGAGTTAGCAGTTTTCTCAGATTGAGTCTCCACGGTTGTGGAATTTTGAAAAAAATCAATCTCTCCTTTATTTTTCTTAAGTTTATTTATTTATTTACTTGAGAGCAAGAGCACATGCACCTGTATGAGCGAGCGAGTGGGGGAGGGGCTGAGACAGGGAGAGAGGACCTTAAGCAGGCTTCAAGCTGCCAACACAGGAGCCCAATGTGGGCTCAAACCCATGAACCCTGAGACCATGACCCCAGCTGAAACCAAGAGTCAGACGCTCAACCAAATAAGCTACCCAGGCACCCTTCAATCTCCCCTTTATAATGGGAGTTCTAGAAGTAGCTCGAATAAAATGTTCTAGATACCTTCAAAAGATATAGATTGTTCATACGGTTCAGAAATACTGCATAGTTATTCCCACGATTTCTAACGGCAAGGACAGACGATAGTTTCTGAAAAGAAGAGAGGTAAGAGGGGCTGCTAGTCCTGGAGGAGCATTTGGGAGCCTTGGATATCTTAACAGGTGCAGCCACTTACCGGCTAAATAAAAGGAGCTTAATCCCCGTGGGTCTCAATTTCTGCCTTCATTTACTCAGTCCATGCAGAAGTATTGAGCACCATCTGTGTGTCAGGTGTTCAGAACTGGTGATTCAGCAATAGGTGAAAACCCCTGCCTTCATGGAGCTTCTGTTCCAACCAGAAGGGCTGTAAGAAACAAACAAGCAGGGGCGCCTGAGTGGCTCAGTCGGTTAAGCGGCCGACTTCGGCTCAGGTCATGATCTCGCAGTCAGTGAGTTCGAGCCCCGCGTTGGGCTCTGTGCTGACAGCTCAGAGCCTGGAGCCTGTTTCAGATTCTGTGTCTCCCTCTCTTTGACCCTCCCCCGTTCATGTTCTGTCTCAAAGATAAATAAACGTTAAAAAAAAAAAAAAGAAGCAAAACAAACAGGACGTGAGGCAATGATCAGTGCTAAGGAGAAGAACACAGCAGAGAAGGCAGGCAGGGCACGTCGTGGAATTCAAGCCCAAACGTTGAGGAATGATCTAAGCCACAAAGTGTCCTTGTGATCTTTATAACCTGGTGATATGTATGTCACAGTTCTAAGATTAGAATTTTTCTTCTAACCATTTTCTACAAAACCCCTGAATGTATTTTTCAAAAGTTAGTTTGAACTCTTTCTTGTATTGCTTCAGATCCTACCTTTTATTAGTAATTATTGAAAGTATCTCCCTACCACATTTTTGAGGGGGTCTATACTGTGCTTGCTTTTTGGACTAGCCTTTTTATTTTATCATCGTAGGAAGTCCACTTTGCCCCAGTATTCTGATTTTTGGTCATATTTTCTACAAATAAAAAACATGAAAATAGTCTTGATATTTTTTAAGTTCCTGAAACAAAAATAATACTTTTAAATTTCAGCACCCATAAAATGCTATCGAATAGAATAACAACATAAATCATTTCTTGAGAGCCAGGCACAACGCTAGGAATTCCATTCCTCTTCAAGGAAGTTACTATCCTCATATTGTTAAATAACATGTATGGTTTGGTAAGAGGTTAAGTCACTTGTTGAGGTCACTCAATCAGTGACTACATCTATAAAATGAGGTCTCTTTCAAGGTTGCTTTCAGCTGTACAGGTTCATTATTTATATATTTAGTGTGAAATTTACCAGGGTGTGGTGTTCAATTTGTAGTTTCTGAAAACAAAAACTGGGTTGCCTAAAAATTGCAGGTTTGAATGCTACATGGATTGTCCCCACTTTCCATTTGTTTACGTATGCGTTTGTTTAACAAATATTTACCATTCATCTTCTTGTGTCTGTGCTGGTTCCAAGGATATAAATGTGAAAAACACATGGACCCTATCTCCTTGTTTGAGGATTAAGTTGAATGTTAACATATGTGAAGCTCAAGGCCTGGTACATAGGAACTTTTCAAATAAGTTATAGTTGCTATTATAATTAGTATTACCATTATAGTGTAACTGGCAACAAGGTTAAAGTGGGAGGAGTTTCTTTAGAAAATATAGATCGTATTTCTTCTTTCTTTGCTTATTTGACTAGTGAAACTGGTAAATTTTAATCACTTCTAATGACATGAAAAATATGAGTTGATGCCCTATAATTTATGGTGAATGCATTTGGTCTGTGACTGATGAAGTGCTGGGATATCAACAATTTTCAAAGAAGCATTTTATAACTCTTGAGGGCGGTGACCTTGTCTTGTTCCTAGTGCCTGGCACCTAGTAAACCATATAATGTAGACTTGAGTGGAATGGGATGGAAGCCATTTTCAGAGTTCAGCTTAACCAAACACAGTGTTACCATAATTATGGCATCATCTAGGAACAAAGTTCCCTCATAGGTAAATCAGTCATAGTTTCAAAATCCCCAGAGAAACAAATAGCCATCATCTCTAATTGTGTGTAGCAGTGTTGACATGCATCATAAGGTCCAATGGCAGTACAGTAATACTCCTTTATGAGGCTCACATGTGTGGCTGCCCAGAACAAAGATACGGTCTACCAGAGTTTCTTATTTGACCATAAACAATTGACAGTAAATAAGGCCAACCCTAAGCAGAGTTGGGTAGTTTGTAAATTTGTTATTGTGTTCCTGGTCTCTCCTTTTTCTATTTTCACTGTCCTCCTTGATGACCCCTAACACAATAACTTCCCTTCTGCCTCCGACCCTCCCTCCCTTGCTTACTAGCTTGCTTCCTTCTATCTGTCCTTCCTTCCGATGTTCAGCAAATAGTTATGTGTGCCTGCAGTGGATGAGGCATCGTGCTGGATTTGGGCAACAAAGAAAGGAACAAAAACACTCATGTGTCCCAATTCTCAGGTTTAGTGGGAAAGGCAACCAAAAATACAGACAGATGTAAAATTACTATTGTGAAAAGTCCCATGAGGGAGAATTATACTGTGCTAGGAGCATCTCTAGTTAGAAAATTAAGAGAAGGTGGTCCTGAGAAGTGCAATGGAGTTAAGACCTGGAGGATGGGTTATGCAGAGGAACACAGGAGGGATGGCACAAGCAAGGACTCCCCTCTCTCCCTCCTTGGGTGTTCTGGGTCTCACTCTCTAAGCTTAGTAGAACAGAGGGAGCTGATGTCATCTGTCCTGTTGGTCAGCAGTGCTATCCTTTCTTCTGTCCTTATCCACTGGAAATCTCTTCTTCTTCCATCAATAGGTAATGCCTCTGTTTTCTAAGCCTGGCTTTTCTATCAAACAGAGATGGATTATCCTGCTTTCCTGTATCTGTCCAGGTACAGAGGCACCTAGGAGTTCCTTCTCTCCAAGCTTCTTTACTCTTCCTTTGCATCTGCTTCTTTGCCCAAGCCTGTGGTAAGCCTCTTACACCCTTTCTGGAGCTTCAGCATCCTCTGCTAGAAGCAGTCAGCCTCTAGAAGAGACTACGCCTCTTCTCTCACTTGCTGGCTGGGTGATGTGAAACAACTCACATTATCTCTGTGCCCCGCTTGTCTCATCTCTAAAACACGCTTCATTATTCTTAGTGCCTAAGGTTGCTATTAACAGTACCTTGTATAGAGTGCCTTCATACTGGTTACTTAGAAAGTTTTAGCTCCTACCCTAAAGCTACCTAAATATAAGGTATTAACATTACCTTGTATAGAATGCCTTACCCTACTGGTTACTTAGAAAATTTTAGCCCCTACCCTCAGATATCCAAACGCTCCATTCTTCCAAATACTTCAGGTTTTACATTTTTAATTGAATGTCAGTTTTGTGCTGTAATTCCCCTTTTCTGATAGTTTGAAACTCTTGTCTGTTTCCTCTGTATTCTTTCCTTAAGAAGCTTCTGACAGGATGCTAACAGGTAATTCTTTGTTAATGATTTTAGTATAAATGCTAATCAGAGAGCCCTTCTTATACTGAGTGAATAGGACTTGCCCATTCCATGACACTGGATTTAACCCTGGGCTCTAAGGGGACAGGGCTTAAAGGTTGCAGGGATCTCTAGAGATTAGATGCCATGCTGGACCTTAGAACTTTTGCCTCTCTTTCCAATGAAATTACAATTGTTTTGAGAAATCTGACATTGTGTACTAAGAAGTTTCTGTGAAATTAAATAATAGTTTTGAAATCTGTAAACTTATTCAAATAAACAAATTCTTTCAGAAATAGCTGGACTTAGAAGAAGCATTTGGCAATTGTGTTAAACTGTGGTTTTAAAGATGCCACAGATTCCTTAAAAAAAAAAAAAAAAAGCATTTATAAGAATTAGCAGAGTGAGCCATAATGCCACCCTCCCTGATAGGCCTTGGCCATATACACGCTAGTAAAAAATGTAAAAACTCTGTTAGTCTTCTCTCATTAATTTGCTTACATTATTTTTATTAAAGAGCTTACAGAACTTGACATTATGTACTACTTAGGTATAACAAATGGGGACATTCGCTGTCCTTAAGGAATTTAAGGATTAATAATCACATACTAGATCAAACATATACATATACATGTTATAGGCAAGTGATAGAACAGCTTATTCCAAAGTGGTATCATCAAGAATGATTTAGTTCAAAAAGATGTCCAGATAAAATGGACATTTGAACTCAGTTTTTTTACACTTCTAAAAATGTTTTTATCCAAGTTAGTCATAGATATCATTTTAAACATCAAATAAACAATTGAAAGACACAATAAATAGCACAAAGTTCTCCAGTGGTAATTAATAGCTACAAGCACAGTATAATTAAATGTTAGGAGAAGTTTCCTGGTATAAGTTCTAGGCATACATATGATAGGTCTTACATTGAAATGAGTATAGGGGCTAGTGAAAATGAGCAGATGGCTAGAATAAGGAAAGCAGGCAACCCCTTAGAAGAAAGTAAATCAAGATGGGAAGATTGGAGCTGATTGAGCTCGACAGATACTTGATTTTGAAATAAAAAAAATGATATAGAGCCATATGAGTATTCCACCCACAGTATGAACCATTAGCTTGCAGAAATGATCTAAGCAGACAGCATTCAACTAATGTTTATTGAGAAGCTATTCTATTTCAGACACTGTTCTTTGAATGCTAGATGAACACAAAGAGACCCTGTCATTGCAAAATTTCCAACTTAATAGTAGAGGTATAACATATACATGAATCACTACAACACAGAGCAGAAGATAATAATTGGTCATAGAAAGCACATAGTGCTTGGGGTGCCTTGGTGGCTCAGTCAGTTAAGTTTCTGACTTTGGCTCAGGTCATGATCTCATGGCTCATGAGTTTGAGTCTCATGTTGGGCTCTGTGCTGACAGCACGGAGCCTGGAGCCTGCCTTGAATTCTGTGTCTCTGTCTCTCTCTGCCCCTCCCCTGCTCACCCTCTGTCTCTCTCAAAAATAAATAAACATTAAAAAAAATTAAAAACAAGAGAGCAAGCAAGCAAGCAAGCAAGCACACAGTGCTATAAAACTACAAAAGGAAGGTGGCTTCCTGGAGAAGATGGTTTATGCCAAGGGGGACCAGTAAATACAGAAACCTATTACAATAATTGGAGAACTAAGGTATAGTGATAGTTTAATGGAAACAGAATCCTGAAACACACTATCACTAGAAACAATACAAAATTTTTTCCCATCAAAATTGACAATTTAACAGAAAGTCATTATTCTGTGGCCAACATTTTTCTCTTCCCTGAAAACGTCATTGAAAAGGGATCATGACCTCAGCCAAAGTCGGCGCTTAACTGACTGAGCCACCCAGGCACCCCTGGGTGCCTGGTATTTTTGAAACCCTTTGTGAATTGAATACCATTTGGAACAGTCTTGTCAAGGTATCTCAAATACCTCACCTCAAACAACTTGTCAAGAAATCCCAGTTAGCTCGGCTCAAACATCACCTTCTCAGGGAAGTCTTCTCTTATGACCCAATCTGGCCTTGAGTACTTTCCAACCCATTATCCTGTTTTCTTTCCTTTATATGAAGCCCTTAACACTAACAGAAATTACTTGTTTACTTATTTGTTGCCTGTCTCGCTTCCCAACATATAAGCACTATGAGAGAGGGACCGTGGGTGTCCTTGTCACTCTAGCACTCAAAACACCATGCACATAATAGACACATAATAAATATGATTGAGTTAATAGAGCATTTAGGTTGGGTCTTGAGGTGTTTGTCACAGGTAATTCAGTCCTGTTATAGTGTCTCTGGAACTTCTGTATAATTTATGTAATCTAGGCTGAACTTCTGACATATTTGTTCTGATGACAGAGTGTAACCCCACAGTCTTTCAGATACCTTTATGAATTTAAAGGTCATAACCAAATCTTCTTTTAGTTACCCTACTCTATCAAGAATAATTCCAGTTCCATTCACTCCATCTTAATGTTAACACGGGAATCCTTTAAATCTTGAGGTTTTCATGTCACAGTTTTGGTGTGGAGCTCAGAATTTCACACGGTAGCCTTTTCTAGCCAAAGGGCCACGTATTTAATGTGTCCTACAAAGCAGGTGACTTTTCCTGGGTCATCTATCCATTTTATATCATCTTTGGAGCTGTTCAATCAGAAAACCAGCTGTGATTTTCACAGCTACCCTACCACATTTGCTCAGATTGCTCTTCAAAATAACATTTCCTCAAACCTCGTTACATCTCCTCCTCCAAGCAGATGGTTTTGTTTCATATTTCATTGAAAAAATAGATACTGTCAGTCAGGAACTCCCTCCTATTTTATCACCCAATCCATCCATGGCCCTGATCTGCATGTACCTTCTCCACCTTCCTTCATACAACCTTGGTGAAGAGTCCTTACTCTTATGCAGGGCCAGGACCCACATGTACTCTGGATCACATCCTTTCTCATTTTCTAAAGGATTTTTTTTAAAAGTAGGCTCCACACCCAATGTGGGGCTTGAACTCACCATCCTGAGATCAGGAATCGTATGTTCTACGAACTGAGCCTGCCAGGTGCCCTTCACTTTCTAAAAGATTTTGATCCTGCAATGATCCCTCTCCTTATATCATTAGTTTCTCATTCTCTGCAGAATTATTTCCATCAGCATATCAATAAGCTATACTATCTTTTATTTTTGAAGAAACAAACCCTACAGCTCCCTGATAAGTTTTTAAGATCCCTTTATAGCAAAAGTTCTTAAAAGAATTGTCTGTTACCCATTATCTTCACTTTTTCACATTTTCTCCATAGCCCACTTCAATCAGCATTTCTTCCCCAACACTGCACCCCTATTGCGAAGGCCACTAATGATTTTCATGTTGCTAAATCCCGTGGTTATTTCTATGCTTTTATTTTACTTAACTTTCCCTTGGGATCTGACCTGTATCTTCTTTTTAAAAACAGCTTTCTTTTCCTTTTCTTTCCCCTTGGCTTCTGTGACACCACGTATGTTGGAGAACCTAAGTCACAGATTTTTGTCATTTATTGAAGCTGTGCTCTCAGAATAAACCTGTAAAAGTGTGAGGAAGAAGAACAGGGCAGGGAAAGAATTAAGGTTATGATGTGATTTCAGGAGAAATTTAGCCTCAGCCTTATCCCATCAGAGTTCTGGAACATGCCTTGCACCACAGAGGCAAAGGGGCTGGCTGTTACATCCCTGCATCCATTATGGGATATAGGCCACCTTAGGAGGATGGAGTAGAGGCATAACCTTCCAGGCATTTCCAGGCAAAGTGTCTCCTAGTAACCAAAGGAAATTCTTCACAGAAGGATGCAGGAGAAAGTCTTCCATAGGAAAAATCCAGTTCCTGAAGACTGAACACTGTCTCAATAAAGCAGATCTGCTCTACCAGACGCTGTAGGTGTCACACCCTCCCTGTCTACCTCACTGGCCATTCCTTCTCCTCCTTTGCTAGTCTCAATCCTCTCCTCACACCCTCATCCTCACTGATCTCTTACCATCCCACATGATACCTTTTACCTGGTAAAAGCTCAGATTTCACCCTCTGGTCTTGACTACTGGAGAATTCTAGACTTGCATTTATAACTGTCTACTTTTCTCCAGAACGAAATGCAGCCCTGTCAACCCTTTGTTTTTAGGTCAGTGAAACCCATTTCATTTCATCTGATAATAAATTTGCCTTGTTTTAAGTTGCTAAGTTTGTGGTAATTTGTTATAGTCCAATAGGAAAATAATATAAGCATAGACTCTGGATTTAGTCTTTCCACTAGAATGGCTACATGAATAATGTTGAACTTCACCTTTACAAAAGAATAAAGCCTTCAAGATGGTATATGATGGTCATTCTCAGTGGAAGGCAGGTATAAAAGCAAAACCTTTTCCATGAATTCTCAGGACATGGAATTTCATTGTAAATATACTATGCTTTATATTACTTTAAATCGTTAACATACATCCAAATCAAATACCAGATATTGAAATATAAACCATAATTTGCCTAAAAATTCTTATTTTTCTTGTCTTATGTTAAAGTCATTAATTTGTCAAGACTCCCATGATTCTGGGGCACCTGTCTGGCTCAGTCGGTAGAGCATATGACTCTTGATCTCGGTATCGTTAGTTCAAGCCCCACCTTGGGTGTAGAACTTACTTTAAAAAAAAAAAAAAGAGGGGCGCCTGGGTGGCTCAGTCGGTTGAGTGTCCGACTTCGGCTCAGGTCATGATCTCACGGTTCGTGAGTTTGAGCCCCGTGTCGGGCTCTGTGCTGATGGCTCAGAGCCTGGAGCCTGCTTCGGATTCTGTGTCTCCCTCTCTCTCTGCCCCTCCCCAACTTGTGCTTTGTCTCTCTGTCTCTCAAAAATAAATAAATGTAAAAAAAAAAAATTAAAAAAAAAGACTAAAGACTCCTGTAATTCCTTTTTTATACCTTTAATATTAAAACTCTGAAGGCTGGTATTGAAACCGGAGTTGGTATTGAAATATGAATGGTAAATTCTGTTTGGGAGTGAAAGAAAAGACTTTTTATATCTTGGAGGTTACAATTAGATCTCAAATAAAAAAAATTATAATTTTTTTGGGAACAATCCTGTATCAGTGATATATTGGATTAGAAAATCAAGGAGTATCTTTCTTTCTTATGTGCGGTTCTTCCTACATCTGACCAATCAGTCATTATATGATAGGAGGATCTCAGATCCTGGGTCATATTTCTAATTTCAAGAAATTAGCCCCTTTGCGGAGTTTTTTCTTTTTTAATTCAAGTATAATTAACAGACAATGCTATATTAGTTTCAGGTGTACAATATACTGATTTAAGTTCTATATATTTCTCAGTGCTCATCAAGATAAGTCTACAAGATAAGAGGGGGGTGAAACAGATAAAGGGGATTAAGAGTACACTTATCTTGATAAATCCTTTGCCAACTTTTTAAAGGTTTTGATTCTGTGGGTCGCAATACTAGGATACTCTTTGAGATGCTCAAGTGAATTACGAATGAATCATTTGTGTTTTTAAATGCCTTTGGAATGGTTTGCATTACAATTTTAATAAAGTTCAGTGGTTTAATTAAAAATTAAATTGTGCTTTAATTAACATAAGATGTTTGAACATGAAGATTAAATAAACTTTAGTTATAAAGCTCATTTTAGGTGTATGTGAAATAATTGTTTAAGATTATGCTGACATTTTCTTAGGTTACATGAATCTCAACAAAGGTCCTTTTTAAAATATATATATAAATAATTTTAATGTTGAAATTGTAAGGTATCACATATGTGTAAGGCATTGTCAGACATAAATTTTGAATAGAAAGAATTTTATATAGAACAATAACCAAGAATAATGATGCTATTTTTCATAGCAGTCAATTTAGTTGGCCTTTCCTTGTTTTGAATTACTATATTATTTTCAGCACATTCTTCCTAACATTTCTCATTTCTATTCCAATATTTTTATTCTGACATGCACTTTTCTTGTGTCTTATTTCAAGTTTTCATGCAACATACCCAAAAGACTGTTTTTTAAATTTAATTTTTTTTCTTCCAAGTATTTATTTCAATTCCAGCTAGTTAACATACAGTGTAATATCAGTTAAATGTTTAGAAGTTAGTGATTCGTCACTTAGATACCACATCCAGTGCTCATCACAAGCACCCTCTTCAATACTCATCACTCATTTAACCCATCCCCCTGCTCACCTCCCCTCCAGCAAATGTTAATTTGTTCTCTATAGCTAAAAGTCTGCTTTATGGTTTGCCGCTCTCTTTTTCCCCCACTATGTTCATCTGTTTTGTTTCCTAAACTCCACATATGAATGAAATCATACAGTATTTGTCTTTTTCTGACTTATTTTGCTTAGCATAATATTCTCTGGTTCCATCCACATTGTTGAAAATGGCATGATTTCATTCTTTTTGATGGCTGAGTGATACTCCATTCTATATACATATATATATATATATACACACACACACACATATACATATATATCACATCTTTTTTTTTTTTAATTTTTTTTTTCAACGTTTATTTTTGGGATAGAGAGAGACAGAGCATGAACGGGGGAGGGGCAGAGAGAGAGGGAGATACAGAATCAGAAACAGGCTCCAGGCTCTGAGCCATCAGCCCAGAGCCTGACGCGGGGCTCGAACTCACGGACCGCGAGATCGTGACCTGGCTGAAGTCGGATGCTTAACCGACTGCGCCACCCAGGCGCCCCATCTTCTTTATCCATTCATCAGTTGATGGACATTTTGGCTTTTTCCATAATTGGCTATTATTGATAGTGCTGCTATAAACATTGGGGTGCATCCCTTTGAATCAATATTTTTGCATACTATGGATAAATACTTAGTAGTGCAATTGCTGGGTCTTAGTGTAGTACTATATTTAACTTTTTGAGGAACCTCCATACTGTTTTCCAGAGTGGCTGCACCAGTTTGCATTCCCACCAGCAGTGCAGATTCCCCTCTCCCTGCATCCTTGCCAACATCTGTTGTTTCCTGTGTTGCTAATTTTAGCCATTCTGACAGGTATGAGATGGTATCTCATTGCAGTTTTGATTCATATTTCCCTGATGATGACTGATGTTGAGCATCTTTTCATGTATCTATTAGCCATCTGGATGTCTTCTTTGAAAAAAATTTCTTCTGCCCATTTTTTAACTGGATTATTTGTTTGTTAGGTGTGGAGTTTTATTAATTATTTATATATTTTGGATACTAACTCTTTATCAGACACGTCATTTACAAATATCTTCTCCCATTCTGAAGGCTGTCTTTTAGTTTTGTTGATTGTTTACTTTGCTGTGCAGAAGCTTTTTATTTTGATGAAGTCTCAATAGTTTATTTTTGCTTTTATTTTCCTTGCCTCTGGAGACATGTCTATTAAGGAGTTGCTCTGGCCGAGGTCAAAGAGATTGCTGCCTGTGTACTCCTCTAGGATTTTGATTGTTTCCTGTCTCACATGTAGGTCTTTCATCCACTTTGAATTTATTTTTGTGTATGGTGCAAGAATGTGGTCTAAGTTTTTTTCTTTTGCATGTTGCTGTCCAGTTTTCCCAGCACCATTTGTTGAAGAGACTGTCTTCTTTCCATTGGATATTCTTTCCTGCTTTGTTAAAGATTAGTTGACCTTATGGTTGTGGGTCCATTTCTGGGTTTTCTATTCTGTTTTATTGATCTATGTGTCTGTTTTTGTGCCAGTACCATACCGTCTTGATCACTACAGCTTTGTAACATACCTTAAAGTCAGGAACTGTGATGCCTCTATCTTTGCTTTTCTTTTTCAAGGTTGCTCTGACTATTCAGGGTCTTTTCTTTGAAGGTGAATAATACATGAGTTCATTAAATTTATGTATGTTTACAGTTGACAGTACTAAATTTGGGAAATAATCTTTTAGAAGAAATTCCAGAAGAGATGAAATACCTTACATCCCTGAAGAAGCTTCATTTATTTGGAAATAAGATTTGTAAATTTGCATCTGGAGCATGTGGTAAGTTAGTCATAGAAGAGCAACATTATAAGGCCAAACTTAACATCCTTATATTGAACAAATGCAAAAGTAAAAAATTTTACCTTTTAATAATTTTTTGTTGGAGTTATTTACACATTGCTCTTGAAATTAAGGAATTCTTGGGACTTTTTCTTCAACTATTGTACTAGGTGGATCTAAGAAAAGAAGTTAGTATTAGATTAATGAATATCCCGTTTTCAGAATCAGTGTATATTTTGACTCTTGAATCTGGGCACCCTTTCTCTGTACCTAAGAGGAGACTAGTTGAAAATCAAATCAAGAAAAGTTCCCCTTATTTTTTACACTTTTTATTTTGTCTCAATTTTAAGCTATAATCTTTGATCAAGATGTTAAGATTGAAATCAATTTGAGGAGGACTTTAAAGAAAAAATATGAGATCCAATAATTGGCATTTTTTTTTTGGTGTTTCCTTTCAAACTATAACTTCTCCATTCAATAGGACACTCTTCCAATTGAATACAGGTAGAGTGGGCTTAAAGACAAAACATATGACAAAGAGATCTAGGTGATTTTTATAGCTTCATATACTCATGTACAACACTTTGTCATTATAAGGCTTTGACCCTACTAATAAAACTAAAGCTATGTTATGAAATTTATAAGGTTCTGTGGACTTTTGAGATATGGGTGCTATACATAATCCCTGTCATCATTAAGCAGCATTTACTAAGGATATCATTGGGGGGGGTGAAATTAGGGGTATATTTGGCAAACAGCACAAATAGACTCTGGTACCATCTTTTTACTTTAAGATCCTAAATCATGTATCTTGGAGAAATATTTTTTTTTTCAAAATAAGAACAGTAACAAACACTTATTAATGTTCATGCACATTATATATGCAAAGCCATTGATTCAGGGTTCAATTACAATCTACTTAGGAAGAAAACAGTTTACATGCAAAAAAATTAAGGGCATGAAAACAAGCAGAGAATTTTATAAACTATTTTACAAACTCTACTTTGGGGACAAACATGGGCAAAACCTGATACATATAAACAATATTACGCAACCTAATTGGTGCTAATTTAAGGCTTTCTTAAAGAAAAATTTTGTCTTGTGTGCCCATAAATTTGAGGTTTACAAAATATATGTAATCTCTGTACAGTAGTCTCTGGATTTCTTGGTTTGGGGCTGTTGAACTTTGGAAATCCCATGTGAGTGGCAGAAGTTATGTTCTATGGCATGTTTTTATTAACCAAGGGCAGAAACAGTTTTGTGTCAGGTAGTTGAGCATTATCTGGCATATATTACATGACTCTGTCCCCCCTCACCAGACCAGGGGGCTGGGCCAGAGCTAGATTTGTGTCCCATGGTGGGCCAGTATTTGTCTCTTTCTTGGGAATTACGATAGAATCCAAAACAGTTTAATCGGTCTGAGCTAATCATATGAACTAAGGCAGGGGTTGCAAACTGGTGGCCTGTGGGCTGAAACTGGTTCACCAATAAGTTGGTTCTATTTTGACTGCCTTTTAAAAAATGTGAATGAGGGGGCGCCTGGGTGGCGCAGTCGGTTAAGCGTCCGACTTCAGCCAGGTCACGATCTCGCGGTCCGTGAGTTCGAGCCCCGCGTCAAGCTCTGGGCTGATGGCTCAGAGCCTGGAGCCTGTTTCCGATTCTGTGTCTCCCTCTCTCTCTGCCCCTCCCCCGTTCATGCTCTGTCTCTCTCTGTCCCAAAAATAAATAAACGTTGAAAAAAAAAATTAAAAAAAAAAATGTGAATTAAGATACCAAAACTTGCAAATCAAGAGTTCACAAAAAGAAAAAAATCTGGTTCTCTGGATCTTTTTCATCCACTTGTTTTAAGAAAGAAAGACAAGGCAATACTGGAAGCATATTCCTACATGATAGTAATGGCCAGGGGCTGGCTGAATGGCAGCTGGCCTGTTAGATAAGGCCGGTGCTCACCAGTTCAGCACACTCCTGCCAGTTACACTCTGGCCAGGGCCACTACTACCGTTTGAGTTAACTTCTCAGCTCCTGCAGGCATTTCAGTTCAAGAACTGTCTACCCGGTCTGTGAACATACAAACGCAGGAGCTGTAGGATGGCTATCCACATAGGGAAAATTAGAGAAAATCTGTTCAAAAGAAAAGCCTGGGGAATGGGCCAAAGAAAGGAGTAGCGAGAGACAATATGAATGTGAAGCTGAGAGAAGCTGTAATGAGAAATAAAACTCTACGTTCTGCAGAGACTCCCGGAGAATATATCCCCCCAGACTTTGAGCAGCTCCTGGGAAAGACAGCATTAGCCTACAGCGTGGTATGGTGTCTTTGGACATCACAACCTGGTTCAATGGTTCAGAAGAAGCATGAACCCTGGCATGATCATTTCTGTGATTACCAAGAGCAACCAAAGGCCTATGTATATACATACACGGCCCAACATATCTATATGAGCCTATAATTACATAGCACTCCATATAGATTATGTATATATACATATATTTATATTAATATGATATAACCCCCCCCCCCCCCCCCCCCCCATCCCGAGGGCTGAGGGCCCAGTGTATTGGGAGGCAGGAACAGCCATGGCCTGGTTCTCAGGGAAGTTCAAAGCCAAGCCCAAAAGGGAGAAGCTTACCGCGGAGATGTACCTGGAGCCACCGTGCACCACATCTGGAGTCACAGATGTAGAGTTCAAGGGCCTGGTGGTGCTGCCTGGGGAGATGGGCCTCAACGAGAGGCTGGCAAGCTGCACACCTGGAAGTTTTCCCACTGGCCGGCCTGCACGACAGCGCCATCTCAGAATTCTGCGCCGGGGAGGTGCGCCTGATACACTGCGTGGACACGCAGTGCTGTCGGTTCAACGAGCCGGCAAGGAGGGTAAGTGCGAAGGCCCCCAGTCCGTCCATCTGGCCTTGAGCTCCGTGCAGAGAGGCTGGTGGCGGAGAAGGACGCAGCCCCCAGGAAATGCGACAGAAAATGCGTCAGCCCCTTCCGGCCCGGGGCGAAGAATATCCGGGAGTACTTCCGCCACGTGCTAGCGCACATCAACGCGTCCCCTCTTCAAGGACACGGGGGCCCTGGAGCTCCGGGGGCACATGTGTACACGGTACGCCCATTTCCAGTCCTCCTCACCGGGCAGGTTCACGGGCTCGGCCCCAAAAAGAGCGCCACCCTGGGCCGCCTCCCCGCGGTCACATGAAGCGGCGGGGCTGCGGGGGCACAGAACCGGCCTGACGGGCGTGCGCATGTGCGGAGAGACGAGGTACGCGTGAGTGCCCGCGTGAGTGCGCACACGTGCGCGCACGGTCGCCAAAGGTCTGGGAGGCCGCTCTGCGCACTGCCCGTGCGACTTGGGGTCTGCGGCCCGGCTGCTGTGGGGGGAAGGGGTGGGGGGTGGTACCCCCCCCCCATTTGACTGCTCTCCCCAAGTCTTGCTGATGGATGGGTGAGTGTGGCCTGTAAGGAGGAACCTTTGGAATGATTCATTCGCTCAACAAGCATTTATAGGACAACCCTTGTGAGTTGAAACTAAAGCATAACCTTTATTTCTCCAAAGGATACAGGGGTGCTGTTTCTAAGGGGCATGCGCACCCCAGTGTTTGTAGCGGTGCTATCAATAATAGCCAAAATACGGGAAGAGCCCAGTTGCCCAGCAACAGATGAATGGATGAAGAAGATGTGATAAATTCCCCCCTTTTTAGCTGAAGCTAGTTTAAGAGGGTATCTGTCACCAGGAACCCCAAGAGCATTAGCCAAGGCAAGAAACCAGAAGGAAAACAACGGTATATAGAAAAGTGGCTGCAAGTTATTTTGTAAGAGATGGCTAACGTGATTAAAATGATTTTCTGACAGATGGCTTACAGAATTTGATTCTGCTTAATCTGAACAACAATGAGCTGGCATGGATTCCTCAAGAAATCAGCAGGTAATTTTGTTTATAGTGAGACTTGGTTAAACAGCCCTTCCCCAGCCCCACCCTGGTCATCTGTTGTGCCTCAGTGGCCTCAAGTCCTTGTGGGGTTTTAATTTTAAGCAGGTGATTAAAATTTTAAGCTAATTTTAAGCAGGTGATTCTTTGAACACTTGAGGGAAATGAGAAATAGCATAACTTGGTGGTCTTGGTATAAGGGTGAGGGTTCGAAACATTAAAGTTCTAAAGTTGATTGTAATGTTGATTTCCTAACTCTGGGGTTCTTGGAGTCTGCCCTGATATGGGACTGGGGACATGAAATTTTACTTCATATAAGTATTGGAAAACATTTTCAGCTTGATAGAAAAGGTAATAGAAAAGCAAGGTGTTGAAAATCAAGATAATCATTTTCATTAAACAACCCCACATTTTATTATCATTAACAGCAACAAAATGCTGCACATCTTATCCTGCACATCTGCACAGATGGGCTGCCGTTACAGTGGCTTTCTGGAGCCAGCTGAGGGCCTTGTCCTTCTGCAGGCAAAATGCTCTCTTGGGCTTTTCCTCCGACAGATGGAGAAAAAAACCCTACTTGAGTTTACTTGGCTTTGGAGATTCTCTTTATTGCCTGTTGAATAGAAACAGATGTGTTACAACATAAGAGCATCCAGATTTTTGAAGGATACAAAACTATGAACAGTCTTTAACAAAGGGATTTTTGCAGCCCCTAAAGTCTATTCCAATTCACTTGTCTATACCTCTAGCCAATATATTATGCTTCCCAGAGAGATTTTCACAGAGAATGTAATGTTTCTAGTCAGAGTAACTAGAAAAAAGTTTTAAGTGTTCTACTTTATGAAGAAAAGGAATATTTATAATGGTGAAAATGCCAATAGCTGTCCGTTTGCTCCTTCATTTATTCAGCTTCTCAATGGGTTTGTGTATCAATGATACAATGAAAAAAGGGAAGATCTGGTGGACTAGGTCATATCTTTGTGCAACTAGCCTTATGACTTTGGGCAAGTAATTTAACTGCACCTTAGCTTTCTTACCTCTAAAGGAAAAATTTTGAGCAGATGAACTTCAGAACCTTTGCAGCTATAACATATTATGGTTTCACAATTCAGCTTAGCTCTGTTTGGAGTACTAAGCGTAATATTCAAAGAACTATATAAATCTATAGCGATATGTTAGCTTTTACTGAAGCAATGAAATGAAATGAAATGAAAGCTTTTACTGAAGAAAGTAGGGTTACAAAATATATAGGTCGATGCTATTTTATAGATAATTCTGGATTGTCTGTATTCTGGCTGTGTCCTTTATGTAAGCTGATTGGTCACCTCCTCAAGCAGTATTTCTATTTTCTGACCTTGGGAAAGTTTCTTCGCCTTCCCATGCCTTAGTGTCTGCAACTGAAACAGGAGAACAATAATAGTGCCTGTTCATAAGGTAGTCTTGACAGTTAAATATTCTAATTAACCAAAAATATTTAGGGTTGAGCCTGGGACGTAGTAAATTGCTCCGTGGATGCCAACTTTTTTTTATTATTGGTTGTTATTTTTATTTTCCCTTCTGTTCCTCCCATTCATTCCTTTTTAAAGGCAGAAGATTGACTTAGTGGTGAATTTGGGAAAAGCATTGAGCATACATGGCTCAGCATCCTCTTTTTACTCTGCCACCAAGTAAGCAGCTGCCTTAGGAGGAAAGGCTGTGACTGGATGGGTGTGGTTAATTTAGTGGAGGGCTGGTAGGAAGCCTGAGAATGTTCATGGAAGCTCTGTGCTGATGTGTGATTTCCTTCGTTCTGAATCTCGTGTCTCATTTCTCAATTTGTTTAGAACCTGGGAGGGGGAACGTTCTGTTTGTTGGCTTACATAAACTACAGAGTAATGGTTTATGGACTTGGAGTGGAACCTGGACAGGTTAGAGTTTTGCCCCTAAACAACTCTATATGGGCAGAGCGGCAAAACCACAGAAGGAAAATGAGAACGTGGGGCATCCTGGGAACAGAATGTCTCTGAAAGAAAGAGGGAGAAAGGAAGAGATGACACCAGTAGGCTCAGTTCTTCCTCCAAACTCGCCAGTCAGTGAAATTATTCTTTGGCCCACTGGAGAGGAAGAGGGCAGGGAGAAGCTGCAAGTGTACCTCCTGTGGTTTTCTCTTGGAAGAGTAGGGAAGGTCTCCCTGCTCCTGGAAATGGCAACATAGCCATTCCTTGTTTTCTCTTCTGCTCTTTTTCAACCAATGAGTGACGACTAATTTACAGTAGCCTCTGAGCCCAGCTTAGTGCCTTGAAATAATGACAAAATGAAAAGCCAGCTGCCATAATATTAATTCAGAGTAGAATCAATTAAAAATAGTGATTATAACAATGATTAATGAAGAAAATTCCTTGTCCCTTTCTCCACAGGACCTACTCCACACATTTTCACTCTTTTAACATTAGGTCGTCCATTTTTGACTCTATATCCTCTCTGCAAATGACTTTGCACCTTATTTTACTGAGAAATTTGCACTCCCTTCATTCCTTTCTTTTCAGCCTCTTTATCTTGCCTTAAGCAGACCTTAAGACAAAGTCTACTTCTTGCCTTTTCTCCTCCCTCATGGTCTCTCCATAACCAGAGTTCTCTAAACTGCCATCTGTCTATTGTTTTTGTTTCCTACTTAACCCCTTGAAATTCTGTTTTTTCCCTCTTCGTTCTACTGAATATTATTTTCAAAGTTCATTAATGTCCTTTGGGCAATCAAGTCTAATGGCCTTTTCTCTCTGCTGAATACCACGTTACACAGAAATAGTGAGTGTTCCATTCAATGAGTTTGGACAAATGTATACACACCAGTAAGGTATCAGACATTTCCTTCAACCTACAAATTTCCTCTTACACTTCCAGTAAATTCTTACCTCTCATAAGCAACTACTATTCTGATTTCTACCTCTACAGATTAGTTTTACTTGTTCTGGAACTAAAGAAATGGAATCATACAGTATATATTCTTTTGTGCCTGTCTTTTGCTGAGCATATGTTTTTTTGAGATTCACCTTATTGTTGCATTTGTCAGCAGTTTGTTGTTTTTTGTTTATCCCCAGTAGCATTTCATTGCATGAATTATGCCACAAATTATTTTCTCCTGTTTATAGACATTTGGATTATTTCCCATTTGGGGCTATAATGAATTAAGCTATTATAAATATTCTTGTGCAAGTCTTTCTGCGGACATGTGTTTAATTTACTTTTCATTTCAATTCCTAGGAGTAGAGTTGTAAAGTTGTAGAGTAGGAGCGTAGGTGTATATGTTAATTTATAAAGAACTGTCAGTTGTTTTGCAAAGTGGTTGTACCATTTTACATCCCTAGCAGTTTTAAAAATGTTAACCATTGTAGTGGGTATGAAGTCACATCTTAGGGTATTTTTAGTTTGCATTTCCCTAATGTCTAATGACAATTGAGCACCTTTTCATGTTCTCATTGCCCATTTATGTATCTTCTTTAGTGAAGTGCTTGTATCAAATATTTTTTCCATGTATAAAAATTATGGTTTTTTCTTTCTTAGAATTGACGTGTAAGAGTCCTTTAGGGGCGCCTGGGTGGCTCAGTGGGTTAAGTGTCCTACTCTTGATTTCGGCTTAGGTAATGGTCTCACTGTTAGTGAGTTGGAGGCCTGCCTAGGGCTGTGCACTGACAGTGCAGAACCTGCTTGGGATTGGCTGTCTCACCCTCTCTCTCTCTCCTCTCTCTGTCCCTCCCCTGTGCGCATGCATGTACTCTTTCTCTCAAAATAAACAAACATTTAAAAACAGAGTTCTTTATGTATTCTGGATACAAGTATTTTCATAAGTGTCTGTATTGCAGATATTTCTTCTATTATGTGACTTGCCTTTTAATTTTCTTAACAGTACTTAGAGAAGAACTGAAATTTTTAACTTTGATAAAGGCCAATTTATAAATATTTTTATTTTCAGATTAGTGCTTTCTGTGGCCTCTTAAGGAGATATTTGCCTACCCCAAAGTTATCAAGATATTATCCTATACTTTCTTCTACAAGCTTTATAGTTTTAGTTTTTATATTTAGGTCTATGATTCATGTCAAGTTAATGTTTGTGCATAGTGTGGGGTAATAGTCCAAGTTTCTTTTTTTCCCACATTATCCTATATTTTCTTCTACAAGCTTTATAGTTTTAGTTTTTATATTTAGGTCTATGATTCATCTCAAATTAATGTCTGGTGTGCTGTGGGGCAATAGTCAAAGTTGATTTTTTCCCCATATGTTTATCCAGTTGTTCTAGCACCGTTTGTTGAAAGACTGCCTTTTGAGGGGAGTAGGGCACTGGAGAAGCCCACAAGCAGGGGAGGGGTACAGGGAGAGAGTGGGAGAGAATCTTAAGCAGGCTCTACACCCAGCATGGAGCTGGTCTTGGGGCTGGATGTCACAAGCCTGAGATCATGTTATAAACTGAGAGAAATCTCAGTTATAAACTGAAAGAAACATTACTAAGAGTCAGTTACAGCTGACATATAGTATGAAATAAAATAAGAGAACCAGGCGACAGACACACAGAGTCATTTTTTTCTTAAAACTTTTTTATTTTTTTGGTTATTTATTTATTTTGAGAAAGAGAGAGAGCATGAGTGGGGGAGGTGCAGAGAGAGAGAGGGGGAGAGAGAATCCCAAGTAGGATCCACACTATCAGTGCAGAGCCCAACGTGGGGCTCAATCTCACAACCCTGGGATTATGACCTGAGCCGAAATCAAGAGTTGGGTGCTTAACTGACTAAGCCACCTAGGCTCCCCTTGACTTTGTCTTTTTTATAATAGTTTTGGCCACACTAGTTACTTTGAATATCCATATAAATTATAAAATTGATTTTTCAATTTTTACACAAAGAAACTTAAGATTTTTATTTGGGCTGAGTTGAACTGTAGATCAATTTGGGGAGAATTGGCATCTTAGCAATATCGTTTCTTTTTATATATGAATAAGACATATCTATACTTTTATTTAGAGCTCTCTTAAATTTTCTGTCATGATTTACAGTTAGTTGTTGGTGTAGAAGTCTCTCATATCCTTTGTTAAATGTATTCCTAACTACTTTATAGGTGTTTTTATGTTACTGTAAATAGAGTTTTCAGACCAATTATTTTCCAGTTGTTTGTGGCTACAGTATAGAAATCCAATAGATTTTTCAATAGTGACTTTGTAGTCTATGACCCTGCTTTTGGTTCTAGTAGGTTTCTTTGTATTTCCTCTCTTGAACATTAAAAAAAAAATTTAATGTTTATTTATATTTGAGAAAGAGAGATAGTGTACAAGCAGGGGAGGGGCAGAGGGAGAGACGGAGACAGAACATGAAGCAGGCTCCAAGCTCTGAGCTGTCAGCACAGAGCCTGATGCGGGGCTCGAACCCATGAACCGGGAGATCTGACCTGAGCCAAAGTTGGATGCTTAACTGTCTGAGCCACCCAGGTGCCCCATATTTTCCTTATTTCTAAATTAAGGGTAATAATTCCAACCTTAGGGTTGTACTGATGATTAAATTTAATGCATAGGTGCATAGTTGGTGCTCAACATTACTAATGTCTTTCTCCTTTATTCAAAATATTAGTATTTTCTCAGCTTATTGTGCCCACCATTGCCCCGATTTTAAAAGTTCTGTTATTCAAAGCCAAATTCAAAATGTTTGTTCTTCCAAAATGCTTGTGATAGACATCATGTACCATATCTGCAATTAGAAACTCAAATTTCCTTAATCTCTTTCCCCAGGTCTGATGGCATTTCCTATCTTCATATTATGGCTCCATCTAATATCTCCTTCTAGACCCTGACATACATAAGGGCAGAATGTGTGGCTGATTCATCTTTGCATCTTTCATAGCAGCTAAGAGTGCTTATATCTGTTTGGTGCAAGACATTTAATCTGTACCTGTATCTCTATCTCTGCCTCTATCCATTTATGTCTACGTATGTATGTGTATGTATATTTGTGCATATGTATGTCTTCCTTTGTCCTCTGGCTTCCTCTTCAATATAGCCAATGAATACATACAAAGAGTGAAAATGGAGTTTCTTCTTTTTTAAATCTGCATTTTGATTTTATAAAATACTTTTAACATAAGGGATGCCTGGGTGGCTCTGTGAGTTAAGTGTCAGACTTCAGCTCAGGTCATGATGTCACCGTTCATGAGTTTGAGCCCTGCATCAGTCTCTCTGCTGTCAGTGCAGAGCCTGCCTGCTTCAGATCCTGTGTCCCCTCCCAACCCCCCCACCCCCGCTTCTCCCCTGCTTGTGCTCTCTCAAAAATAAACATAAAAAAATACTTTTAACATAAGTTATCCAATTAAAAATAGCTTTAAAAGTTAAATTATAGAAAAGATTTTTTATGCTCAAAGTATTTGTAATAGTTGTGAACCTGTGACTAAAGTAAGGCTCAGGTGAGCTACAAAAGAATGAATTGACACATGACTTCTGATAAGTGGTATGCCCAATGGACTTTCTTATTTTCATGAATATCATTCATATCCTTTTTTTTAGATTAAAAAACCTTAAATATTTGAGTATAAATCATAACCAGCTAGCCAGCATTCCTAAAGAACTTTGTTTTCTTAAGAATCTTTTTGAACTTCACCTTAACTACAATCAGCTCATTTGCATACCTGAAGAGATTAAGTTCTTGAAGAAGCTCCAGAAGCTTCTTCTGGTCAGGAACAATATTGAAGTTCTGCCAAAGGTAAGCAAAACGTGGAACCAAATTTTCATGGGTAAGAACTCATTGCCACATGATGGGGAGTGACTATGGAATAGATTTGGACATGTCAATACAAGCCATCATTTACTTTCCCTCCAATTAGACATAGTTAGTTCCCAAAGACCTATGACATAGGAGGGTAATAACTTGGATTATTCCACATAGTAGGGGTGCCAAATTTAATAAATAGGGACGCAGGATGCTCACTTAAGTTTGAATTTCAGATAAGGAACGAATAATTTTTTAGTATAAATATGTTCCAAATATTGCATGGGACGTACTTATAGTAAACAAAATTGTTCTCTGAAATTTCTATTTAAGTGAACCTCTTGTGATTTATCTGGCAACCCTGTGTATGGCATATTATGTAAGTACACTTTAGGTTTGGAATATGTGCTATCTGTCTTCCATTTTTCCTACACAGCTACTCTTCATCCTCTTCCAAACTGTTGTGTGCCTGGGAGACTGACCTCACGGGCATCAGTAAGCTTCTTTGCCCTCTGACTTCCTCTTGGATGTGGCCAATGATAGCCACTAGTAGGATGTGAAAGGGAGGAGGAGAGTGTGTACTAGATGGTATTCCCCTGGTACCCTCCCTGATAGGATGTTGTAAGTTGCCTGCACACTTTTCTGGAAGACCGTAGTTAGTAAGTATAAGGTGATCCTCATATGGACCATTACTACCTCCCTTGGCTCTTCAGGCCTGTGGCAGTGAAGAACTCCCTGCTGTTTGGGGGAACTTTGTCAGAACCTTGCTAAACTTTTATACGTGGTGGTTTTATTAAACTCTCCTCAAATTTCCCATTTTGAGAGTACTGTTTCTTGCTGGGAACCTGTCAATGGGTTTACTTTCCTTCCTTATGCAAATTAAAATTAATTTGATAGGAGGGAATGCATGTCATACAGTAAATTGAGGAATACAAAAGGTAGATCCATTCCTACTGTTTCATTTTTCTCTCAAGAGGATAATATTCCCTTTAAAAATTCTGTACACACTGTAACGTGATAAATATAGCAAGGTGTATGGGGCACCTGGGTGGCTTAGTCGGTTAAGTGTCCAACTTCAGCTCAGGTCATGGTCTCACAGTTTGTGAGTTCGAGCCCTGCATTGGGCTCTGTGCTGATATCATGGAGCCTGGAGCCGGTTTCGGATTCCATGTCTCCCTCTCTCTCTGCCCCTCACCTGCCCATACTGTGTCTCTCTCTCTCTCTCAAATGTAAACATTAAAAAATTTTTAAAAAATATAGCAAGGTGTAGGCTTTAAATAGGTGTATTTCAAAAATGTTATTCTTGGGGTGTCTGGGTGGCTCATTTGGTTAAGTGTGCAACTCTTGGTTTCAGCTCCGGTCATGATCTTGTGGTTTCATGAGTTCAAGCCCCTCGTCGGTTCTGTGCTGAGAGCACAGGGCCTGCTTGAGATTCTCTCCCTCTGTCTCTGTCCTTCCCCGACTCATGCTGTCTCTATCTCAAAATGAATAAATAAACTTAAAAAAATTAATTTTTTCTTACGTTACTTAAAAATCCTAATTTCTGTAAATAAGAATATTTCCTGAAATTACAAAGTAAATCTGTTAGAAGTATAACTCCTTTATTTGAGGAAAAAATAATAACAGTAGTAACAGGATCATGGTCATGAAGTATTATATTATTAGTGTTCATAACTCTGGTATGTTGCTCTTCTTATTTACCCACTCTAAAATAAGGAACAGAGAGGTTAGACGACTTAAACACACTTTACAAAGGTCAGAGAAAGGGCTCAAATCCATGTCTGTCTGACTTAAAAGTCTGGAGTTCCCATTCAATACTCCTACTACAATTATTTTTTTAATCCCGAGGAGTTTGGAGTCTAAAAACTTAAATCCTAGTAAGTCCTGTCCTAAGTTATTATGTAAAGAATGCCTATGATTACTTATGTCTTTGTACATTTAATCTGATTCAGTCTATCATTGTGCTTTTTGGTCTGCATTATACATAAGGTATTCTAGAAAATACTAGTTTGTTTTGGTAATGAGCAAATTATGAATCATTTTCTGGTACATTATAAATTATGTGTGTGTCTGCACATGTGTGTGAATTTATATGCCTATTCAGTCACATTGGACATGTAGATAGAGACGCTAATAAGTTTAATATTTTTTCTCTAAGGAAAGGATTGAGTGAGCACAGAGCTAAGCAAAAGGTAGATGTGAAATAAATGCCTTTGGAATTGTTGATAGACCTTTTACATCTGTTTTTCTGTTTCTCTAAGGTTCTATTTTAGTTTTAGTATGTTTACTGAGTTCTCTCACTATAAGGCCTTTCAGTAAGCACTTACTGATTAGTAACTTATTTAATCCATTCAATAACCATATCAAAGTAAGGGCTTCCATTGCCATTTTCATTTTACAAATGGAGAAAATGAAGTACAAAGAGATTGAGAAATTTGTCTGTAGTTACATAGTGTTGGAGATCTGAGCCTACAAATAGTCTAACTCTTGGCCAACATGTTATGTTGCCCTGGAGTGGTCAGAGGTAATGGAGACCTTAGAGAATCTGGGACTCCAGGACATAATAACTCCTCAGGGAGGATGTACTGAAGAACCGATCAGGTAATTAGGAAAGATGGTCAGTCCTATAAAGTTTGAACTTAGAAGAAATATTTATGATTCTACATACTAGATTTTTAAAAATCTCTCTTGTTTTCTGACACAGGGAGTTTGTCGTCTTAAAAACCTAAGAATCCTAGACATAGCTGGAAATATTATTCAGACATTTCCATCAGGAGTAAGTAGAGCCTACTTCTATTATAACTAGAACATGACTTCACTTATGCTATTGAGATTAGAGAAATATGCATAGTCTTAAAACCTGTAGTAACTGGAACCTTGGATTATACAAATGACTCAAAGATTTGCTTCGTTCTAGAATTTCAAAACCTGTTCTCTCCCATTCCTTCCTGTGTGTTCTCTGCCTAATGAAACTGTTTGAACTAAGTGAACTCTGATTGCTATCATAAATATTTTAATATATTGGTTACGGTTATGTGTTTTTTGTTATTATATACTGCTTTTAGTCACCTCAGACTTTTTGAAAATATGACTTTTCAAAGCATAAATTGTTATACTTTGTAATTTATCCAAGGTGACACTTTTGTTAGTTGTTTTTGAGCCATAAACAATGAAAAAATATTTTTTTCCCATTTATAAATGAATTTTGACTTCACCGTATTTCAAAGAACTGAGAAACAGTTGGTCTTGACACGTTTTGAATTTTGGGAAAGAAATGGCAGTTTTTGATATCACATTTTATATCTAAGCAAGTATAATTCCACATGCAAGGTAATAATTAGAAGCCCATCAATCCAGAAGGTGTACAATAAATAGTTTTTGATCTATTAAATCCTTTTTCTGATCAAGTCCAAATTGAAATTTCAATGCTTTTTACCCCTAGAGAAATTGTTTGTACCGAAGGTGACTCAAATATGAAAAATAAGTATAAAGTCTATTTTAGAAAAAATGTAGTTATTGTTGTGTTAAAATATACATAACACAAAATTGATCATTTTAACCATTTTTAAGTATTTAGTTCTATGGCACTAGATGTACTCAAAATGTTGTACAACCATCATCATCTATCTCCAGAAGTGTTTTATCATCTCCAACTAAAACCTTGTTTCCCTTAAATACTACTTCCCCGGATAGCTGCCATTTTCTGTGTCTACACATTTGACGACTCTGGCCACCTCCTTGAAGAACGATATACATCATACAAACATACCATAATTTGTCTTCTTGTGACCATACTTCACTTTTAACATGTCTTCACGGTTCATCTATGTTATAGCCTTTGTCAGAATTTCCTTCCTTTTTTAGGGCTGAATAATATTCCATTGGATGTATACATCACATTTTGTTTATTCATTCATCTGAAGCACTTGGGTTGCTTCACCTTTTGGCTTTTGAGACTAATGCTGCCATGATCATGAACGTACAAATATCTGTTTGATTTTCTGTTTTCATTTCTTTTGGGTATATACCTAGAAGTGGGATTGCTGAATCGTATGGTAATTGCATGTTTACTTCTTTTTTTTTTTAAGTTTTTATTTAAATTCTGGTTAGTTAACAGTGTAACATTAATTCCAGGTGTACAGTATAGTGATTTAACACCTCCATACAAAACCTGATGCTCATCATAACAGGTACACTCCTTAGGAATTGCCAAGCTGTCTTTCAAAAATACACAGTTTCGAATGTTTAATAATAATTGGATGTTGTTAATATTGACCTGGTAAAGGCTACCAAGTTTTTATCATCTTACAAGTCTTAGTTCAACTCTGTCTCTGCCCTGTGATGCCTTCCCTGTTTCCCAAAGCACCATTATAGTTTGTACCACGAGTAGAATAATTCTTTTCAAGTCTGTCTTGAAAATCTACCATTAGTCTGTAAGCTAATTAAATTGCTGAGTATTTTAGTTCCTTGAAACAAATATTTTTAATATTTTAATTTTTATAATTTTAATATTTAATATTTTAAATATTTTTAAATTAAAAAAATTCTTTCAAGCAAAAATCTTTCTGTAACTCCTCTCTACCTTAAGAGCACAGTTATTTTTCATTTATTTGAAGAGAAAGTTGACCTGATAAAACTGAGATAAAGTTTTAATGATCATCACCAGGGGGCATCACGACATTTGTCTTTGATATGAACTTTGTAACAAAATATCGTCTATAAAACATTTGCAGACCTAACAGAAAACTTCACATTTCTGTAACACTCTTGATCAAGACCCTCCATTAGCAATCTAAACTCCCTGAACTATCATAACCGTACTTTTCAGATTGAGAAGTGGTGCTAAAAGTTGTTGTATTTCTTTTTTTTCTTTTTCTTTTTTTAAATTTTATTTTTTATTTTTTTAAATTTACATCCAAATTAGTTAGCATTAGTGCAACAGTGATTTCAGGAGTAGATTCCTTAGTTCCCCTTACCCATTTAGCCCATTCCCCCTCCCACAACCCCTCCAGTAACCCTCAGTTTGTTCTCCATATTTATGAGTCTCTTCTGTTTTGTCCCCCTCACTGTTTTTATATTATTTTTGCTTCACTTCCCTTATGTTCATCTGTTTTGTCTCTTAAAGTCCTTATATGAGTGAAGTCATATGATTTTTGTCTTTTTCTGACTGACTAATTTCACTTAGCATAATACCCTCCAATTCCATCCACGTAGTTGCAAATGGCAAGATTTCATTCTTTTTGATTGCTGAGTAAGACTCCATTGTCTATATATACCACATCTTCTTTATCCATTCATCCATCAGTGGACATTTGGGCTCTTTCCATACTTTGGCTTTTGTTGATAGTGCTGCTATAAAAATGGGGGTGCATGTGTCCCTTCAAAACAGCACATCTGTATCCCTTGGATAAATGCCTAGTAGTGCAATTGCTGGGTCGTAGGGTAGTTCTATTTTTAGTTTTTTGAGGAACCTCCATACTGTTTTCCAGAGTGGCTGCACCAGTTTGCATTCCCAAAAAGTTATATTTCTAAAGCGGTTCTTTGCAGTTATTAGTAATTTGCAGATTTGCAAAGCAATTTTGCATGTTATCAAATATTTGTAACAATTTGATATTGAATAGCCCATTGAAGAATACAGATCTGGTATTACTATTCCTGTTCAGTGCTCTGGAGAATTAATTTGGCTTCAGCAGTTGCCCTTAGACTTGAGAGGGCATCAGAGTCCCTGGGTGATTTGTGAAAAGGCAGAGGGCTGGGCCACACTTGTAGAGTTTCTGATTCAGTAGGTTGGGGAGCCCAAGAATTTGCATTCCTGGTAAGTTCTCAGGTGATATTGATGCAAGTCTGGGGACCACACCTGGAGCACCACTGGCCTGAAGTATAGAGCAGTGAGAGAGTTTGAACTTGCACTCCGGATTTTCAGCTGCAAGCCCAGGGCTCTTCCCATAATAGAATGCTGCCTCTGAGAAAAAAAGAATTGCTGAGGAATAAATTCTTTGTCTCAGGAGTGACAGGCAGGGCCGTCCCTGTTATGCTACACAAATAAATGAGACATTTCTTTCATCTCACTGGGAGTTTGGGTTCTGAGAGTTTCCCTGTGCCCTCCATGAAAATGATACTCAAGGAACATGCCTTGAACAATACAATTCTTGTATATTCTGGAAGACACAAGGAATGCCTGCAAAGTTGGAAGCTGAGTTTTGTATGTCACTTACTCCTCTTCAGCCACCCCGTGGATGTATTTGGAGCATGTGTGCCGTTGACGTAACTTCCTAAACAGTTATTCATCAGCCAATCTACACATCAAAGAGATTTTTAGCATGTGACTTCAAACACTAAATTTTATTTTTGGAGAAAGTTTGGTCAAACCATCATCATGTAACTTTTAATTGTTTCTGAGGTTTGTCTTTATAAAGTTTCCCATTTATATCAGGTGGTTGTATTTGGAAGTGAGGCTCAGGTCTAGCTACAATATTTACAAGGACACATATACATATGAAACTTACGGGAAGGTGCTTTGCTGAGCATAGACATTGAACAAATATGCTTTAAAAGATGTAAACCATAGCCAATGCTACATTTTCCACAGTTGCTGATTGCTTTCAGTTTCAAATTCATCATATTAGCATTCATTTGAAACTGTGGCCTCCATAAACAGATTCTGTGTTGGAGTTAAGAATCTTGAGTGTTTGTATATCCCTAAAGTCTGTAGACATACAGTGTTTTTATAAGAAAAAAATACAAGGAGAAAGAGCTTCATGCAGTGGTGTTGTCATGAGAAAAATATGCTTGGACTATTTATGGGATGGATAATAGTTATAGCACCTATTCCATTTTATCAGTGCCCCCCTTTTTTCCTTGAAGAATTCTTCAGTCGTCATAAATCATATTTGAAAACAGTGCTAACACTTTCCCCTTTCACAGTATGAGAAACATAGGAGGGAAAAAAAATGTAAGTAACTTTCCCAGAAACACAAATCATTTGAATGGCAAAGGGACTATTCAAATCCACTGTTCCCAAACAAAAATTAAATATGCCCAAGTTAGTAATTTATCAGTTGTGTGACCTTGAGCACATAACTCAATCACTTAGTGTTACGTTTTTTTTCCCCTATGGAAGTTGGGCATATTTTTTAAAAAAAAAATTTTTTTTCAACGTTTTTTATTTATTTTTGGGACAGAGAGAGACAGAGCATGAACGGGGGAGGGGCAAAGAGAGAGGGAGACACAGAATCGGAAACAGGCTCCAGGCTCCGAGCCATCAGCCCAGAGCCCGATGCGGGGCTCGAACTCACGGACCGCGAGATCGTGACCTGGCTGAGGTTGGACGCTTAACCGACCGCGCCACCCAGGCGCCTCGGAAGTTGGGCATATTAATAACGCTTACAACATTGTTGGGAAAGGGGTGACACAGCACTTGGTGTTCAGCAAATATAGAATGAGTGAATGATTAAATGAGATAATACATATAAATCTTTTACTAGCGCTTGGCACATGATAGATAGCAAATGTTATTTTCTTTTTATTTTAAAGTTGGGTCTGAGCTACATGCCACTGAATCCATCCCAGATATAGGGACATTTTTGCAAGCCTTTACTTTATTTATTTATTATTTAAAAAAATTTTTAATGTTTATTTTTGAGAGAGAGAGCAGGCACACGTGCAAGTGGGGGAGGGACAGGGAGAGAGGGAGACACAGAATCTGAAGCAGGCTCCAGGCTCTGAGCTGTCAGGACAGAGCCTGACATGGGACTCAAACTCCTGAACCGTGAGATCATGACCTGAGCCAAGTCAGACGCTTAACTGACTGAGCAGCCCAGGTGCCCCTACATGCTTTTAAAATCATGAAAGCACCTGATGATTTTAACTATTTCAGATAGCAGGGTAATGGTTGATCTGTATGTGCGGGTATACTAGGGAGATACAGGTTTATTAGCAGTTTACTGTGCTTCCTGTTCTCCGTGTGTTCTTTACCTGAATAGCTGTTCCAAGTTATTTTCCTCTGTAGACCCATTTACAGTCTTCTGACCTACCTTGTTGAAGCAGTAAAACAGAACCAACAGATGATTTCCCTGAAGATGGTCCTTCTTTCCCTCGATCTTCACTTGTGATTCTGTTTATTTCTGTCTCATCCTTTCACCCCATCTCTTGGCTCACTTGCTTTCTGATTGGCACACCGGATTACGCTGAAAATAGGACCCCTCATCACTGAACTCCCTTTTTCTTAGACCCTTTTCTCAAATTGTTGTCTATTATCCTGAGGTCTTTTATTTCCTCAAATACTTTCAGTTTAAAATGGTATCTCTAGAGGTGCCTGGGTGGCTCAGTCAGTTAGGCATCTCACTCTTGATTTCAGCTCAGGTCATGATCTCCCAGTCCCCAGATCGAGTTCTTGCATCAGGCTCCACCCTGAGTGTGGAGCCTGCTTGGGTTCTCTCTCTCTCTCTCTCTCTCTCTCTCTCTCTCTCTCTCTCTCTCTCT
>NW_024412417.1:3864297-3882371 GCF_014898765.1 Herpailurus yagouaroundi
TCTCTCTCTCTCTCTCTCTCTCTCTCTCTCTCTCTCTCTCTCTCTCTGCCAGCTCTCTTTGTCTCTCTCAAAAACAGAAAAACAAAAAAACAAAACAAAAAACCTTTCTCTATGTATAGCCAATGCTGATTGATTTTGATCCATGCCAGTCTAAGCATGTCTTGCTGTAGTGTTCTTGATTCCAGACACTTGCCTTACATCTAACATGGCACAGATCCTGGCTTAGTGTCATTTCGGCCTCATATTTGTCTAACCCATAAAGCCTAAATATTTCACAAATGCTTCCACTGTCTTTTGTTTTACTTTTCTGTGGTTAATTCAATATCAAGTGAAGAAAGCCATGTTATTTTTTTAAAAGATATTTTTTAATGGTTATTTTTATTTTTGAGAGACACAAAGCATGAAGGGGGAGGGACAGAGAAAGAGGAAGACACAGAATCCAAAGCAGGCTCTAGGCTCTGAGTTGTCAGCACAGAGCCTAACACGGGGCTTGAACTCACAGACCATGAGATCATGACCTGAGCTAAAGTCGGACACTCAATGGACTGAGTCATCCAGGCTCCCCGAAAGCCATGTTATTGTTGAATGACGTTCATCGTTTATAAGTGAGATCACCTGCCTTCAGTAGAATGATTTCTGTATATGAGCAGTTGCACACACATATGTGCACTACACATAGAGAGGCCATTTAGCTTTGGATAAAGAGAAATATTTCTGTGAAACTGACCGAACATGTGGAGAACGGTTATATAAAATTTCAAAATGTCCATGATCAAAAGTGTCCTTGAGTGGTCAAAAGTGCAGTGCAATCGTGGGAAAGGAGATGCTTGGGAAAATGAAATTGTGATGTTTCCTTAAATCAAAACTTCTATCCAAACTTTTGAAACTCTGTTGCAAGATGATTAGAAAGCAGCCTAAAAGTTTAAAACTGATAATCAGGGAAATATCCATGAAGCTGTGTTCAAGGACACTTCCAAATGTCTCCACCATCTAGTGTTTTGGTTTGAGGTATTCACTTTGTTCAATAGCCCATGAGAAATTTCAATCGTCTACCTCATCCTCTTTGCTTTTCTGCCTCTTGAACAGCAACATTAGAGATCTGCTTTGTTCTTGTTGCCATATCTGTAGTTTATTTTCTGTCTCTGTTGAATATTAAGGAAAGGTCTACCGTATCCTTGAAGCTCATTAAATCCTTTTTAAAATTTGACCTTAATTTGAAAATAGTATATTTTCTTTGGTTGTTGGTGCTGCCTGCAGTGGCTCAGTTTATTAGGAGATATACATTTAAAACAACATTCAGTGACCTTTAAAAAAATGGGATATGGGCCAACGCTTGCCTAATGAAAACCCCTTGTGGCCTCTGTGGTTTTATGTAAGTGATGTAAGCTTAGCTAATAGAGAATTAGTGAGTTCCAAAACTTGACTAAATGCCTTGCCTGTCACTACTTTTACGAGAATGAGATCATGTTTTCTGCTCTTTCTTATATGGAGGAAGGCAAAAAGGAGGGTGTCGAATTATATGGGATTGCTTCTTTCACCGTTCTAATTCTAAAATTTCATGAGATAGACTTTTTGAAATGAAAAGCTTAGAGAAAATTCATAAAATATTGCCCTGGAAGCAGTGAGGGTTTTGTGAAAACTCTGGTTCAAAAACTGAGGGCTCAATTAAGTTATAGGTATATTCCCTGCTTAGCTAAAGTAAATAACCTGAGTTCTGCCTTTTTACTTCTGTATGTGCAAGTATCAGAATTCAAGACGGGCTGGTCTTGGATTCCTGTAAGTGCCACAGAGTACCCTGTTCCACATGGTGGGGGTGGTTGGTGGACAAGGTTTAACTCTCATTTGTTACTCTTGGAAATTTTCTTGTTCTAGCCCTGTAGCTAAAGACACTGAGGAGACAAAAGGGATGCTGTTTATCTTCGAAATGGAGATCCCCAAATTTAAGTAACACCCACCTCATGTGTTGAGAGAAAGGGAGCATAGGGTTATTTGCTCATAGAGTCAGAGTGAGAGGTACTATTTTTTTTGCCTTGTGATAAAAGCTGATTTTAAATGATTTCAAAATAAGGGCCAGTACTTTTCAAGGGTAGTAAAAAATGAGAAAAATTTTAAAGAGAGACTTTGATTGACATTCAGTAATGCAGCCTATTTAAGCATTGATTTTTATTTAGATGATGACTTTTTTTCCACCCCCTATCCCCACTCCCAAATGTAAGCTCTTTGAAAGCAGGGATTGTTGTGTCTTTTCAATGATGTATTCCCAACACCTAGAACAGTGCCTCTAATGCAAACTAGGCACCCAGTAGATACTTGCTCAATGGACAGATGGTGGATAGAAGGATGGATTGGGTGGGTATGGACTTTACCTAACAAACGTATCTGCTTTGTGTTGCCTGAAAATCAAAACTCCTGTGTGAGAATGAGTAACCAAAAAGTTGCGCTAAGGCAGTAATTTTCAACCAGAGAAGATTTTGCCCTTCGGGGACTTTTGGCAATATCTGGAGGTGTTTTTGGTTGTCACCACTGAGGAATTGTGGTGGTACTATTAGCTAGTATCTAGTAGGTAGAGGCCAGAGATCCTGCTAAACATTCTGTCAAGTACGGGGCAGTCTCCTGTAACAAAGTACTGTCTGGTCTAAAATGTTGGTGTCTTGGTTTGGAAACCCTGGTTTTAAGGATTTACTGTTTATTCCTCTATGGTTTCCGGCTCATACTCCTTAGAAAGTGTGTAGCCTTATCATACGGATTTTAGAGTGCATGGGAATCATTAGTGGTGCTTCTTACAATTTTGATGTCTTGGCTTCATGCCTATGTATTCTGAATTATGGCTAATAATGCTTTTTTTGCTTTAAAGTTGGATTTTCTCATATTAATGTGGCCATATCAGCTACATCTATTTTGATTCATGTTTGCAGAATATATCTATTTTAATTCCTTGCTTTCAGCCTTTCTATATCCTTAGGTTTTAGATATATTTCTTATAAATAGCACATGACTCTTTATTTTAAAAAGCCCAATATGATAATCTTTGTCTTTAAATTGCAGCATTTAGTTCATCTAAATTTAATGTAGTCGCTGATTTATTTGGGGCCAAATCAGTATCTTCCTGCATATTTGTAATGTGTTCCTTTTTCTCTCCTTCCCTTCTTTGAAATGACTGGAGATTGTTTTTTTTTTTTTTTTATTTAAAAGAAGTTTTTTAATATTTATTTATTCTTTGAGAGAGGGAGAGAGAGCACGAGCAGGGGGAGGGGCAGAAAGAGAGGGTGACACAGAATCTGAAGCAGGCTCCGGGCTCTAAGCTGTCAGCACAGAGCCCAATGCAGGGGTTGAAATCACCAATCATGAGATCATGACCTGAAGCTGAAGTCAGACGCTTAACCTACTGAACCACCCAGGCACCCCGATTGGAGATTTTTATGATTCCATTTTTTAAAAATTCTTTGTAAAGAGTCTGTATACAATTCTGTTATTCTTTTGATTTACTACCTTAAAAAAATCCTACTTGCTTTATGAAAGTGTATTATTAAGAATTGTGCAAAAACTTTAGGATACTTTAAATCTATTTATTGACCTCCATTCTTAGATATTTTGTATGTATTATAATTTCATATATTAAATAGTATTTTGCGGTGCCTGTGTGGCTCAGTCAGTTAAGCATCTGACTCTTGATTTTGGCTCAGGTCATGATCTCATGGTCGTGAGATTGAGTCCTGAGTCAGGCTCAGCATGGAGTGTAGAGCCTGCTTGTGACTGTTTCCTTCTCTACCCCTCCCCTACTTGTGTCTGTGTGTATTTCTCTCTCTCTCTCTCTCTCTCTCTCTCTCTCTCTGCATAACTTTACAAGTAAATACATAAATACAATTGTATTTTAAATGTAACTTTCTAGTTTAAAAGGTTTTATTATTATTTTACATGGATGGTACTCATTTAGATTTATTTGCAGGTTTCAAATTTTTGTTGTTGTTCATTTCCCCACGTATCTTGCATCTTCCTTTGGGATTCTATATTTGCTTCCAGCTTCAAATCACAGTTTTTAGTCTTCTTTGAGAATGAGTCTACTTGTTCAGTTTCCCAGTTTTTGATAGTTTGAGTTAAAACTATCATTCTTTTAACTTTATTTTTGACGAATAACTTTTACTGGGTATAGAATTTTAAGTTGACAGTATTATATTTCATAACTTTCAAAACACCAGCTTCTAGCGTCTATTGTTGCTGCTTAGAGTTCTGGGAAAACTGTAGCTGTTGTTCCCCCTCAGGCAATCTGTTTTTCTCTTCCTGGCAGCTTTAAACATTGTCTCATTGTCTTTCATATTCTGCATTTCCAGTATGATGTGTCTAGGTGTGAACTTCATTTAATTTGTCCGACCTGGAATTTATTTGGCTTCCTAAGTATGTAAATTACTATCTTTCATTGTTTTTTGAAAAATTCTTAGTTATTGTCTTTTTCAATACTGCTTCTGTCTCCCCCGTCTTCTTTGGTAACTCTAATTTCCTGTATGTCACAACCTCTCACTTTATGTTTTTTTTTGTCTTATCCTGTTTTCTCTCCTTTTGTCTCTCTGTGCTTCATTCTAGATATTTCTTCCTATTGTATTTTGTATTTTCCAATGTGATAATTTACTCTTCAGTTGTGTCTAATGTACTTTTAAACCCATCCATTAGGTTATTTCCATTTTATTCAGTGGCACAATTTTTGGTTGGTTCTTTTTCAAATCTACCATGTTTTTTTTTTTTTTTAATTTTTTTTTTTAACGTTTATTTATTTTTGAGACAGAGACAGAGCATGAACGGGGGAGGGTCAGAGAGAGAGGGAGACACAGAATCCGAAACAGGCTCAAGGCTCTGAGCTGTCAGCACAGAGCCCGATGCAGGGCTCGAACTCACGGACCGCGAGATCATGACCTGAGCTGAAGTTGGACGCTCAGCCGACTGAGCCACCCAGGCGCCCTGTCAAATCTACCATGTTATTTTCCATATTTTTCAGTTGTCTACTAAGAAAATTTAAGTTTAGCTTTTATTTCCTGGAACGTGTTAAGTATGGTTGTTTTAATGTCTGAGTCGGGTAAACTCAGTATTGGGAAGTACTTTTGGGTTGACTTCTGTTGTTTGTGTAGTTTATCTGTATCACTCAGAGTTCTCCAGAGAGATGCTATTCAACCCAATGTACCATCTTTTCTTCTTATGTGATATATAGATATGGATCAATATTCTCTAAGTGTACACACACACACACACACACACACACATATTTAATATTGCATTAGTTTCAGGTATATAACATAGTGATATGACAACTGTATATACAATGCTTGGTTATATTTGATTATATCCAGGACATCGTTTTTGAAAAATTATTTTTGAAATAGCTTGAGGTCCAGATGATGTAACTTCTTGGAGAAGTTTTGTTTTCTTTTTTTTTTTTTTTTTTTGCCACTTTTACAGTAATGTAATGGCATCACTGTAATACAGTGGAAATAATAATACGATACCACTTTAGTTTCAATGCTTAAGAGTTACCTAGAATATTCAAAGTAGGGCTGCTATCTATATGGGGTGGATTTTTTTTTATTTACCCTTATTCAAATATGAAAATTTCTTTCTGGTGTCAGGGAACAAAAGTGGTTTTAAATGTGGGACTCATTTCTTTCAATATCTATCTGCTCCTAGATCATGTCTTGGTTTTTCTATTGGTCATATTAGTTCTTTGGTACCTTGAAGATTTCTAATATATATTTATGTTTATTGAGATATTTTGCCTGAATTACCTTATTTTCTGTTACTGGATTTGGAAGTTTTTGATAGATTTCATTAAGACAGTGAGAAAACTTGAGTGTCTTTATTCTGAAAACCTCATTTGCCTTCTTCAGCAAGCAACACATTTCCTTTTCTTTAATGAACATTCATCTCTGCTCATTTCTAGGTAGCAGACTATGAAACAACAAAGCACTCTAACTGTGACTCAGTCAGATCATTCTCTTGCTGATGCATAGATAGTAGATCTAGTTCTCTGGTTAAGTAGTATTTATGGTCTCCTTATTTCCTGCCTTTCTGAGGAAATAGTCTTCCCTCATCTCCCCATGCCTGGCTCTTTTGTATCATTATAGGTCTCTGGATAGATATCAACTTCTCAGGAAATCCTTCCCTGGACACCCAGTCAAAGTAGCCATCTCATTGTTATGTCAATTTAAAAAAAAATTTCTTTATGGTACTTACCACTGTTATAAACATTTATTTATTTGTTTACCTGCTTTTTGTCTGTCTTTATCTATTCTCCATTCTTTTATGCCCAAGGGAATATAAATTCCCATGACAGCAGGATACTTGTCTGTTTATTCATTGCTATACTCTTATTGCCCAAGGGAGTGCTTGGCAGGTAGTAAGCATTCAATATGAATTTGTTGAATGAATGAATGGCTGATGGCCTGATCATAGCCATCCTTTGATTTCCCTACTCCCTACTCTTCATCTGATGCCAATAAGTCACAAGCACTGGGAGGGTCTCAAGATTCTTCTCTGACTTTGAAGTCTGTCCCTACTTCCTACATCTTCCACTTTATTTACTTGGTCATATATTGCTTTCCTGCTCCATTTTCTTTAGAGGACTCTGTGTTCCTTAGTCTTACAAGACAACTCTAAGGTAAATTTCTGTTTAATAGCTGTGTTACTTTTCTTTTATAGTTATACTTGCTTTTTAACTTTAAGAGATAATTAAAGTTATACAAGCTCTAGTCTTCTTTTTGCCTTGGGTGCCAAGAAGTTCAGAACAGAACTGAGAGATTGAAGTTTGTTTGTTTACTTTTTAAATATTTTATTTTTGTGTAATCTCCATACCCATTGTGGGGCTCAAATTCACAACTCCAAGATCAAGAGTCAGATGCTGTACTAACTGAGCCAGGCAGGCACCCCTGACAGATTACAATTTTAGAATGATCATCTTTTTCTATATTTTTGAATTCTAATTATATTGCCCACAATTTATAAGTCTTCTACTATAAATCACCTAAAGTTCTTGGAAGATAATTGAGACTATATTAAAATACAAACCGAAGCAAAAATAAAAACCTGAGCCCTGGCTGAGTAGGTATCCCAGGAGACTTCCAAAGCTCCCTATATTAAATTGCAGGGCATTTAACATTTTATTTATAATCAGTAGTGAGGGTAGGAGGAAAGGAGGCCACTTTTCTCATTATTCATAAGATTTTTATGTGGCAAGGATCAAATAAATTTATGGAAAATTACTCATGTATAAATGTTAGCTTTCTCTTGTTTTTTTGTTTTTTGTTTTTTTGTTTTTTGCCCCTTTAAGTTTTTTGTTTTTTGTTTTTTTGCCCATATGCAAAAAATTACACTGATGTGCAGAGGAGATATAATG
The DNA here is from genome assembly GCF_014898765.1 of Herpailurus yagouaroundi. Classification (NCBI taxonomy): domain Eukaryota; kingdom Metazoa; phylum Chordata; class Mammalia; order Carnivora; family Felidae; genus Herpailurus; species Herpailurus yagouaroundi. The sequence goes on from NW_024412417.1 coordinate 3,871,673, forward strand.
GTAGATAGGTACAGTGATTAGTGACAGTAAAGACTCAACGTTCTAGAGCATAATGAAGGGGGAAAAAAACCACCTTTATCAAGAAGACAACTACCCAGAGTGTCAGGGAAGTAGGCCCAGAAAGTAGTTCTTTCTCTTGTTAGTACCTGGGCAGCTTTCCTTTAGGAAATTCTGGAAAGAAAATTCCGTGGACTAGATTGAGTCTGAGCATAGGGGCAGAACCATCAGGGTGGACAAATGCCATCATAGGAGGGGTGCTCTTCAGTTTGTGATATATTGTTGTATTGTTAGTAATTAAGGATTTCATCCACCCAGGTCACAGATGATTGCCAGAAATACTAATATGCTAAGGAGGATGTATAAAAGTTACTGCATAAAAACCAACAATGATAACTAATATTCTTTGAAAACTATATATTTGGTTTTGTATTAAGTACTTTAGAAGCACCATCTTATTTAATCTTCATATAGCTCTACGAGCTAGGTACTATTGCTTTTCCCATTTTACATATGAGAAAACCAAGGTCTTGGGAAGAGATTAATGTACCTATAGCAGAGCTGAAATTCAAACCTAGGTCACTTCAAATTCCAAATACTCTTTTTTTTTTTTAATTTTTTTTTCAACGTTTATTTATTTTTGGGACAGAGAGAGACAGAGCATGAACGGGGGAGGGGCAGAGAGAGAGGGAGACACAGAATCGGAAACAGGCTCCAGGTTCTGGGCCATCAGCCCAGAGCCCGACGCGGAGCTCGAACTCACGGACCGCGAGATTGTGACCTGGCTGAAGTCGGACGCCTAACCGACTGCGCCACCCAGGCGCCCCATCCAAATACTCTTAATTACTGGTAGCAACTTATATAAATATACCATGCCTGATTATCATAGATGGTTCCTGTTTGTCACGATTGTATGTTCTTTTAAATTTTGTGGAAGGCATGGCTGAGTTGAACTAGCCAGAGATAGGACTGATCTCTGAATCCTCTGCCCCTGCTGCCTAGCTCCCTATGCTCCTATAGGCTCTGGCTAACTTTACAAAATTGAAGTCAAGACCCTTGAAATAGGTTCATTTGAGATAAGGAGTGGAGATTGGAAGTTGATGCTGCAAGCTCTTGCTGAAATGGGCTTTTTGTGCCTAGTAATTAGGAAGAACAATTGGTAACATCTGAAGTCTCCCTCAAACGGAACCTCTAACCTTACTGCTGAGGGTAAGAAAACATACTGAGTTTGGAGCATATTTTTAGGTACATGTCAGAGAGTTTGTTGCTGGCATTCCTGGATTAAAGGGGGAACTTCAAAGAAACTGCAGGTGCGACTCTCTAGGAGGGTAGACTAAAGAGAAAGCAGTGCTATAAATCAAGGAAATAATTCCAGACAGAAGACACTGAGCTCGTACAAGGCTTAAGACAGCTAAGCAGTGCAGTGGATATCAGAGAACGAACTCACAGATGGGGAGACAGTAGGTGACATTACGGAAAGCTGACTGTGTCACTGTGGGGAGACCGTGAGGCTTTTGATACTGTAGTTTTTTTGTTTCAGAATACACACATTGTGCTTTTAATAATACAGATAATACTGGCTGTTGTAGTAATTGACTGAGCTAGCAAGTGTAAGTCATTAGAAACCTAGCTAGTGCTTTGTGTTACATTAGTCCTGATTCCTGTCTTTGCCTCTCACCTTCAAAGCCCAAGCACTGTTACAGTGCCATGGGGTTGCCATCATTGACGTCAAGGCCTTAGAGAAGTTATGCTAGAAGATACCCCTCACTTTTTCCCCTAGGTTATCCCTTACATATCTAGGTGCCCCTTGGGCAATCTGAGCCAGAGATGAATGAGGGGTTGGAGGAATAATGGAAGAATGGGGTTGGAGGAAAAAAAAATATAACCTATGCATACCTGAGGTGTATTGTTGGAAATCTAATTAGTGCTAGTAATTTTTTAACTGGATGGCAGGAAGAACAGTTATAGTTTATGCTCATGGATCAAAGATGCACTGCAAAGCAGGAACAAAACAAAATAAAACAAACATGTAGCTTGTGTTTAATATTACAGTGGAAGAGGCCACTTTATGAAATTATTTTACAACACTCCCATGTAATTTTTATTCAGGTATTCACTGTTTTGGAGTACAAGTTCCACTGAATGTCCTCTGGGGAATAACATGTAGAGTCAGTCCAGCACTAACTGTCCCCATAAAAGGAACAAGAGGATTTATGCGTCTTCAGAGTAAGACCAGGATTGCCAACCAGGCGCTGTCTTCCAGTAAAAGTTCTGCCCCTGCCCATTTTCATAGACAGAGAGCTGGTCATAAATTCTGCTGTTCTCTTTCCCCACCTACACCTGATGATCTTGCCTGATTTGCTTGTTGAATAGTCACAATTTTTAGTTACTGTATTGCCCCACCCTTGTTGGGCTGTGATCCTTATTCAAAGATTTTGAGATTTGGCAAGTGGAGAAAGCAAGAGGAGGGCACCATGCTGAAAACTCAGAGTCCCACAGAAGCAGCAAAGTAAGGACAGCTCCTAGGGAGAGAAGGAAGGGTAGCTCATCTAAGTGCTTTCAGGATGAATAGATAAGGAAGTGGGATGGGAAGGAAGTATCCAGTGGTGTGTCGGTAAGTGTTTGACAACTAGCTCTTTTTGTGACATCTACCGATTACCATGGGGTAAAAACTCCCACCATAGTCCGTTTCAGGTTACCAACATGATATCACCAGAAGCCAAGTTGAACGTTGATGCTCATAATTGGCTTTCCCGATCTTGTACCAGTCAGCAAATCAATGGCAGTCACCTTGGCACCACTGGTTTAGAATTTAAGGAGATGATATGTCTTTCTTTTGTGTCAGAGATTCATAAAACATTAGCCTTACTATTTATAAGCTGTCTAATCTTGGGTAGAGATCCTACAATTCCGTTAGTCACATTTCTTTACTATTAATTCATTTGTTCAGTATGTATTTACATGTCTTTTGTAGGCTAGGAACTATTGTTCTAGGCATTCTGGATACAGAGGTGAATAAAAAACTCCTTACCCTCTTAAATCTTATATTCTAGAGGGGGAGACATAATACGCAAATACCTAAAATATAACTTTAGGTAGTTCATGAAGAAAGCACACAGGGCACTTTATGTCCTGGAGGGCAGATTTTGTGTGTTTTGTGCACTGCTCTGTTTGCAGGCTTACAACATTGCAAGAACAAATCACAGTATAAAAGGGAGTCTGCTACTCATATGATCAGAGGGACTTGAATGAACCTATGTGGCCGGTGCTGTTGGGAAGCTGTTTGATGGCTCCATCTCAAACCCTCTACCTTTGAACTCCTTTTGTGGAGAGTGGCCATGTGTCACAGTTCTGATCAGAGAAAATCTTTTGGATGGGGTTTCTGGAAAAACTTTTATTATTGTTTTAATATTAACTAATGTTAATAGCTGTCAGTTGACACTTCTTCAAAGCTTTGGACACTTATATTTGAAAACAGAAAGCAACACAATGCTTAGAAAAAATCTAGCATTTTATAATTTTTTGTCTACACATTTGAGTATACAGGCAAGTTGTTGAAGAGTCAATTGGTTGAGTTTTTTAAAACAAAAGAACATGTGTACATACATGTATGTGTGAGTATGTGTGTAGTAAAAAAATAAATAAAAGTAGTGAATGCTCTAAGCAACCTGAGAGAGGATATGTGAAAAAAAGAATTTGGGCTTTCTGTTCCTATAACTGAACCAACATTTCTCACTATTTTTTTTCCTTTTTTGTTTTCATTATTGTCCTCCTCCTGCTAGGAGATTTTTAGATATTTTCCCCCTAATAATTCCTCCCCTACCCCATTACATTTTAGCACTAGAGAGAGAATGTACATGTTTATATTGTCAAGTAGGATTGAGTTGTGAGGGCCACAAGCAATTATAATATCTAAGATTGTTTTGCCTCCTCCATAAACTAATTTTCACCTCCTTAGGGATCATAACAGCCTTCACTATTGAAATGCATGCGCTGAACCAGCAGAGAACTTGAAAAAATACTTCCTACATTCTTACGTTTATACTTCATGGGCCAGATATGTGGGGGAGTTTTCAAACTTCTGAGAGAATCTTAGAATCAGCACAGATGTTGAGATAGCTTTCTTGAAATCCTTGAAATACTTTTAGCCCTGGGAAAATTCTGTCTACTTTGGGAAGCTGTATTTTCAGTCCTTTAACCCAGTACATGAGGCGTCTATCTCCCATTGCTGCCATTCCCAAACACATCTTCTGAAAGTTTGCAGATCAAAAATCAGAATTAGGGTGATGTAAGTTTAATCATTTCAGAAAAAAACTTTTGAAATATCTTTTCACTGTGGATTACTTGGAAAATAGAGATAAGCAAAAAGAAAAGCAAAATGACCTATAATGCAAGCATACTGGGGCCAAGGGAAAGCGCCAGGGAAACCAAATTAACATGTTGGTTTATTTTTTTCCTATTCTTCCAGTTTTGTTTTTTTTTTTGGGAGGGGGGAGGAGGGACAGGGGTGTCTGTGAATGCATGTGTGTACATGCACATGTAGATTTTTTTTTAATGGAATAGTCATATACGCTAATGTGTTAGTATTATTAGTATTACTCATGCATATTAGTGTATTATTTATATATACATGTTTTATAATCTGCCTTTTCAATTTTTATTTAAAAAATTTTCCCATTTCTTAAAGTATTTCCCTACCTTTCTATTTCTTTCTTTCTTTTTTTTTTCCCCCATTGGGTATCTAGATTTATTGTGGACATTTGACTTAATTATTGAATTTTTTTTGCTTGGCCTAGTTTGTGTTAACTTTTTTTTGAATTACACTTGACATTAGTATCAGGTGTACAATGTTATGTTAGTTTCAGGTGTATGACATAGTGATTCAACCATATCTCTCTATTTCTAAGGGATGCATCATATTGACATTGTTTATATTAAAGCAGTCTCCTATTTTTTGACAAGTAGGAGATTTAAACCTGTGTGCCACAATTAAGATGTTTCAGTGAATATCATTGTACCTAATCTTTGTACATACCGTTAATTACTCCCTTAGGAAAGATTCTTTGAAATGTAATTGCTAGATCAAAATTATGCATACTTTAACTGCTTTGATGAATGTTGCCAAATTTTGCTTCAGAAAGCCCAACATTTCCAAGTTTTAAAATTGGTTCTTATTCTTGCTTTAAGCAATATTTCACATACCTCTTTAAAGATATTAATTATACTAATTACTTTAGAGTCTTGTTTTATTAGCTCTATTTCTTCTGGTATAAGTTCTTACCTCTTATTTTCAGGTAATTTTATTTTTAAACTTTCGTCTTATTTTTGAATTTGGAACACAAGATTCCTGAGAGCTGGCAGCTGTCTTTGCAGTTCACCTTATGTGACAAGATAAAGTTATTACAGGAGTTTGTATTGGTCAATGACACTACAGAAATACTTAAAAATATTCCAGCAGGTATAATGCATTCTGATAGCTGCTTATTCTTCCCTTGTGTTGCCAGCCACTCAGGGTCCCTCTTACTTCTTTCTATTCAAAGCACTGCTCCTATTAGGGTATAGGTGTGCAGGATTCAGGGAAAGGAAGTTTGGAGATGGGAGGTGGAGTGTGGCTGTGGGATAAGAATGGGTGAATGAGCCCAGTGTCTACCTGCTTCTGAGAGAGTACAGTAATCCTCCTGTCTGTTGTTTCACTACCCATTCTTTTCTAGAGACCTCTACTGCCTTTGTGTACTGAGTTCCTTCATTTCTATTTGTGTGTGTGTGTGTGTGTGTGTGTAGGGAATTTTTTCTGGGGTTTTCATATCATCCTGGGTTGATACTTCCTTATTCAAGTGATACTATCTACACATGATTTCTGTTCCTATGAGGATTTCTCTTCCTGTATTTAAGTGGCTATTTATTCTTTATTTTAGAAGGTATCTTTGTGTCATTTCTAGGATTTGTCGTGGGAGAAGGATATTGCTGATTGTGCTGTCTTACCATCTTGAAACTGGAAGTACTTATATCAGTTTGCTAATACATTTGCAGCATGTGAAATGCCTTTACTCTTGCCTGGTAGAGCTTAAATGAAGCAAAGTATTGGGGGTAAATAAGGAAGACAAAATACTGGCTGATCCTAACAAGCCAGAAAAACAATAAACCTGACTTGCTAAATGGACTACATGTTGGTATAGTACCTAATTTTTCTAGAATGCTTTAAAGTTTATTAAGTATTTAATACTTCCTCATTTGATCTTCACAGTCATTGAGGGGGGTATTGTTATGTTTATACATTAAGAACAGTTTCAGATACTTTAAATGACTTGTACAAAGAAGTTATGTGGAGGACTTGGATTTGAACCAGTTCCCGGCCTTTGAGGACAATGCTTTCTCTGTTCTATTACTACATATAGATTGAGTTATATGAAGAGCTTAAAAGAAAGGGTGTTTTAGTTAAAATAACAGTGAATTAAGAGAAGGTAAAGAAAAGCATTCAAGAATTCTTGAAACATTGATATCTAATATGAATAAAGAACAAAGGTATGTTGAGTGGAATTAAAGGTGTTACACCTTTGAGGAGCTTTACTTAAAACCACATTGGGGCTTGCGTGGAAACCAAGGCAGAAGCTACAAATTGGCATTCTTTCTTCAGTTCTCATCAAGAATTTGGCCACTAAAATTTTAATTTCCTGTCAGAATAAAAAAATGGAAGACCAAAGATCTCACAATTGGTTTTCAAACCATAAACAGCTTTCACAAAATCTTTGAATATCTTTCTTCTGGTTCACTACTCTGAATTGTTGCCTGGTCTGAATAAATTTTAAGATGGAATTCTTCAGTTTAAATTGTAGAATATTTCAGGGCAGAGGTTGGGAACTTTGATTTCTTTGTTATTCCCCAAGGAAAGTGCCTTTTATAGTTTAGTTACTGCTGATTACTGCTTTTTATCTGTAACTAGGTCTGTGAGATTTACAATTATGGGTGAAAGAACATCACTAGGTATACAGCTTCCCTATCCTGTGGAGAGATACTAATTACATAATTTTCTTTCAAAAGCCTGAAACTGTTTTTAAAGAGTAACTAAGGTTTGAAAGTCTTAGATTGAGAGGAGGGAGAAGTCAATTTTTATGTTTTACAAAGAAGGATTCGCATTAAAGTACCCAAGAAGGTTATTTGGAGCAATTCAGAAACAGTGGAGAGAATCATTTATCTGTTGAAGGTGGGACAAGAAAATTCTATGACATGTTGAAATTGGTATATGTGTTTTATTTTGGCTCTTCGGTTACAACATAAATAGAAATTAAAGTTACATAGAGAAGATGTAATGAAGAGAATTTCACAGGTATTTAAGAAGGAGCTACAGTAAGGCTGGGCAGAGCCCAAAGGTATTGGAATGAATGTTCTCAGCTCAAAGAGCATCTGGGATCTTCAGTGGCATGAACTATTAGGTCATCACACTTATTGCAATTGGTTGGTATAATATTGGAATAATGTGGCCATATTCCAAATGCTGCTCTGCTTATACCTTGGTTCCAGTCTCCTATAAATTCAACATACACATAGCCTACTGTGGAGTCTCCAGGTCCTTGACGTAATAACTGTTCTATTCCAGCTTCCAGAACTCAATTGCAAATTATTTCCATATTTCTTGGTTTAAATTCCCAAGAGAGTATTTGATTAGGCAAGCCTGTTGGATTTCAGATGATTGGGTCAGGCATATGATTAGCTTTCTTTGGCTCAAGAGTCAAGCCCCTGTTCAAATGTCCAAGTAGTAAAACCATACCATGTAAAATCTGTAGGTAGCAGACTCCCTGGGTAGTGGTGGAAGATGGGTGCTGGGGAAGCATCCGCAGAGTAGGAAAAGTTTGGTGGTCCCAGTATAAATTTCAGTGGAGCTGAAATTTTTTTTTTTTAATTTTTTTTTTTCAATGTTTATTTATTTTTGGGACAGAGAGAGACAGAGCATGAACGGGGGAGGGGCAGAGAGAGAGGGAGACACAGAATCGGAAACAGGCTCCAGGCTCTGAGCCATCAGCCCAGAGACCGACGCGGGGCTCGAACTCACGGACCGCGAGATCGTGACCTGACTGAAGTCAGACGCTTAACCGACTGCGCCACCCAGGCGCCCCCAGTGGAGCTGAAATTTAAATAAGGCAGTTTGATTCTGAAGTCTGTCGTCCTAAACCCATACGTGTCATATACTAAGTCCTGCACTAGGAACTGGGAATATAATAGTGAGGAACCAGATGGGATCTCTGCTCTCTCAGAGCTGCAGTATAGTGGGAGACATATTAATCAAGTAATTAACATTATGAATGTATAATTACAAACTGAAATCAGTACACTAAAAGAAAGAACCCACTGGTCCGTGAGAGAAAACAGAAGCCTGACTCAACAGATTGGTTAAGGAAGGCATCCTGGAGGAGGTGACAGCTGAGAGCTGAAGAGTGAGTAGGAATCAATTAAGTGAAAGGAAAAGACATATTTCAGACAGAGTGACAAGTATGTGGAAAGGGCTTGGAGGGAACATGGATGTTCAGGGAACTGGAGATAATTTAGTGTGGCTGGAGCTCAGAGATTGGATGAGAGGAGGCCATGGCCAAAGAATATAGGATATGGTAAGGATTTTGATCTTTATTTGAAGAGCAACACAAATCTCAAAGGATTTTAGGCAGGAAGTGACACAATCAGATTTGCATTTTGAAAAGATCATTCTGTCTGAAGTGTGGAAGACGTACTGGAGGAGATCAGAGGGAACGTTGGGTGGACTTCTGGTAGTTCTTTACCGAAGCCAAGTAAAAAAATTGTGGTAACTTCGTCTAAGGTGGTAGTAGTAGGAGTGGAAAGACCTGAATGGATTCATGGGATGTTTAAGAGGTAAATTTGGAAATGGTGATGGGCTAGTAAGCTTTTTGTGGTCTTGGATAGAAAACACTGGAAAAAGACAAGCCTCAGGAGAGCAGATCATGAGTTCAATCTTGAACATGGTGAGTTTGACTTGTATTTAAGACATTCAAGTGAAGATTTTGAGTAGGCAGTTGGCTATCATGTGTGGAACCAGAGTCATTGGCACAGAGATTTAATTGAAATTGTGGATTTGGGAAAATTGCCTAGGGAAAAGAAAATAAAGTGCAAAGAAAATGTGGTGAGCTCTGTGGTGGACTCTTTCATGGTTGGGCAAAGAATGATAGGCCCGCAAAGAAAAAATAGAATTAATGTTGGCTAGCATACTGAATAAAGGAGAATTTCTGGCAACCACTAAGAGCATTTTGGAAGTTGGTGACTATGATTCCTGTGTACCCTAATGTGTGACTCTGCAAATGGGACTTCTTTATTTGGGTGCAGAGATAGGGAAAACTGATGGCAGGGATGACCCAGGGTTTTGTTTCCCTAAACATAGGGAATTAAAAGACAGAGGGCAGAGGATTCAGGTATGTCCTATAACTTACCAGGTCATTTTTTTTAATGTGGGAAAAGATTTTTAAATTTTAAATAATTCTGAGAAACATACTGTGTGTATAAACATTTGTTCCCATTTCAAATATTTATTTTGGGTGAATTCCTACTAGTAGAATTAACAAAGAGTAAGAATAACTTTTAGGCTTTTTGATGACATCGCAAATTTGCTCACAAACTGATTGCCCCAATCTTGTTTACATTGGGCAGTGGGTGTTCTAATTTTAATTTTTAATTTTTTCTGTAGATGAATCTAAGAAGCTACTTTATTTATTTTCATTGAAGTATAATTAACATACAATGTTATCTTAGTTTCAGGTGTACAATATAATGATTCAGCAATTCTGTACATTACTCAGTGCTCATCGCCATAAGGGTACGCTTAATCTCCTTTATCTATTTCACCCATCTCCCCACCCACCTCCTAATTTTTATTGTTTGCATTTTGGTAGGCAGAATAAATGTATTCCCCCAAATTTTACTTTTTGTTACTCTCTTTCAGTTGCTTTGTGTCTTGAGTAATTTTTTTGGTTAAGGTAGTTAGCTCATGCATGTGAGAATACCTTTCCATTGTCTTTGTGCATTAATGAAAACTTTTCTGGCTGTTGAATCTGAACTCCTAAATGTATGAGTCCATTTTATTCTGAATTTTAATGGTATGGACAAATCTGAGACCAGAATGCCAAGAAGAGGTGCAGAATTTCTGGAAAAAAGCCAACATTGCCAGAGTGGAGGGATAAATAGAGAAAGTGAGAGAATGAATGCTCAGGGTCAAAGATGGTGCAGGGTCCAATCATAAGAATCATATAAGCCAGTGTGAGGAATCTTGTGTTTCATCTTGAGTGAGATTAGAACCCCTGGATGGTTTTGAGCAAGGGAGTGATGTGATCTAATTTCCATTGAAAGGAGATCACACCATTGGGGATGGAGCACACAGGGCCTCGTGGAAACAAAATCCTGTTTCCCTGCTGGTTCTCAGGTGGTACGAGGACAAAAGTGGGGTCTAAAGCAGGTGTGGGATGGGGATTGTGAGAAGACACAAACAAGCCCTTGCAGACCAGTTGTTCATTTTACAGTGATATTTAGACCAAGAGTCCTGACAAGGACTCTGGAGCCACTGTCCCATCAGCTTTAAGGCCAAGTGTAGTGAAGGCAGGCAGGAAGGGGCTTGAGCTTGGGGACCTTTGGTCGCTTCTCCCTGGCCAGAATTGAGGAAGGTGTGTGTGTGTGTGTGTGTGTGTGTGTGTGTGTGTGTGTGTGTGTG
>NW_024412417.1:3882381-3899370 GCF_014898765.1 Herpailurus yagouaroundi
GTGTGTGTGTGTGTGTGTGTGTGTGTGTGTGTGTGTGTGTGTGTGTGTTTAGAGCCTGGAGTTTAGTTATCTCCCTCCTTCCAGGCTTCTCTTGGCCTCCTCTCTTCAACTCCTTCTAAGGGTATTCTCTTGGGACAAGTATCCAGCAGATACTAAAGGATCCTCACTTGAGGTCACTTTGTGCCTGTTTTCACTCCCACTTGTACAGGGTGTGTGAGACAAGGGTTCCCAGAAGAGAGTTTTTGGCTTTCTTATGTTCAAATGATATCATCAGCCTACTCATTACACAATTCTGATTAGATATGAAGTGTATCACTTACTTTCTTGAATTTCTCATTGGTCACAAATCTTATTCATGTCCCTTTTAGAATTGTTAACATATATTTTTTTGAATGCCATAGCCCCACACTTAAAAATCTTTTCCTCTTTGCAAGTTAGGCTTTAGCTTATTTAGAAATTCTAATTCTTCCTAATGGGTAACCCCATGAGTTCTGAAATGGTCTGAAGAGTCCATATTAATTTGCTGTTAGCCTACTTATCACTTCTGGTTTGGTCATTATTAAATCCTAGCCTCCTTTCTCCTTGTTTACATTAACGGTGTTCTTGCTAAACCAGATCCTTCTGATCTCCCTCACTACTTTCCAGAAGTTTCAAGAAGGTAGAACTGACAACATGGTGGGAGATTTGATGTGGCTGATCAGGAAAAGGAAAGAGGAAAATTTGGAGGAAACATGAGTTCAGTTTCAGATGTTAGACTTTTTAGTCATTGTGGGACTTCCAGCAGGAGATTTTTCATAGACACCCAAATATTTGAGAGAATTACTCAGGGAGTTCATTTGTAAAGGTGGTTGATACAAGCAACCTTCAGCTTGTGGTGCCTGGGTGGCTCAGCCAATTAAGCAACCAGCTCTTGGTTTTGGTTCAGGTCATGATCTCATGGTTTGTGAGTTTGAGCCCCATGTTGGGCTCTATGCTGACAGTACAGACTCTGCTTGGGATTCTCTCTCTCCCTCTCTCTCTGCCCCTCCTCCACTCACACTTTCTCTGTCTCAAAATGAATAAATAAACTTTAAAAAAAACAAGGAACCTTCAGTGCAGAGCACCTTGAATCCTTGATTTTAATGAGTTTTTCAGTGTTTACTTCAACAAACCACCTCCACTCTCACGTCTGGATCTTTTCTTCTTTTTTGTTAAAGTTTATTTATTTTTTGAGAGAGGGAGGGGGAGACAAAGAAGGGGGCAGAGAGAGAGGGAGAGAGAGAATCCCAAGTAGGATCCACGTTGCCAACATAGAGCCTTATGTGGTGCTCGATCTCATGAATTGCAAGATCATGACCTGAGCTGAAACCAAGAGTGGGACACTTAACCAAACTGAGCCACTCAGGTGCCCCTTATGTCTGGATCTTAACATCATCTTCATCTGCTCTAAATTGGAAGAATTAAAGTCCAAGATGGCAGTTTGAGCACTGGTTCCTTCTATGTTCCAGTTCCCTATTGCTTTATAGCCATATCTTTTCTTCTGGGTCACTGAGACTTCACATCCCTTTACTTCTCCTTTTACTCCTGGTTAATTGAAACATTGTACTATCATTTCTTTTTCTATCTAGTCTAGATCATTAAGTCCAAATCATTTGCTCTTTAGTACATGCAATGCATTCATTCCCTTGCTTTCTGATGCACAATTCTCAGTGTTGGATCTGGGCTACTGAGTGCTAAATGGAAGCACAAAATATATGGACGGGAAAAACCACAACTGTGTGGATTCCAGTAGGTCATCCCTCAGCACCTCTGTCTCTGGCCAGGTTTCTCTTCAAAAACCTGTAGCATATTCCCAGCTTTCACCACCTTCTTCATGCCTTTTTCCACAATGACACCTTGCTTCACAACTCAGTTAACAGATGGTCTTACTCTTTATTTTTAAGACAAAATTGAAGGCATCATGTCTGATTCCTTCAGTGATCCAAACCTGCACCTTCAAACTTATCCATGCCTACATTTATACCTCCTTTCCTGTGGCCACAGAGGAGGAAATAATGCAAAGATGTTAGTATTCAAAGGTCATTTTGTGTTCACCTGATCGTTATTATTTCAATTATCCTTTTTCTCTCCTTTACATTAATCTATGTTGGCATTTACCTTCTACATGCTCAAGTGACCCTTATCTTAGAAAAGTAAAAAAAAAAAAAAAAACCCTCATTTTAACCTTTATTCCTCTGCAGCTGCCAGTCCCTTCTCCAGATATGACAGGTCAGTGAATGCTTATGATGTTCCAACTTCAACACTACTTTGGACCTGATAATTCTTTGTTGTTGGGGCTGTCCTATGCATTGTAGGATGCCTAGCAGCACCCCTGGCCTTTGCTAATTAGATGCCAGCAATACTTCCCCTTACCCAGTTATGACAACCAAAAATGTCTGTAAATCTCTGTTGTGGTGGAGGGGCAAAATTGTTTCAGTTGAGATAAAACTCATAACTCTTTAAAAAAAACTTTTTTTAGTGTCTATTTATTTTTGAGAGACAGAGAGAGACAGAGCATGAGTGGAGGAGGAGCAGAGAGAGAGGGAGACACAGAATCCCAAGCAGGCTCCTGGCTCTGAGCTGTCAGCACAGAGCCCAATGTGGGGTTGGAACCCACAAACCGTGAGATCATGACCTGAGCTGAAGTTGGATGCTTAATTGACTGAGCCAACCAGGCGCCCCGTAAAAAAAATTTTTTTTAACGTTTATTCATTTGTGAGAGACAGAGAGAGACAGAACATGAGTGGGGGAAGGGCACAGAGAGAGAATGGGAGACACAGGATCCAAAGCAGGCTCCAGGCTCTGAGCTGTCAGGACAGAGCCCAGCTGGGGCTCAAACTCAGAAACCACGAGATCATGACCTGAGCTGAAGTCGGCTGCCCAACTGAGTGAGCCACCCAGGTGCCCCAAAACTGATAGCTCTTATTGAGTAAGCACATGCAAAGAGACTCTGACAAGCTGTAACAACATTTTACTAATAGAAGATAATGTAACTGATTTTGCTACTGGACAAAAATATTGTTCTATTAAGTTACTAGGCTGACAGGAAATCCAGTAGTGAACAGAAAGAGAGGGTAGAAAAAATGTTTTTTTCTGAATATTCTGGGGAATATTCAGAGTGGACATTGAGAGATTTTGTCACTTTGCAAAACACATGCTAATGAATTTCAGTAATTAATTTCATTAGGATCACCTCCTTTAAAATTTTTTTTTCTACGTTTTTATTTATTTTTGGGACAGAGAGAGACAGAGCATGAACGGGGGAGGGGCAGAGAGAGAGGGAGACACAGAATCGGAAACAGGCTCCAGGCTCTGAGCCATCAGCCCAGAGCCTGACACGGGGCTCGAACTCCCGGACCGCGAGATCGTGACCTGGCTGAAGTCGGACGCTTAACCGACTGTGCCACCCAGGCGCCCAGGATCACCTCCTTTTAAAATATGTGTGGTAAGTTAGCAAACTGAATAACTCATTACCATGTATGATGGAAGTGTAGTGACAGGATTTGAAGGAAGAAAAGCATGATTTCATATAGAGAAATGTATGCTCTTTGAAGCACAGTTCAACTTGAAATGATGTTAATGATGTTTACACATACCAAGATATTCAAGTTTGTATCTGTTTTAAATTTTTTTTTTCAACGTTTATTTTATTTTTGGGACAGAGAGAGACAGAGCATGAACGGGGGAGGAGCAGAGAGAGAGGGAGACACAGAATCGGAAACAGGCTCCAGGCTCTGAGCCATCAGCCCAGAGCCTGATGCGGGGCTCGAACTCACGGACCGCGAGATCGTGACCTGGCTGAAGTCGGACGCTTAACCGACTGCGCCACCCAGGCGCCCCAAGTTTGTATCTGTTTTGAAAAAAGTGGCTATGAGTTTGGTTATAAATTATGGACTGTTGTTCTTTAGGACAGAAAGAAAACTATGATGGTTCCGTTAAGCACAGGGAGTGCTTTCTTCATTTCAACACGCTCAGCACTGACTGGGGGCTACCATTGGATTCAACTGTCTAGGTTGCTCCCTCATGGTGGGCAACATAGGAAGCTGCGTTAGGAAAGGCAGAATGTCTGTGGTGGGACCAGGAGACAAGGTGATTCCAACATGGCCTTGAGCTCTGTGTTTTATTTCAAAATCTTGTCTGTGTTGTAGAGATTTCTGGAGACTTTTGAGACCTAGTGACATGACATGCTGGAAAGATGTTTTAAATCAATTATTTTAGTTTATTGAATGCTTGCTATGTTTCAAACCCTAGGCAGAATTCAGGGAACTATCTGTAACTTTCCTGTAAGTGTGAGACACAGCGGTGTGATGATGTCAGCGCATCCTGGCTCATAAGAACCAATTTTCCATATTTCTCCCCAGCTCTGTGTTTTGTGACTGTAATCGCTATGGTAGAAGTAGTTATACTAAGGATAAGGAACCAAAATATGCCACAAATCAGGGCTTTAAAAAAATTATATTCTTTCCAGAGAACTGTTTTACCAGCACACCACCAAAGATGGGTCTTCTTTTTTTTCCATTTCAAAGCTAAAACTGAAGTTCAGGAAAGTAATTCCCTAAAGTGAGTTTAACTTTGAAAACCACATGAGTTCCTGGGAGGCAAGGCACACTATTAGTATGAGAGAATCCCTTATATTTCTACTCAAATGGTAGAGTCCAGTTGAGGTTAGGTTTTATTCATAGGGTGTTTTGATTTTCCTTTGTTTCTCTTACCTTTCTTACTGAACATAAATGGGTCATGGTTCACAGTCTTTCAGGCCTGGATTTTGGTGTAAATTAGAATGTTATTTTTCATCATACTTGGTTTTCTAACAAATATATTATTTGCAAAATATTCCCAGCATTTGATTATTTAACTAACCCCTATTCTATTACTAATCAGTTCTGTTATCCTCAACAAGTTTCCTCTGCTGTCTAGTATTGGGGATGCCACCAGGGACCTCTAAGGTCAATGCCATTCATTCCAGCATGAAGACCTTTATGCTTTTAACAATAGAATATTTCCATGTGAAAATACTAACATGGAATATAAGTTCTAAATAAAGTAAGATGAGCCTCAAAAGTGAAGTTTGTTATTTTATGATTAAATGAAGTTTTTATTTTGTTTTGAAAGTTTCAGAACCTGAAGCTGAGGGAATTCTACTGTGAAGGAAACCCTCTGTTCCTGAAGGAGCCAGTTACCGCTGTACAACAGGATGATGTCTGGAGTCTACAGGTGAAGCCTTATACCATTCACACAGCTCTTGAAACTAAAGCTATGATTTAAGTTTTAAAGAGTTTTCTTTTAAAGCATTCTTGCCAAACTGGTAAATGATTACAGCAGCCCTAGTCCATTGGCAATGTGGATCCTAGACATAATCTCTTTGACTGGCTTATAGAATCCAATGTAATACTGATTTCTAGAGTGACCAAATTTGGAGAAATGGAAACATTTTATTGGATGAAAAGAAAAGAGAGGAAGTTATTTTCACTTTAACCTTCCAAGTATTTTTTCAGTATTATTTAAAGGGTGTATTTGATTTGTTTTTACCATGGTTTTTGCCTCTTCCTTCCCATTTTCACTTGTCCCTGTTTCTAGTGGATAAAGGAATCTGACCCAGAAATCATGTTCACTTTAATCAGACAAATTGATGATATTAAAATATGGAATAGAAAAGCGTAGCAGAGGACTCTCTTTGTGTGTTTTTTAGTGACAGATGAATTAAGATTGCAGATCTTCCCACAGTTGAGTATGAGTCTCCATCATGAATTTGGACTTCTCCGATTCTAAGTATTTAACAGGAATGAACTAATTTATGATTTAGTCCTCCGATAACCTTAAAAAGTAGTGCCATTATTGTCCCCCTTTTACTGATAAACTGAGATCAGGGTAAGTTAAATAACTTGTCCATGTTCACAGAGCTAGTATGTGTTAGTATGATGATGCCAACCTAAAAGGTGGGCTTCAGACTCCATGCTTGGAAAGCTCCATTGTCTTAGAAAGAGTCTGCTGGAAGGTGAGGGAAAGGGAAACAGGGCTAGTCCCTTTCTGGAGGAGGTTCTGGTTTGTGGAGGGGACCAAATGAGCAGTCAACCCAATGTGCAGTAGTTTCACTGGGATCCCTTGAGGGCAAGAATGTTGCTGTGTGTCCAGCATGAAGATGCAGAGTGAGAGAGAAGTATTTCTTCCCCCTTTTCTAAAACTATAAGGACCCAGGAGCACAAGAATTTTATGTAGCATGCGCGTGCGTATGCACACACACACACACACACACACACACACGCACAGTTGACCCTTCAACAACATGGGGGTTAGGAGCACAAATCCCCAGGGAGTCAGAAATCATGCATAAATTTTGATTCCTGCAAAATTTAACTACTAATAGTCTACTGTTGATGGAAGTCTTACCAGTAACATAAAGAGTTGATTTACATATTAACACATAACAAGTAGGTGTTAATGTATATATGTATTATGTACTGTATTCTTACAATAAAGTAAGCTAGAGAAAAGTGAAGGTTAAGAAAATCATAAAGAAGAGAAAATACATTTATACTACTATGTTGTATTTATTGAAAAAAAATCATTCGTTTTGAAAAGCAGAGGGACTTAACATTGTGAGTTTTTATAATCAGTGGGGCTTAACTACTGGAACTTTAAAAATCAGCAGCTTAGGTCTGGGGGAACCAAAGGGTGGTAGAAAACTGGTTCCCTGCCCTTAAAGAGACTGCAGTATAACAAACAGCCCCAATGATATGGCATAGAAGCTGCGGTTTGAAAAACACCAGGGGTATGGGAAGGCTATTTGTTTACTTATCTCAGAGCCTCTGCAGCAGGGGCAGGGATCTTTAGGAGACTTTTATAAGAACAAAAGAGCTGACAGGCTCTATTTCCCTCCCCCACCCCCTAGCCTAGATACATGGAGACCTGCAGGAACCAGTACAGTGTGAACACTACCTGGCTTGCTGACAGTGTACCCCATACCCATGAAGTTCTGCAGACTCACCCCTCTAGCCCCAGTCTCCCCGGGAGTTTTCCAAAGTGACTACAGGTCCCCTGACACAGTGGACCTGCACAAAACTTGCTAACACTGTGCACCCCACCCTCGCATTCTCCTATTGACCCACCCCCACCAACCTGTCCTCCACGGGAGTCCAGAGGTGTGCCACAAGTGTGGCATTGTGCAAGCAGCCCCAGTAGGGGCCAGCACCACTCCAAAGTGACTTCTGTCCCAGGGAGTGTGGAAGATAACCACACATACTAGTTGAACTGCAGCTCCAGCAGTGGGCTAGGCCAGATATCTGGTCCCACTATAGGCCCCACCCACCAACAAAAGCTTCCTGGGGGACAACACAGGGAGAGTATCCTGCAGTTTGGTGCAACTGCATCTCTGCCCAAGGCAGCCCCAGATTGGTCCATTAACAACAGGGACCAAACCTTGCCAACAACAGGGAAAGTGAGCCATTGTTGGCAATTCCACTGAAGACAAATGCAGCTCAGCCACAAGAGGAGGGTGCACAAAATATTATGTAGGAGACACCCTTGAAGCTCCAGATTCTGATGAACAGGAGACATTGCACTACAGGGCATCACAGGACATTTCCTTCATAAGGCCATACCTGCAAGAGCAGGAGACATAGTTGATCTTTCTAACACATAGATACAAAGAGACAAAATGAAAAGACAGAGAAATATGTCCAAAATGAAAGACCAGGACAAAATCATAAGAGAGCTAAACCAAATGGAGATGAGTAATATGCCTGGTAGATAATTTAAATTAATGGTCACAAAGATACTCACTGGGCCTGAGAAAAGAATGGAAGATCTCTGTGAGAACCTCAACAAAGGCAAAGAAAATGAAAAAGAACCATTTAGAGATGAATTCAAACGATGAAATTAAAAATAAACTAGAGGAAATAGAGAATAGATTACAGTAGGCAGAAGCATGGATCAGTTGACTTGGAGGACAGAGTAATAGAAGGTAAACATGCTGAACAGGAGAAAGAAAAAGAGATTAGTAAAAATTGAGAATAGATTAAGGGGCCTCAGCAACACCACCAAGCATAATAACATTCACATTATAAGGATACCAGAGGAGAAGAGAGAGAAAAGGAGGCAGAAAATATATTTGCAGAAATAATAGCTGAAAACTTCCCAAATCTGGGGAAGGAAACTAGATCCGAATCTAGGCAGCACAGAAAGCCCCCAACAAAATCAGCCCCAGGAGGTCCACACCGAGAGCATTGTAGTTAAAATGACAAAAAGTAGTGATAAAGAGAAAAATTTAAAAGCAGCAAGAGAAGAGAAATCAGTTACATAGAAGGGAAACACCATAAATCTACGAGCTGATTTTTCAGCAGAAACTTTGTAGGCTGGAAGGGAGTGGCATGTTATATTCAAAGTGCTGAAAGGGAAAAAAACAACAACAACAAACCTTCCATCAGGAATACTCTATAGGAGAGTTAAAGAGTTTCCCAGGCAAACAACCGTTAAAGGAATTCATCACCACTAAACCAGTCTTGTAAGAAATGTTAAAGAGGAATTTTGAGTGGAAAGAAAACACTATAATATAAGCAAGAGTAAGAAAGATAGGATGGATAAAAGCAGCAAAATTAAATATATCTATAAAAATCAAAGGATTCATAAAATCAAAGAATGTGAAGTATGACACTATATACAAAAGACATGGAGGGGAGAGAAGTTAATATTTAGTGCTTTTTAGAATGGGTTCAAACTTAAGTGACCATCAACCTAATATAGACTGTTATATGCATAACATGTTGTATATAAACCTAATGGTAATGACAAAACAAAAAACCAGTAATAGATGCACAAAAAAATTAAAAGAAAAAGGAATCTAAGTATAACACTAAAAAAAGCCTGCAAACCATGAGAGAAGAGAGCAAGAGAAGAAAGGGACAAGGAACAACTACAAAAACAGCTATAAATCAAATAACAAAATGTCAGTAAATACATACCTACCAATAATTAATTTTTTTCATGTTTATTTATTTATTTTGAGAGAGAGAGAGAGCATGTGTGCACACAAGTGGGGGAGGGGCAGAGAGAGAGAGAGAGAGAGACAGAGGGAGAGAGACAGGGACAGAGAGAATCCCAAGCAGGCTCCACACCATCATCACAGAGCTGGCTGTGGGGCTCAAATTCATGAACCATGAGATCATGACCTGAGTCAAAACCAAGAGTTTGACACTTAATTGACTAAACCATCCAGTTGCCCCAGTAAAGGAATTCAAATATATCACTAAAGAAAGCCAGCAAACCATGAGACAATAGAGGAAGAGAAGAAAGTAACAGAGAAGAACTACACAAGCAACCATAAAACAAGTAACAAAATGTCAATAAATACATACCTACCAGCAATTAGTTTGAATGTAAATGGACTAAACACTCTGATAAAAAGACATAGTGTGTCAGAATGGATTAGAAAGCAAGACCTTTCTATATGCTGCCTACCAGGGACTCATTTTAGACCTAAAGATACATGCAGATTGAAAGTGAAGGTGTGGAAGAATACTAATCATGCAAATCGAAAATAAAGCCAGGGTAGCAATATTTATATCAAACAATATAGACTTTAACACAAAAGTTGTAACAAGTGACAAAGAAGGACACTATATAATAATAATAATAATAAAGATTATTATATATAATAATAAAGATTATTATAAAGAAGATATAACAATTGTAAATATTTATGCACCCAACATAAGAGCACCCAAATATATAAGGCAGCTATTAACAAACATGAAGTAATCAGTAGTAATACGATAATAGGGGGGTAATTTAACATCCCACTTATATCAATGGACAGATCATCTAAACAGAAAATCAATAAGGAAAGAGGGGCTTTGAATGATACATTGGCCCAGATGGATCTAATAGAAATATTCAGAACATCCCATCCTAAACTGCAGAATACACGTTCCTTTCAAGTGCACATAGAACATTCTCCAGAATAGATCACATGAGGTCATAAAAGAAGTCTTAAAAAATTAAAAAAAAAATTGAAGTCATATAATGCATCTTTTCCAACCATAATGCTATGGAACTAGAAATCAACTACAATAAAAAATCTAGAAAGAACACAAATGCTTGGATGTTAAATAATGTGCTACTAAACAATGAGTGGACCAACCAAGAAATCAAAGAGGAAATAAAAAAAAATACATGGAGACAAATGAAAATGAAAACACAATGGTCCAAAATTTGGGGGATGCAGAAAAAGCTGTTCTAAGAGGAAAATTTATAGCAATACAGGCCTATATGAAGAAGCAAGACAAATCTCAGACTAACCTAAAGAAGAAAAAGAAGAACAAACAAAAACAAAACAAAACAAAAAAGAACAAAGCCCCAAGCAGTAGAAGGAAGGAAATAATACAGATTAGAGTAGAAACAATGCAATAGAAACTAAGAAAACCAAAACCAAATAAACAAACAAACAACAATAAAAATACCCATAGAACAGATCAATGAAACCAAGAACTGGTTCTTTGAAAAGATCAACATTGATAAACCTTTAGCCAGATTCATAATGAGAGAGAGAGAGAGAGAGAGGGAGACAGAGAGATACAACTCAAAATCAGAAATGAAAGAGAAGAAATAACAAACAGCACAAAAATACAAAGTATTATAAGAGAATAGTGTGAAAGATTATAGCCAACAAATTAGCCCAAAGGAGATGAATAAATTCCTAGAAACATACCTCCTAAAGCTGAATCAGGAAGAAATAAAAAATTGGAACAGACTGATTACCAGTGATGCAATTGAATCAGTAATCAAAAAACAAACAAACAAAAACCAAAACAACTCTCAACAAACAAAAGTTCAAATGGCTTCACAGGTGAATTCTACCAAGCATTTAAAGAAGAGTACCTAGTCTCCTCAAACAATTACAAAAAAATAGAAGAGGAAGGAAGGTTTCCAAATTCATTCTATAAGGCCAGCATTACATTGATACCAAAGCCAAATTAAGAAACTACAAAAAAAAGAGAGCTACAGGGCAATATCTCTGATGAACATAGATGCAAAAATCTTAAACAAAATATTAGCGAACAATCCAAAAATACATTAAAAAATTCATTCACCACAATCAAGTGGGATTTATTTCTAGAATGCAAGAGTGGTGCAATATTTGCAAACCAATTAATAGGATACATTACGTCAGCAAGATAAGGAGTAAAAACCATATAGTTATTTCAATGGATGCAGAAAAAGCATTTGACAAAGTACAATATCCATCCATGATAAAAAAACTCTCAACAAAGTAGGTTAGGGGGAACATCCCTCAACATAATAAAGGCCATATATGAAAAATTCATAACAGGGGCGCCTGGGTGGCGCAGTCGGTTAAGCGTCCCACTTCAGCCAGGTCACGATCTCGCGGTCCGTGAGTTCGAGCCCCGCGTCGGGCTCTGGGCTGATGGCTCGGAGCCTGGAGCCTGGAGCCTGTTTCCGAATCTGTGTCTCCCTCTCTCTCTGCCCCTCCCCTGTTCATGCTCTGTCTCTCTCTGTCCCAAAAATAAATAAAAAACGTTGAAAAAAAATATTTAAAAAAAAATTCATAACAGACACCATACTCAATGGGAAAAAACTGACAGCTTTCCCCCTAAGATCAGAAACAAGACAAGGATGTCTGCTCTCACCTCTTTTATTCAACCTGGTACTAGAAGTCCTAGCTGCAGCCAGCAGACAAGAAAAGAAGTAAAAGACATCTGAATTGGTAATGAAGAAGTAAAAGTTTCACTATTTGCAGATGGCATGATACTGTATATAGAAAACCCTAAAGACCACCAGTAAGCTGCTATAAATGATAAATGAATTTAGTAAATTCTCAGGATACAAAATCAATATACAGAAATCTGTTGCATTTCTATACACTAATAACAAGGCAGCAGAAATAGAAATTCATTGAATAAACACTTTTATTTATAATCACACCAAAAATAATAAAATACCTAGGGCAAACTTAACCAAAGAAGTGAAGACCTATACTCTGAAAACTATAGTACATTAATGAAAAAAATTGAAGATGACATAAACAAATGGGAAGATAGTCCATGGTCATGGACTGGGAGAATAAATCTTGTTAAAATAGCCATACTACCCAAAGCAATCTGAAGATTAAATGTAATCCCTATAGAAATACCAACAGCATTTTTCACAGAACTAGAACATCTTAAAATTCGTATGGAACCATAAAAGACCACAAATAGCCAAAGCAATCTTAAAAAAGGAGAAAAAACTGGAGGAATCTCAATCCCAGATCTCAAGATACACTACAAAGCTACAGTAATCAAAAAGTATGGTACTGGCACAAAAATAGACACATAGATCAATGGAACAGAACCCAGAGTCCAGTAATAAACTCATAATTATATGGTCAACTAATCTACAACAAAAGAGGCAAGAATATGCCATGAAAAAAAGACAAATGGTATTGGGAAAAGTGGATAGTTACATGCAAAAGATTGCAACTGAGTCACATTCTTATACCATTTACAAAAATAAACGGAAAATGGATTAAAGACTTAAATGTGAGACCTGAAACCATAAAAATCTAGAAGAGAGCACAGGCAGTAATTTCTCTGACATTGGCTGTAGCAGCATTTTTCTTGATATTTCTCCTAAGGCAAGGGAAACAAAAGCAAAAATAAACTCTTGGGACTACATCAAAATCCAAAGCTTCTGCACAGCAAAGGAATCAATCAACAAAACAAAAAGACAATGTACTGAATGAGAGGAGATATATGCAGACAATATATCTGATAAGGGGTTAATATCCAAAAAATGTAAAGAACTTCTATAACTCAACACTGAAACAACAAATAATCCAATTAAAAATGGGCAGAATACATGAGTAAATATTTTCCCAAAGAAGATACACAGAAGGCCAAGAGACACATGAAATGATGTGCTCGACATCACTCATCATCAGGGAAATGCAAGTCATAACCACAATGAGATACCACCTCACACCTGTCAGAATGTCTAAAATCAAAAACACCTGAAGCAACATCTGTTGGTGAGGAAGTGGAGAAAAAGGAACCCTGTGCACTGTTGGTGGGAATGCAAGCTGGTGCAGCCACTCTGGAAAACAATATGGAGGCTCCTCAAAAAATTAAAAATAGAATTACCCTATGATCCAGTAATTCCACTAGTCGGTATTTACCCAAAGAACACAAAAACACTAAAACAAAAAGATATATGCACCCTACATTTATTGCAGTATTATTTACAATAGCCAAATTATGGATCCATTGATAGATAATAAAAAGATGTGAAATACACACACACACACACACACACACACACACGTATCTACACACACAGTCGAATATTACTCAGCCTTAAAAAGAAATGAAATCTTGCCATTTGCAACAACGTGGATAGATCTAGAGGGAATAATGCTAAGTGAAGTAGGTCAGTCAGAGAAATACTGCATGATTTCACTCATGTGGAATTTAATAAAAAAAATTAACAAAGAAAAACGAGACAAAAAAAACCCAAACTCGTAAATATAGAGAACAATCTGGTGGTTGCCAGAGGGGCGGTAGGTGGAGATGGGTGAAATACGGGAAGAAGATTAAGAGTACATTTATTGTGGTGAGCTCTGAGTTATGGATAGAATTGTTGAATTACTATATTGTACACCTGAAAGTAATATAACACTGTATGTTATACTGGAATTTAAAATAAATAAATAGAAAGGAAGGAAGGAAGGAAGGAAGGAAGGAAGGAAGGAAGGAAGGAGAGGGAGAGGAGAAGGGAGGAGAGGAGAGGAGAGGAAAGGAATCAACATATGACTAGATCCACACAATTCAAACCTGTGTTGTTTAAAAGGGTCAGTTGGTGGTGCCTGGGTGGCTCAGTCGGTTGAGCGTCCGACTTCAGCTCAGGTCACAATCTCGTGGTCCGTGAGTTTGAGCCCCGCGTCGGGCTCTGGGCTGATGGCTCAGAACCTGGAGCCTGCTTCCGATTCTGTGTCTCCCTCTCTCTGCCCCTCCCCCATTCATGCTCTGTCTCTCTCTGTCTCAAAAATTAAAAAAGTTAATAAAAACAATTAAAAGGGTCAATTGTACTTAGTAGAAAAAATGATTTTTACTTATATTAATAATTTGGGTATTTTTAAAAGTATCTCTAAGATTTTTTTCTTAGAAATGTGCCAAATTTATTATACATTTTATATTTGTACTTAATCCTTTTTACTGGATATTTGGGTAACGTTACTGATTTACACTACTTTAAAAAATATTTTTTTTTTTTAATTTTTTTTTTCAACGTTTATTTATTTTTGGGACAGAGAGAGACAGAGCATGAAGGGGGGAGGGGCAGAGAGAGAGGGAGTCACAGAATCAGAAGCAGGCTCCAGGCTCTGAGCCATCAGCCCAGAGCCTGACGCGGGGCTCGAACTCACGGACCGCGAGATCGTGACCTGGCTGAAGTCGGACGCTTAACCGACTGCGCCACCCAGGCGCCCCTAAAAAATATTTTTTAAGAGTTTTAATTTTTTTAGTAACCTCTACACCAAGTGTGGGGCTTGAACTCATAACCCCTGAGATCAAGAGTCACATGCTCCACCAACTGAGCCATTCAGTTTGTATTTTTTAAAATTAATTTATTTATTTTGGGGAGTGGGGGAGGGACAGAGCAGAAGGGAGAGGGAATCCCAAGTAGGCTCTGCACTGTCTCCACAAATCATGAGATCATGACCTGAGACGAAATCGAGTCAGATGCTTAACCAAACTGAGCCACCTAGGTGCCCCTGAGGCGCCCTGATTTAAGTACTTTATCTGTCAAAGAATTGTAGCGCTTTGATTTAGGCTATGCCTTGGTTAGGATTTTATTTTTAAGCTTATTTATTTATTTATTTAGAGAGAGAGACAGAGAGAGAGAGAGAGAGGGAGGGGAGAGAGAGTCACAAGCAGGTTCCGTGCTGTCAGTGCAGAGCCCAATGCCGGGCTCAATCTCACGAACTGTGAGATCATGACATGAGCCGAAATCAAGAGTCGGAGACCCAACTAATTGAGCTACCCAGGCACCTCTATTTTTTTTTTTTTTTTAATTTTTAGAGACAGAGAGTGCACAAGTTGGGAGAGAGACCTTTACTTTTAAGAGATGTCCTAAAAAATACTGTTGGTCATGCCAATAGTATCTTACTTTATATATACTAGCAGTTCCAAGTAATAACTTTATATTTCAGTGGTATATGTTATTCTTCCAAAGTAACATATTGGCAGCAAGTAGGAGAATAATATAATTAATGGGTAATATAAGAGTTATCAAGAGACATATCAAGTGCAACAAACATGTTTGGTTCCAGAAATCATAAATGGAAAAAGTGAACTGTATGAATTGTGACCTTTTTATAGGTCCCATGTATTCCAACAAATTTTTCTACCATCTGCTGTTTTGGGGAGTGAATCCTTATTTATTAGTTTTCTGCTTTATAGTGAGACCTAGCCTTTGAGTTCTGGTAGCTAAAAACTTACCTCTAAAATCATTATTTCACTCTGAATCACACACTATGCTGTGTGTAAGTAGTTAAAGAAAAGGTGATAATAGACATCTAATTTAGAAGTCCTAGTAATATTAGTGTGAATGAGTAATTCTTTCAGAAAGGATAATCTTTTTATGTCACCATTCAGGAAAAAGAGCTAAAATGAGTAGGAGGTTATTCTGCTGAAGGATCAGACAGTTAGGGAGACTGTGCATAAAGGCAGTTTTCTCAGTTTCTCAGATGCTTATTAGGTGGAATAGACAGAGTAATAAGGAACAGGGAGACAGCGATTTATAGGATTTTGTTGTTATTTTTTTAAGATTTTAATTGGGCACATGAGTGAGGATTATGTATGTACATATGTATGTATGTATTTCCAAAGATTCCTGTTAGAGCCTATTGTGGACCATTTTAACACCAGTGGGAAATCTTTCACTTTGGCCAGAAAAAAACAGTTCCATAAATTATTAAAATTCATGCAATGTTTGTGGAACATTTATACAGGGCTTCCATGCTACCAGCACAAGAGGCTCAGTTAGCAGAGTAAATCAAATATTTGTTTTATTTGCTTGCTCAGTGAAGATTTGATTTTATGTATTATATAGTATTTTACTGTAAAATGACGACGTTGTTGATGGTCATGGCAAAAGCCAGCTTATATTTTCTAGCCACCCTTTTGTTATTTAATATTATAATTATTACCAAAAGTTAAGTTTCTGGACATGGCTGTGTGGATAGGTTTAATACAGATTGAATTCAGACATTTGGGTAATAGAAATCAGTGCTCTTTGCTAATATGACTATTCAGGTA
Organism: Herpailurus yagouaroundi; assembly: GCF_014898765.1. Lineage (NCBI taxonomy): Eukaryota > Metazoa > Chordata > Mammalia > Carnivora > Felidae > Herpailurus > Herpailurus yagouaroundi. Next base: position 3,898,707 of record NW_024412417.1, read on the forward strand.
CTCACTGAAGTAGGTAACTTAGACCAGTGCACCTTAAAGTTGAACAGGCATACTGATTACCTGGAGAAACTTGTTAAATTGCAGATTCTGATTCAGTAGGTCTGGAATATAGCTGGAAGTCTGAATTTCTAATAGGTTTCCAGATGATGCAGATTCTGGTCCTTGAGTCACAGTTTAAGTTCTAAGGATTTAGACATTAGTAAATATGACAGACTCAGTTATTGAGTCCAGTATGAATATTTGCACAGTCCTTGCTGCTTGTAATGAGAGGTATAAAATTTGAACCTAAACTTGAATAATGTAATTTTTTTAATTTTGGATTTATCTTTTAAAAAATTATTATTGTTTTTATTTTGAGAGAGAAAGAGAGCAGGTGTGAGTGGGGGAGGAGCAGAGAGAGAGGGAGAGAGAATTCCAAGCAGGCTCCATGCTGTCAGTGCATAGCCTGACACAGGGCTCTGTCTTACAAACTGTAAGATCATGACCTGAACCAAAACCAAGAGTTGGATGCTTAACTGACTGAGCCACAGGCACCCCAATTATGTAAAGTTTTAATAATTTGGATTCCTCTATGTAAGAGAGATAGAAATATTAAGATGGAAGTAACTTCCTTTTCTTTCTTTCTTTCTTTCTTTCTTTCTTTCTTTCTTTCTTTCTTTCTTTC
>NW_024412417.1:3899380-3952564 GCF_014898765.1 Herpailurus yagouaroundi
TTCTTTCTTTCTTTCTTTCTTTCTTTCTTTCTTTCTTTCTTTCTTTCATTTATTCCTGAGAGACAGAGAGAGACAGGGCATGAGCGAGGGAGGAGCAGAGTGAAAGAGAGACACAGAATCTGAAGCAGGCTCCAGGCTCTGAGCTCTCAGCCCAGAGCCTGATGCAGGGCTTGAACCCCCAAGCCGTGAGATCATGACCTGAGCCAAAGTCGGACGTTTAACTGACTGAGCCACCTAGGCACCCCTCTTTTCTTATATTATTGAAAACTAATTTATAATGCCCATCATTGGCAATAAAATTCATTATATAGATTATAGAAAACTAATTTAACAGAAATTGTGAAGAATAAGCCAAAAATATAAATTAATATAATTAATATAATTTTTTTTTTAAATCTAGGAAATAACATCAAGATTTATAATGAATGAGCTCTCAGAAAAGAATCCTTTTGTAATGCAAGCTATAACATGGCACCCACTGGTCAGGAACATAATGTCTCAGAGAAGAAAATGTGCAATATGTGAAAAGTACTTTTTAACAATATGGCTGGAATGTGTTGAATTTGTTCCTCCATCAAAGGTAAATGTGAGTAGAGCATAGTATCTCCTCTTTTTCTTTGTCCTTCTCTAAGTGAGCCAATACTAACTAGATTTTTATCTAAGAATAGTATAATGGTTTTTATTGAGCTTTGTTGAGATATGATTGACACATAACATTATGTAAGTTTAAGGCATAAAGCATGTGGATTTGCTACATTTATAAATTGCAAAGTGGTGTTGGGAAACAACAGATGGTGGGGAAAACTGGACAGCGACATATAGAAGAAAGAAACTGGACCACTTTCTTACAGCATACACAACAATGAGTTCAAAATGGATGAAGGATCTACATGTGAGATAGGAAATCATCAAAATCCTGGAGGAGAACATAGGCAGCACCCTCTTTGATCTTGGCCATAGCAGTTTCTTACTAGGCACATCTCCCTGAGGCAAGGGAAACAAAAGCAAAAATGAACTATTGGGACTTCATCAAGATAAAAAGCTTCTGTGAAGGAAACAATCAGCAGAACTAAAGGCAACCTTTGGAATGGGAGAAGATATTTGCAAATGACCTATCAGATAAAGGGCTAGTATCCAAAATCTATAAAGAACTTACCAAACTCAATACCCAAAAAAACTATATAATCCAGTTAAGAAATGGGCAGAAGACATGAACAGACATTTCTTCAAAGAAGACATAAAAATGGCTAACAGATACATGAAAAGATGCTCAACATCAGTCATCATCAGGGACATGTAAATAAAACCACAATGAGATACCATCTCACACCTGTCAGAATGGCTAAAAGTAACAACTCAGGCAACAACAGATGTTGGCAAGGATGCAGAGAAAAGGGGATCCCTCTTAACACCATTTGTGGGAATGCAAACTGGTGCAGCCACTCTGGAAAACAGTATGGAGATTCCTCAAAAAGTTAAAAATAGAACTACCCTATATCCCAGCAATTACACTGCTAGGTATTTATCCAGAGGATACAAGAATACTGAGTTGAAGGACACATGTACCCCAATGTTTATAGCAGCACTATCAACAATAGCCAATTGTTTGGAAAGAGCCCAAATGCCCATTGACTGATGAATGGATAAAGAAGGTGTGGTATATATACATGATGGAATATTACTCAGCCATCAAAAAGAATGAAATCTTGCCATTTGCAATGGTTATGCTAAGCGAAATAAGTCAGAGAAAGATACACCATATGATTTCACTCTTATGTGGAATTTAAGAAACAAAACAGATGAACATAGAGGAAGGAAGTGAAAAATAAGATGAAAACAGAGAGGAAGGCAAACCATAAGAGACTATAGAGAACAAACTGAGGGTTGCTGGAGCTGTAGTGGGTGGGAGGATGGACTAGATGGGTGATGGGCATTAAGGAGGGCAACTGTTGTGATAAGCACACCGGGTATTATATGTAAGTGATCACTAAATTCTTCTCCTGAAACCAATACTATACTATATGTCAACTAACTTGAATTTAAATAAAATCTTGGAAGGAGAAAAAAAAAAAAAAACCTGGGAGTGTCAGAAACTTGTGAGAAGAAAAAAATTGAAAAGGAAAATTGCTTTGCATTGAAACAACCACTGATCCTAACTTTATTAAAATAATTGAAAAAATTTAAAAAGTAACATTTAGTAAGTATGTGATAGTGAAAAAGTATGTAGCATGGAATTAGAATAAGTGTATAGTAGGACTTTATAAATTATGCAAAAATATTAAAAATATTTAAAAATTGGATACAGAAAATTTAGATTGGGGGGGTGCTGGGTGGCTTAGTTGGTTAAGCATCTGGCTTTGGCTTAGGTCATGATCTCATGCTTTGTGAGTTCAAGCCCCTCATTGGGATCTCTGCTGTCAGCAAGGAGCCTGCTTTAGATCCTCTGTCCCCCTCTGTCTCTGCCCCTCTCTCATACTCTCTCTTGCTCTCAAAAACAAAAACAAAACCAAAAACAAAAAACATTAAAAAAATAAAATTTAGATTGGAATATACATTACCAGGGACTTAGCAACTGAAACATGGTATTTTCATGGGTTTGTTTAGTTCCCTGTTTCTTGAGTGAAAACGTGCACAAAATACATGGGGATGATAATCAGATTAACCATGTTGGTAAACAGTTGCTTTCATATATTTTTAGGATGTTGTGCTGCTTTTCCCAGTTAAGCAGAAAGAGATTATACAAAACTAGTTTGCCTAGAAGCCTCCCTTTGTATTAAAAAAATTTTAATATCTTAATTATCTTTTAAGGAGCTAAACTTAGAGAATGCTGACCTTTAGAGTAAATACTTCATCATGACGGGAGAGCCCATTTGATAATGCCAACGTCTGGTCGCTCTATTGTGCCTTACAGAATGTTCTGTCTCTGATGGAATTTGCCATCTGAAGGCACAGTTGAAGGAGGGTGACACTTGATGACAAATGGGTCTTTATTCTTGACATAAAACAACTAGAAACAACCAAATATCAAATTGTAATTGCTTTTATTTAGGTGAATGTGAAATGATGTGGTACTTATCTTATGAAGTAGTGAGGTGAGGAAAATAGTTGATGAAGAGTTTTGCTCGATATCGAATATTATTAACCTTTACCATAATTCATCCAGATGCTTTTGTCTTTTTTCAAATGTTATAGCTGTTGCCATCTGAGTTCAGTGAGTCCTTAGTAGTGATAGAATTATCAATAATTTCAGTGTAATTGATATTTAAGTATTAACTGCTAATGATATAAATCTTTGAAATTAATCCTTTTTAGTTACTACCAACTTGGGCCATAGTGACTTAGAAGTAACCTAAATGGTGTTATAAAATCCATTCCAAACACTTGAGAGTGATCCTGAGCCCAAGATATGCATTTGATAGTTTTCATTTTGTATAGTTACATTAGTTGAACTTAACATTTCCCCAGATACCTTTAAAGTTGAAGAGTTTAGGGAGGGAACAGTTTGGAACATGAACTCTCAACCCTGTGTAGAATGATGTAATGTAATTAAAACTACCCTCAAAAGAGATTAGATTGAGTAAGTTTCACTACAAATGAATGAAAATGCTGATCTACTTTATGAAAATAAATGAAAATTTGCAACCTTAATTCCTTTTTTATGACAAGCTGCCAGTAATGAAACATAATATAAGATTACATTTAATAATTTTATTCATTACTTATAGAGAAAAATCTTACTTTGCAGTAAAAAGTTATTACTGTTTAGATACCACTGACATTCATTTATGAAACTGATCATTTCAACCAGCCAACTGTGAAAATGAATGTAGGTTTTAAAACATTTATGCAGTGGTTAGTCAATTTAATGTACATTAGCCACTAAGAGGATCAGAAGGCATCACATTTCTAATTCTAAACAGTCGTGAAAGTAATATGTACTTATTGTTCAGAAAAATTGAAATGGTGTGAATGATCCTTATTATTTTATTCAGAAAATAACAAAACAATTATAGTATAAATTAACTCACACTGTATCTTGATTACTTCTAGGGGAACTCATTGAATTCTCTTTTTCTTTAGAAAACTCTCGTTGTTGTTGTTGTTGTTCTCCTCCTCCTCCTCCTTCTCCTTCTCCTTCTCCTTCTCCTTCTCCTTCTCCTTCTCCTTCTCCTTCTCCTTCTTCTTCTGAGAGAGGGTGGGGGGCGGGGAGAGGGAGAGAGAATCTTTAAGCAGACTCCACACCCAGCTTGGAGAAGTGGGGCTTGAATCCCGAGATCGTGACCTGACCTCCCTTTTGTTCTTAAACTGCTGGGTAGAGTTGCAGTTGTCTTCAATCTCTATGATTATTTTTTTCTTCTAAAGAATCTCAAATTGCATTCAACTTCAGTACATTTTTCTGAAGCTATGTGTCACCAAAATTTTTGAACCTCCCACGTGAAATTCAAAGGACATTGGTTACACAGAGGTGGTGCTTGAGAACAGGGTTGCTCTGGAGAGGAGAGAATGCTGCTTAGCTGGATGGGTGGCTGCAACATGAGCAGGATTTTCTTTCTGGTTTCTGCCTTACTGTAGTTCAAAGTGCCCTGTGGGTGGAACAGCCATATAATCTATTAATTAAGCCAAGATGCTTTTGAGAATAAAAGTGAACATTATCCATGAACTGGAAAACCAGCAGGAAATCGGGACTGTTCTGGGCAAATTCAAATGTATGGCTATACTTCTTAAATGGTGCCATTAACTTTAGAGTAGTGCTCATTGCTGGCTTTTATCACTGTTGATGTGGAGGAGTTGTCATTCTGAATGTTCATCTTAAATTTTCAAATTATTTTTGGTGGCTCCCTACATTTTTGAGGTCCTGCTTTAAAAGGGAAACTCTGGGTGCTAAGTACAGTGCCAATAGGTGGGGGGGCCTGGTTGGTCCCAAATGGCTTAAAATCTAAGAGTTTAAACTCTAGAGATGCAGAAGACACTGGCAATAAAAACTAAAATGAGTGGTAAGAGATTTAGTGCTTCAAAGTGGAAGGTGAGATAATTGTAGGTTGTCTGGCCTGGTAAATGCCAGAAAGATTCTGGGACTTCACAAGACCTTGATACAGGTAGAATTCAGATACATGGAGAAGGAAGCACAGGGGATATTTTAGGAGAAGAGAATGACATGGAGGAGAATGAATCTTGTTCATAGGGCAGTGAATCAATTAAATAGGTTCATAGATGGAAATTGGAAGAGGAGACATTATTTAAAAAATGAGGTCAAATTCTATGAAGCTGTCAAAGGATAGAATAAGGAGTTTGAATTTGATCCCATTTGGGAAATGGAGTCCTACTGAATATGTGGGGACAAACCAATGATATAAAGAAAGATGTATTTTAGAAGGAATCATTTGGCAGTATTGTACAGGATTAATTGGAAGTTGAAGAGGAGGGAAGCTGAAGAAAAGAGATCTATTAGTGGTTGTCTAGCGTCGGTGTAAGAGGTAGTAGTAGAAATGCAAGGAAAGGAACCTCCATGGGGAAGGAAGCATGACAGGACTTGAGTGGTTGGATAAGGGAAGCCACAGAAGGGTGTAAAAGAGAAAACCAGAAACTCCAGAGGAAGCTTTCTGTGAGAGCAAGACCCCGGTTTTTATCTCAGATATACTGTTACAAGTGATGTGTGATAATTCAAGTGAATATGTTTAGCCAGTTGGAGACAGGTTAGAACAGCGAAGCAGTGTACTTCTGCGCATTATCTGAAAATGTGTGCACTTTTCAACAACTGTTCATTCTTTCAGAGAGTTCTGCATATTGTTATTAAACCATAATCAGAGCCCTCCTTTGGTAAAAGACGCTGGGAGGCATGCTATGACTTAACGCAGATCGAGAGTTTGGTGAACTTAGATTCTAGTCCGGTCTCTAGCTTGAACTCTGAGGCTTAAGGTAAACCACATTTCTTCTCACTATATCTGGACTAATTTCCTTATCTGGACCATGAAGAGATGAGACCAAAGTCTCTTCTAGCTCCAGAATGACCGAGGGGCTGTCACAGTCATGCTTTTGATGGTCCTGCTAATTTGGAACACGATACCAGTATTAGTTTCCTATTGTTTCTATAACAAATTGCCATAAACTTGGTGTCTTAAAAAAATTCATTATCTTGCAGTTTAAGTAGGTCAGAAGTCCAACATGAGTCTCGCTGAGCTAAAATCAAGGTGTCAGCAGGGCTACATTCCTTTCTGGAGGCTCTAGGGGAGGATCCATTTTCTGGTTCTTTCCAGCTTTTAGAGGCCACTGACGTTCGTTCGTTGGCTCATGGCTCCTTCCTCCGTCCTCACAGCAACATTAGCGGATCTGGTCCTTCTCATGTCACATCACTTGGATCTTCTCTTCTGCCTCCTTCTTCCATTTTTAACAATCCTTGTGATGAAAACAAAGCAAAACAAAACAATCCTTTTGATGAAATTGGGTCCACTCAGATAATACAGAATAATTATGGGTCTCTCAAGGTCCTTATCTTAACAATACCTGTAAGATCCCTTCTGCTATGTAAGGTAACATACATATTCACAGCTTCCAGTGATTAAGACATGAACATCTTTGTGAAGTGTTGGGGGGATATTATTCTGCCTTCTATGATACTTTTCCCAAGAAACAGGAAACCATCTTACTTTTTTTTCGTATTCTGTATGCTTTATGTAATACTGAAACCTTATTCAAAGCTTTAGTTTATACTGTGTGCTATACATATATATTTTGTGATAATTTTTTATTTCTCAGTTTAAAAGATGACAGTGACTATCACCGATAAGGCATGTGTTGAATTATTTTTTTTTAAAAATCTCAATTCCACCATTCAATAAATATAAAACTTAGTGAATATATGTTTTTAAATTTAAAGTACAGAGCTACTTTTTCCTAAAATAGGGAGAAGATGTAATCATCTATTCATTTGCTTTATGAAAGAATGCATTTCACTATAAAGAGTGATAAATTAGCCTGTAGTATAGCTTTTTTACATTTTAAAGCTTTTGCTACAAAGATATTTCAGAATAAAAGTATGTCTAATCATAGACCAATTCCTTTTCCTTTCCTAACCTCAACTTGACAAAAAGGGGCTTTCGAGTGTTTCAATTTCTATCTGTAAACAGCGACCAAAGCAGTAGTTATCTTACAGAGTCCTGAAGTTATGTTAATTGATGTTTGTGAAGAGAGGTCCTCTATAAGAGGGTGTGTGAGTATTCCTTCATGACATGCTCATGTCAAATGGACAGGTGTCATACTGGCAGAAAGCACTATCATGATCCCACAAGTGGACATAAACATTTAAATGGTTATCAACAGGCTAGGTATTCGAGACTTTCTTTTTTTATGAAAACATTACTGAGTCCAGTGACTCTAGGTGGAAAAGTATATGGCCAAGGAATTATGTTGAGTTCATTTTTCTCAGTAAAATTTCCAGGAAACAGTTTATAGCTCTGAGAAATATTTTATCAGAAATAGTAATAATTAAGTTATAGAATAATTACAAAGTTTCACATTCAGTACAAAACTGATAATGGCCCTTGGTAAAATAAACTTCTAAAAAGTTAAATAAAACATTTTATTCTAACTAAACAGTAATACCCCCAAGTAGGGGAAAGAGGGATACAGACACTTCGTATTGGCACAAGGGAAATGGATAAAACCACAGTGGAAATAGAAAATACCATCGATCGTTTCTGTTGTAAACTTTGTATCTCATGGAGAAACTGGACAAAGCAAATCAGATTAACTCTATGGCTCCACTTGTTTCCTTGGTAGATGTTTGACTTTCTATAACCTCCTCTTGGCTCATGGCTCTACTCTTTGTTCTAACTTCTTAAACAGCAGCTAAGTGAAGTGTGTTAGCATGGCTTATTTTTACAGCCCTTAGTTCTAGATGATAGGTACTTCAGTAGTAAGCCAAGGTTGCTGGTGGCATGAGAGGCTTGTCTACCATATGCAAAGGGAAAAAACACATTTAGCTTTTGAGTGCAGTTTCAACACTTTGTCATTGTAATCTAATTGACCAATAGGATCTCTTGTCTATTTAAAATGCTATACATAATGTGTGTATCATTAGAAAACTGATTATGAATTCTTCTTCCCCTAATGTAGTCACATTGTTGATATCCCACGATTCAACATTTTATGGTCTATTTATTGTTTATACTGTGTTGTTTCCCCAATACAATATGCACATTCCTGAAGTTTTGCTCCCACAGCTCACTCTTTCTGAATGTCCTTCATGTCCTTTCTAGGCAGTCACATCCTAGTCATCCTTTAAAACTCAGCTCACTATTTTCTTATACTGTGAAATCTTGCTTAATGTGCAGCCTATGGTGGTGTCTCCCTTCTTGGAAATATCATAGAACCTGTCATAGTATCGAGTCTTTTGTTTCTAGGTTTTTTGTGTGTTTATGTCTTAGCTTTCCAACTAGATGCTGAAAAGATTCTTTGAGGCAGAGATTATTTGTTATATCTCTGTATCCTTGGCATGTTGCTTAATGTGGTTCAAGTTTTAGGTTGCTTATAATTTTTTAGAACTCCTGGTTGCAAACTAACGAAACCCAACGTACACAGTAACTAATAGCAAGTGATAAAGAAGGCTTAGGAATGGGTCTGGCTGAATATTTAGTCATGCTGGATCAGGTAACCCAAAGTTATCATGAGGAATCTCTCCTTCTATGTGTATTGTGTCTGCTTTCCTTGGTCTCCATTTTGCACTTATTGTAAGCTAAACTATGCCTTCTGGCGGTAGAGGGAGAGCTTCCCTCAGTAGATCCAGCAAAGCCCTGGGGCCGATGTTCATTGGCTTTATTGGACTGTCCTGGGTTATGTGTCCAGCTTGAATTATGTGGCTAAGTCTTCAGCCAAGGAGTGGGATCAGTTGTCTTCTCTGTTCCATAACATACGCACTGAAATCAGTGAAAAGGTGGTTCCCAAAAGGAAAAGATGGGCTTTTGTGCCAGCAGAATGGGGAATAGATGCTGGCCAGACAAAAACAAGATGCTTATTGGAGATTTCAGTAAATGTTGGCTGATTGATCAACTAAACCTCCTTCTAGGAATAGAGTCAGATTTGTAGAGATTCTATACAATTTTCTACCTTCATCCAAAATATTTTATCATTAGAATAGTGCCATGTATCCTCTGAGCACTTCATAGTCATGGTTGGAGGTGGATGTGAAGGTGATATGATATATGACTTGGACTCCCCACCGATTTGCCACCAAAGCTGAAAGGCTCTTACTCTCTCAAGGATGGATTAATAAATGTGCTTAGGTATTTGAACCCTTAAATGGGCCCTCAGTTCTTTTGTGGAAGAGTGAACAAAACAGTAATAAAATCTCTCACTGAGGCTTGTGATGATGAGAGCCCAGTGGGCTCGTGATAAAAGTAGCATTGTCGACCAATTAAACTACTAGTTGTGTGACTCTGTTTTGGATTCTCTTACTAATAGCTATGTTGACTTCAGAAGTTGTTTATAAAGAATGTAAATGGTAAGCTTTTGAAGTTGCCATTATTTCCAGTATTCGTGCTCAAGACATGTATACTAAGTTGGCTAAGAGTTCTGACTGCCTATTTTGTGCATGGAGAATGAAAATCAGAGATTTGAAGTACAAAAACTTACACAGTGGGCAACTTGCTGAAATCCAGCCAATGAAAATCAACATTATGGATAGTGAGCAAAGAATACTAATTTCCATGGGAAATGGGTGATGGACAGACCAAACGAGGACATTCATTGGGAGTTCAGTAAATGTCTGCTAACTGATCAATTTAACATCCTGTAGGACAGATGTCAGGTTTGTGTGGATTCTGTATTTTTACCTTCATTACAGACACTTTATTGCTAGATAGTATAATCATATATTTGGGTAAGAGCATAGACAATCCTTTACCATTTAAATTTTGTTTAGTGTTGAATATGCCTTTCTTAGCTAGTTAATTTGTTTATTTGTGCATGAGAAAGGAGCACATCAAGCATAAATAGAACACTGTGCCCTTTAGAAATTAATGCTGTGAAATCTCTGAGAAAGCTAATACTTATTTTATTCAAAAATATTGGAATATTGCTTTAATGTTATTTTTAATCTTTACCTTTTAGAAATGGAAGATAAGCAGAAATCTACAGCTGGTACCTCTTCAAATATTAATTTGTTCTTACACATGTTTTAATCAACGCGGCCCTAACCTCTTTGGAATTGCTCAAGTGTAGAGCCGGTGAGAAGCTCATTTAGAGACTCACATGACTTGCCCCATCAGTTCTGCACACAAAGTCAGATTATGCCCTACTATGGTACCGTGCTGTCTCTCCTCTCTTTGCCAATACATTAAGCAAAGGAAGAAAAAGAATTTCCTTGTAAAGATCCCAACTTAAGCACTATAGTCTACCGTTAGCTTGTTTAGACTCTAGGTGTGCTGTTTCTTCTTTGACTTAAAAACAAAATAAAGAAGGGAAAAATAAAGGTCTGTGTGGCAAGTGTCATTCTTCCCTGTCATTTTATGACCACCACCCTCCTTTTCTAGATAAGTGTTGAGAGATTGTGATGGGGACAAGGATTTATTTTATGCATGTTTTGCAATTGAAAGAGAATTACTTTTTAATGTTAGACAGTTGTATCCCATTTGTATGATTTCAGCTGAGCTCTTATTTTTTAAGAGGCACTAACGTCTTATTGACTAAAATAAAACCATTCCACTTAAAACGGAGTAGAAGGCTGGAAACTCAGGCTTGGTTACTTCTCACATCCCTTTGTTTCCACTTTTAAAGTTTTATTCTATCTTTATTTTTGTTTTTCACAAGAAACCTACAGAAGCCAGGGCAGTAGCACTGAAATGAGAATTTGACTCATTTTCTCTGAAGGACAACAGAAAAGTAGAAAAATAAATTACGAAAATGTACAGCATAACATAGACTAGTAGTCTCTTAAAAAAAAGTTTTTTTTAATGTTTATTTATTTTTGAGAAAGAGAGACTGAGCACAAGCCGGGGAGGGGCAGAGGAGGAGGGAGACAAAGAATCAGAAGCAGGCTCCAGGCTCTGAGCTGTCAGCACAGAGCCCGACACAGGGCTGGAACTCATGAACCGCAAGATCATGACCTGAGCCGAAGTCGGGCTCTTAACCAACTGAGCCGCCCAGGTGCCCCGGACCAGTGGTCTTTGGATGTGCAGTTCTGTCCAGCAGCAGCCATATCACTTGAGAACTTTGTTAGAGTACAAATTATCTACCCCAGACCTACTAAATCAGAAACTGGGGGAGTATGACCCAGTAATCTGTTTTTTAACAGATCCCCCACGTGCTTTCAAGGCAAGCTGTCATTTGAGAACCATAGGTACTGACGAAGAGAAATTTGCTGTAGGTTCAGAAAAGCAAGAAACTTAATCCATAATGGGATATTTACATCCCACTAGAAATACGTTTCTTCATGTAAGTATTTGATGGTACTTCTGGTGGAAAGCTGAGCGGGTTCTCATCTTCCATATAGTTTATTATCATGACACTTTCCTAACTAGGCCTTTTATTAGTTCACTTTGGGATGGAATCCTTTATGAATCAGAGTTGCCTTTGGCATACCTGGGAAGCCAAATCAATGGAGCGCAGCTGAAAGGCCTTCAGTCCTAAAGAATACAAGAGTTAGGCCCCACTGAGACAGAGATGGAGCCTCAAGGTAAATTTCTAAAGGCTCCATTAATCAAGAATGCATTTTAAACAAAGATAAAAAGCAAAGTACAAACAAAAGTCATAGGAGCTCATTAAAAATGAGTTATAGGAATAAACTGCATGTTTATTGAGGGAAAACCACTCAGAAAATTGATTTTGATTAAGGAAATATTTTTGTGCAGCATGTGCTGCTCAAAAGAGTGTTTTGTTTACCAGTTGAGTCTCATGACCTCAGCCACAGTTTATGTGCCATCTTGGTTCTGGGGAGAACATTGTATCCATTCATTCATCTGAGTACTCATTTGTTCAACAAATATTTCAGGTACCTTTGAAGCCCAGGTGACATGAAAACAGAATGGTAACTCTCCACTTCCACCTTTTCGCCCCATCCTCTTCATGTGTCAGGGTCCTGAGACCTGGTTTCTGCCCTCTATTCCCAAACCGGTCTTTTGGAGGTTGTCAGTGACTTCCTTCCAATCCTGCTGCTGCTCATCTGGCTGGGCTTCCCTGCAGGTTTGAGCTCGGTTGACCATCTTCTGCCTCTTGGGACTATATGCCGTAGGTTCATTCATTCTTACTCTGGTGGCCTCTTCCCCATACCTTTAGCTGAATTCTCTTCTGTATCTTCTTCTCAAGAGAAAGACTCTGATACTCTCTTCCCAGTACCATTTTCTTCTCTCATAGCACTTTGTCTTTACCTGAAGGAGCTCATCTACTCCTACCAGTTTCATTTAGCTTCATTCAACACCCCTGCATGAGTAGCCACTCAATCTCTTCAGTTTTACCTGATATTTCCAAGCTCTGCCACTTCAACATTTCTAAAATAGGCCGGATTCTTTTCTTCACAAATTGTTGTCAAACCATTTATTCATGTAGGAAACACATATGTATTGAGGCACTACTGTCTGCCAGGCACTGGTTTTTTGTTTTTTGGGTTTTTTTTTTTTTGTTGTTGTTGTTGTTTTTTGTGTGTGTCTTTTTTGTTGTTGTTGTTGTTCCAGTAATATAACAGAACACACTGACAGGCCCCCTGCTCTCAGAAAGCTTATATTTTTATGGGACAGGGGAGGCAAACAAGTGTAAATAGGCAAGTAATACGGTGATATGTACCATGAAGAGAGTAAAACAAGATTTGGGAGGTAGAGAATGATGGGAATACTTTTTACAGAGGGTGGTCTGGGTTTGATAAGGTAATATTTGATCAGAGATCTGAAGCAAGTGAGGGGAATGAGCTCTACAGGTAGAATATAATGAATCAGAATAAGTTGAGTGTTTGAAAGGCAAAAAGCTCAGGATGATGCTAAAAATGTCAAGTAACCAATGGCATGCTAAAGCAAAACCACGATTCTGATGTCAGGAAATTTAGGGTTGCTGGATGCATGGTCATGTGTCAAATATCAGCATGGCAACCAGATTGGGGAAGGATGCATCTGCTTCTTTTTTTTTTTTTTTAATGTATAGTGTTATTTTATTTTATTTTATTTTTATTTTTATTTATTTATTTTTTTCAATATATGAAATTTTTCAAAATGGTTTCCATACAACACCCAGTGTTCATTCGTTCATTGGTTAATTAAATCAGAAATTTAGTTCATCTTATTCCATGTGTACATGGGTGTGTATGTGCACATGAGTTGGTGATCTCTTCTGGCCAATCTGTAACCCGTTCGAGACACTATCGGAATCTGAAACATTGCCAAATAGTTTTACTTCCTAACAATTACAACCAACCTTTATTTATTCAGGTAAAGTTGAAGCAGCTGAAACATTGATGTTTTGTGAATTATTTGGATTCAATTTTTTTTCCCTTTTTTGTCTCTTCTATGGGTGCTCTCTGGAATTTTTTTGGTTTACTCCCATTTGCCTCAGAAAGATGTGGGAGAGGAAAGAGAGAGAAATTAGGTCTCTTTTACTGTTTTCATAAATTCTATCATCATGAGCTATGGGGAAGTAGTTTCCAACAAGAATATATATATATATATATATATATATATATATATATATATATAATTTCAGGGTTATTAATGAATTCTATTTGTCCCCAGTTACTAATTTCTTCCCAGTCTGTTCTATTCATATTCTGTTCTATTCTATTTTCATTCTGTTAATGAATTTCTGTATGTCTCCAGTTACTATGAGTAATTCAAGCATAATCTCTGATTATTTATATTTGTATATCTCCTTTGTCTACACAGTCTAACATGGATTTTTCTCCCAGTATTAATTACCCAATATTTCAAACAGTTGTTCAGAGTGGTGTTAGTTGAGTCCAGGGGGCAAAGAATCAATAAATCTAGCTAAGTAATGATACTACTTTTGTATAATCAAAGCAATCAGCCATTAACAATATTTGCCTTTTTTAAAACCTTTTTGGTTAAAAAAAACATTGTTTTCTTAACATTAATGTTTACATTAAGGTTTATTAATGGGGATTACTGAGAAGGTTTTAGATAAAGGGAGATTTAATTGTTTTTCATCTGATAACAAGCTTCTAAAAACTTGAGAATAACAGTTGGAACTCTCATTGGTATTTCTTCATAAAATACCTCTTTGCAATGTTCCTTATTGTCTAGCTTATTTCCCAGACTGCAGCTGTGAAAAAATAAATAGCTGGAGGTCAGTTGCACTTGCTAAGAAGAATTATTTTGCTTCTTGGTGCAGAGAAAGTCCCCAGGCAGTTTAATTTGCAAACCCACTGCTGGAACTTGGGGAGCCTTCTGTAGACCACACAGCTCCAAATCATGTGGTCTCCTGACCTGCAGTTCAGAAGGGACTTTGAGGCACCTAGACCAGCTGTGGCACGCCAGGATTGACGAGGGGGACTTTTCAATAATCCTCATTCTGCTAGAGTGAGTATCCTGAGGGGCCAGAGCAGTCACCTGAGGTGGAAGGGAGTGCAGGATGCGTGCCCTCTTTCTACATCCAGGGTTGGAGTGAGTGAGGATGGCTAATAGGGCAACACCATTAGTGAACGCTGGGCTGGTGGTGGATGAGTGAGCTACCAGCGCTGAAAGAGGGAGGCTGCTTTAGAAGGTGGGTGGAAAAAGCAAGGGATCTCTCATGTTGTCTGGTCGTGCCATTCAAGGGTAGCTGAGAGATCGGATACATTCAAGTCCTGATGTCTGGGCCTCCCCAGGAGACGTGGGGCTTGTCAGCCTCACTGCAGACTCAAGGTGAGGACAAGCTTGGATCGCGGCTTGTGGGCAGATAGCATGTCGCAGGGGCCATGTGGGGCAGGGTGTTCACAAGATCTATTTTATGGTAAATCTCTGCCTTTTATTCCCTTAAAAAGTTGATAAAAATTTGGAGAGGAAAAAGAGTGTTTTGGAGGATGAGGAATATGGATGCAGGGAAACGGATCATAAATAGCTACCACTCTCCTGGTAAAATTAGAAAAAGCTTCCAGTCAATCAAATTATAATCAAAACCTTTTATTTCTTTCTGGTGTAAATGAGGGCTTACACGTAATTTCTTATTTTATCTGTCCAAACAGAAGACAAAATAGAGCATTTAAAATGTTTTAAAGCTTACCACTTAAAATGTCTCAGTCAAGTATGTGATATTGTCTTTAAAAGAAAAAAGCACTTAGGAGACTAAAATATCTGTATTCCATTGAAAGACTTCCATTTTATGTTTATAATTGCTCATCCAACAAATGTTTCTTGATACCTTCAATAGGGAAGACATTCTCTAAAGCTAGGAATGGATAAAGCCTTGTAGAGGTTCTATCTGTTCCTAACAAAACAACATCCCCCCACCCCCACCATCCCGCAGGGAATACTTACTTAGCCACGTATTTATTTAATTGTAAGTTCCATCCCTGGCATGACTAAACCATTTCACTCCATAATTTCCTTACCAGTTTTATTTAGTGTCTGTCTCATTCGACTCTAATGTAAATTCCATGAGAGCAGGGCAGGGCTTTTCCCCTTAACAGTTGTTATAAAAACTCTCAAACATTCAGAAAAATTGGGAGAATTTTACAGTGAACACTCATGTGCCTATCACCTAGATTCTACAATTCACATTTTACTATATTTGCTTTATTATATATCTGATCATCCCTCTATTCAACCATGAATCCGTTTTATTTTTGATATATTTTGAAGTTGGAGACATTAGTGTGTTTTTCTTCCAACATTTCAGTGTATACGTCACTAACTAGAGTTCAATACTTGTTTCTTTTTTTCCCCAAGGTAAAGTTTACATGCACGTGCTTGCATGCACAGTCACGTGACTTTGGCAAGTGCATTTATACACCTTTATTGACATATGCAGCACTACCACCATCCCAGAACATTCTTTCATGTCCCTTCCTTTCATGTCCCTTCATCTCGTTTCTCTGCCACGAGTTTGATGAATTGAGAGTGACTGGCATAAAGCTGGAGTTGATCACTGATGTCCACCCATTTCACTTTTCCAGCATCATCTCCAGCTTCTAGGGTTGTTAGATTTGACAAATAAAAATGCAAGACACCCAGTTAAATTTGAATTTCAGCAAAACAATAAACACATTTTTCTTTATTTTAAAATGTAAAATGTTATTTATTTATTTAATTCCAGTATAATTAACACACAGCGTTCTATTAGTTTCATGTGCACAATAGAGTGGTTCAGCAACTTTTTACATATCTCAGTGTTCATTGTGATGAGTGCACTCTTAATCCCCTTCATCTGTTTCATCCTTCCCCCCCCACAGACCTCTCCTCAGGCAACCAACAGTTTGTTCTCTATATTTAGGAGTCTGTTGTTTCCTTTGTTTTTTTCTCTTCTTTCTTAAATTCCACCTATGAGTGAAATCAGATGGTATTTGTCTTTGTCTGACTTGTTTCACTTAGCATTATATCCTCTAGATCCGTCCATGTTGTTGCAAATGGCAAGATTTCATTCTTTTTTTAATGACCGAGTAATATTCTACTGTGTGTGTCTGTGTGTGTGTGTACTGCGTCTTCTTTATCCATTCATCTTTTAAAAAAAATTTTTTTTCAACGTTTGTTTATTTTTGGGACAGAGAGAGACAGAGCATGAACGGGGGAGGGGCAGAGAGAGAGGGAGACACAGAATCGGAAACAGGCTCCAGGCTCCGAGCCATCAGCCCAGAGCCTGACGCGGGGCTCGAACTCACGGACCGCGAGATCGTGACCTGGCTGAAGTCGGACGCTTAACCGACTGCGCCACCCAGGCGCCCCTATCCATTCATCTTTTGATGGACATTTGGGTTGCTTCCGTATTTTGGCTGTTGTATTCAAATTATGTTTTTTGTTTTATTTGAGTAATACCCAGGTGGTGGAATTATTATATCGTATGGTAATTCTATTTTTAATTTTTTGAGGAACCTTCATTCTGTTTCCCACAGTGGCTGCACCAGTTTGCATTCCTACTGACAGTGTACAAGTGTTCCTTTTCCCCACGTCCTCACCAACACTTACTTGTTGTGTTTTTAATTTTAGCCATTCTCACAGGTATGAAGTGATATCTCATTGTTTATAAACACAACTTATAGTAATCATCCACGCGAGTGCACTCAGTGGGAATTGAGTTAATGGAAGTAAGAATTGAAAATGTGAGATAGATTCGGATGACCTTTAGAGACAGAACTGACTGACTGAATGTCAGAGTAGAGTAAAGGTGGAGACATAGATACCTCTGAGTTTTTATTACTGTTCTGCAAACCTAAGTCCTCTTTTATACTCGCCCTGGGTGGGATTCTAACAAGTAAACAACTCATTTCCTTCCACATTACATTCTCAGGTAACAAAGATACGGGGACAGATGGAAAAGGATCTTTTAGTGGTAGCGGGTCAAAGACACATCTGAGAAGCCTGTTTAAAAGTCAGAAATGGCAGTGTTTGAAGGGAACCACTTAATAAGGTCTGGTTGTGGCTGTGATTCTTTTCTTCTTTTTTTTCTTTCTTCTCAAGGATTAAGAAGACTTTGACACTTTGAATCACTGTGTTTCAATTTGCAGTTTAAGGTGGATTATTTTAAGTCCAAAAACTGAGAGGAAAAAGATGGAGTCAGTGGGTGGCCATTATATTCCTGATTTCAGTGCAGGAAGTCAGTAGTACATGACGCAGGGAAGAGAGAGAGAGAGGGGGAAGTGTGTATTGTCTGTCTTCCTTGTTTTGATTCTTTTCTACTGCGAGGCAGGAATTGGAGATCAGAGAAGCATCTGGCACTGCTACTGTGCCTTCCTTTGATCTAATAAAAACTTCCTAGTCATAGTGCTGGGGCTTTGTGTCACTTTTTAGAGAATTAGGTGTATGTAATTTTTTATCTATTATTCTATATAATTTTGTTACAGTGTGCTGTAACAAAAACTACCCAAGATTTCCAAGCTGAAAAGTCCCGTTGAGACATAATTACTCATTAAGAAAAAAAGAAACTTATCTGAGTTAATTATTTTCTCTGGATGTATTTTAAAAGTACACAGGCAATAAATAAAGTGCTGTCTTCTTGGTGGAAGTAGTCATGGAATCGAATTCTTTCAATCTAACATTTCCAGGGGTCATTTATCTAAACAAGTGAATCTACTCACAATATGTCATTTGTATTTATGTTCATAACAAGGGTTTGTATTGTGAACCAGAATTCTGATACATTAAGTTTTTAAAGAGGTATTTAGACAAACTGAGAGAATCTTTCATGTAATAGACACCACATGTCCAATTCCGAACTGACTATTGATTCTGAACTTCTCATCTCATGACAGGAATTCTTTATGGTTAGAAGTACTTTTTCACTGTACTTACTGTGTTTTGTATAGTGCTAAGGGTATTCCCATTAGCTTAGCACCCATAGATTTTTCAGGGCGCGTATCCCAGAATCAGTTCTTCTGGTGGAACGTGTCTTGCTGAATTTCAGAAACATCTAAGCAAAGCACAGTGACCTGGCATGAGAGAAACCTGAGTTCCAGAATGCTGTGTAGGTGACAGGAGGGCAGAACTAGTGAAGATGTTGCCAGGCATGCTAAATGGGCCTATTTTGTGGTGCTGGTGGTTGTTGACAGAAAACATCCACAGGATGCTAAATATTGGATACAAGAATCAGTCACTGCCTGTGCCTAAAAGGCTTATCATATATTTCTGTGAAGCCTCAATCAAAATAGAATGTAGATCTTTCTAGTCCTGTAATTCTAAGAAAGGTTATACATTTCCGAAGCTGGCGACTATTGACAAATTAAGATTTGAAAATTCTAGCTAAGAATGATGCTCAATGTTCATTGGGAGAACTGAAGCATGTTGGGAATATCTCTAAGTTGGTGGAGAATGCCCTGGGTTTGCAAGATGCTCCTATGGTCTTGCCTGATTGTATTTAAATTGTTTTTAGAAAGATCCTTTGGAAACCCTGAGGACCATTTATTTCAGCCTAGTTAAGATGCATCAGGTTGACTCTTAAAAATATAAACCAGGGTGAGCCCAAAAGGAGGGAAAAGGAAATGTGAAGAGAAAAAACAACAAAGAAGTTGGTCACTGGAAAGACAGTGTGGAAAGGGAGGAGGCTGATTTCCCCTCAGAAAATATGGAAGAGGGGCACGTAACTTGATGTTGTCTCACTTTTGAAATAAATGTATTCCTGAAACCCGAAAAGGTATTAAAGTAACTCGTCTGAAATCACTCAGTGTGTCAGTTGAAAAGCCTTCCTGGTTAGTTCAATTTGTTTTATTTAAAATATGCCTTGCCCATGGAGTCTTCCAGAGAGCCAGGCTTCCTATAACATAGTATATTAACTTTCTTGTTGCTACACAAGGCCATTCTTTGTGCGATTCTTTAGACAGTTAAATGTAGTTCTTGCCTTCCAGCCCCATCACTGTCCTTTGCTCTTTTCTCTTTTCTCTTCTATAGCACCCTTAAAGATGATATCCAAATATGAGTTCTCAGAAGCATTTGCTTCTTCCAAATAGATCAGATAGCATAGGCAGAAGAACAGAGCAATAAGAAGATTGGATTTAATTTGTTTGCCATGAATCTGGAATTAATTTTCACATTTAGCCTAGTTTAATTTCCTTCCAACAAGTATAACTCTCAATTCTCTGAAAGTTTCAGTGTTTGGTTTTTTCTTGCTCTTCAAAGCATGACCACCTCTGGGGGTGGAATGTTGGTCAGGAATATATTTTGGAGATTACTAGCTTTATAACTTGATTGGTTTTAATCAAGTCTGTTGGTCATATCACAAACTTTGCTCTTTAATTCTTGCTCAAAAGTGTTAAACCCATTGTTTTTCAGAGTGGCTTCCCAAAGTCTTAATAGTTGGTTTGTGTATTAGGAAATTCCCCTCGGTTTCTTAAGAAGAAGAATAGGAAGTAGACTAGTTGCTTACCATTAAGTCATTACTAATATATATACATATTATATATGTGTGTGTATTATATATACGTACATATATATACATACATACATATATATACATACATATAGAAGTTATATATATTTGTAGATGTAAAAATATATATTTACATATATTCATATTATATATATATATATATAAAATTATTGCATAGATTACATTTAGGTAGCTCCTCTGTTATTGTTTATAAAAATGCTGCAGAAAGACTTGGCAGCAGAAGGCATGTATCTTTGCCTATTTTTCGTTTGTATATTTGTATGTATTTTTCACTTGCTCATTCTCAATTCTAATTAGGGAATTGAGAGCCCAAATTTTGAAGTGTATGATGATCTTAAATAAGACAGCCAAATCTGACTGAGAACTCTATATTATTCAGATAGGAAATTATCGTGATTGAAAACAATCTTCCCATTCAGTGAGTAGACATATTATGACCAAGCTGTCATTGTATTGCTACTTGGTTTTCTCAGACACATTCAGATAAGCGGTACACTCAAGGAAGAACATGTCATTCCTTTCCTCACCTGACTCACATGGATGAGTTCAAAGAGACTTTGCTATGTCACCTGTTACTTCAAGTTTACCGTTTCTTCTAAGAGCAGTTATTCATGCCCTACAAATAGACATGCCATGAATTAGTCAGCTGGATTCCCAGCTGTGCAGGAGCTGGAGGTCCTTCGAGGATTAAGTGGTCCGACTCTGTTGCTAGACCTGGGATTTCTACAAGGTAGAATTGTGTCTTAGCACAATTGTGTCTTAGCACCTCTGGCCATTGAGGGCTTAGTCCCCAGATTCTGAAAATAAGCATCAGAGGGAGAAGGAGCAATGATAGGAGATGGAAGGAAACATCACAGGAGATATATTCTTTCCTCATGTTTAGGGCTGACTTTGGGGACACTGGCATGCACTTTCTAATAAATTATCCATGTGCATATCCTTACTCATCCCAGTCAGGAGAAAAAGAGGACATCAAAATTCCTAGCAGTCTAGGAACATTGTGAAATAATGTCAGCCATGAAATATTTATGAAAGATTCTGGACGAAGCAGAGTCTGGGGAAGGAAAGGACTGGGAAACGTCTGGGAGACACAAATATTTTGGTAATTGAGAATCATTGTCTCGGGATTTAAACACATATCTAAAAAAAGATTGGTTCTTTGAAAGGACAGATTCCTAATGGATGTCTAAGATATATATATTTCTCATACACACACAGGAAAAATTTCTAACAGCCATTGATTAATAACTCTTAAGTCATATTTGAGTTGATACATTATCAGTTTTAATGCCAAGTTTAGTTAATTTAACCATTTCCTGACCACTAGTATTTTGGTTTGCAACTTCTATAATATTCTCATAAAAGAAACAGATTAAAGAATCAGAGTAAAATCTCGCCCCAAAGCTACTTGGGATTCTTAATTTCTCTTGACATTTCTCTTGCAAGTGGAAAAAAACTTCACTATTCATTACTTTTGAAACATTTTACTTACATACATAGCCCTGTGAGCTATAAATCTCTTATCTCTTTGGGAGGCCCTCAGGACAGAAACTATAGAATATATCTGGAGTTGACACTGGTCCCAATTAATACAGAAACAAAATTTGTAATATATTTATAGCTCAATTTGAGTTTTGGGAAAATAGTATCTTTTATTTTCCCAAAGAAAAGCGTAGATCCACTTGACTGCGTGAGAAAGGAAAAAGAAACATCTAACCTAAATAGAAGGAAAAAAAAATTGAGTCTGGTAATTGAGCAAGCCTCAAGCTTCAGATTTCCAGCTCTCCCCACCTCTCCTTCCCGTTCTGCCGAGGTTTCAGAGAATAATAGTCAGAAGAAGCCGTGAGAAGTCCAAAATCCATTTGAGTAATTTCATAATTCAGGCTTCCTGGGCAGCAGGAACTTGTTTCTGTAACAAAGTATGTTTGATTGTCAGATGAAGTGGGGAAAAGCAGCAAATAGCCAATATCTTCTCGATGACAGGGCCCACATAATTTTGAGAAGATAAAGTGAGAAGAATTGATGCACTATACTACAGAAAATATTAATCACCATCAATAGTCATCCCTGATGTAAATTCGGTAAGTCCTGCGCAGGTAAAAGCCCTAGCAGTCTTTATCTAAGTCATTATTGACTTAACAAACACTAGGTGTCACTGTTGCTTCACCGAGTTAACGCAGGACCCTCCATCAACCGTGTTAAGTTGTAGAGGAAACACTATTTATATTTGTCATAAACATTTTTTTTATAGTTTCAATATGAATATTTGATTTACCAGCCTGACATGGAACTAATATTCATTGTCAATATTCCTGAAAACAGTTTTGACAATACTATTTACTATATGAAATTTACACATGCTAGAGTAAAAGAAACTACTGTTGCTGCTGCTAAACACCGACGTCTAAGACGCATCAGCTGCTTAGTTTCTGACAACCTTTGTGCTTAGTCTTTTAGGTAAATTGTTTTATTTGATCCTTCTGTCAGTCAAGCTTGCTAAAGATGCCACAGCTGAGCAGTAGCAGGACTGGAACTCCGACCCCATCTGGCTGCTTCTCCAGCCCCTTCCTTAACAGATGAAGTGGCCAGTCACCTGGTAGGTTAGTGGTAGGGCACTACCTGAGCTCTGTCACGGTATTTCCGATCCAGTTCTCTATATCAGAATAAGAGGGTCTAGGGAAAATTAGTTAGAGCACGTTTAACACACACATAATATGGTTTCCTTTACATTATTTTTAAAAGCTATTTTTGGGAACTCATATTTGTGAAAAAACCGTGTCTATTTGATATACCTGTTAATGTTTTTATTCACAGCAAATAACCTTAATTTAGGATTGTTGCATAAAACACAGGATCCCCATGTACATTCGTGTTTCAGATAAATGACTTTTTACTGTAAGTATGTCCCATGCACAAATCTGAATTTCTGACAAACAGATGCATTTATTTTTTTGCATAAGTCTGTTCCAAATATTGCATGGGGTATATCTATATTTAAAAAAATCATTCTTTGTTTATCTGAAATTCAAATTTAGCTAGGTGTTCTATATTTTAATTTGCTAGATATGGCAACATTGACTTACCTAGTTAGTTTGGGGCAGTTTAACAAAAACTCAATTTCCTTTCTCTCTTTCTTGGACTTTCTCCCTTTTTCTATATCTCTCCCTTCCTTCCTGTCTGAGGAATATGCATTTAACCTTTTAGAGGATGATCTTGTGATCTGTGCCCTTCATCCTTTTGCTTCCTGCCTTTTTCCAGACTTGCCCCATCTGGTATCATGCATGTTTCATTTTCACTCCCCCCTTCCCCTGACCTTGCCTATAAAAGTGATTGGAGATTTCTGTATCAAAGAACCTCAAGCTTCTTCTTTGGTTTGGTTATACTTCTTGTTTGGTTATACTTCTTGAAAAAGTTGCCCACCATTTTCTTATCATTTCTTACTCTTCAAATGGCTGCAGTTTGGTGCCTACGTCCATTACTATAATAAAACTTCTCTCCTGAAAGTCATTCAACACTTTTCTAGTTGCTAAATTCCACACTTTTCTAAGCCCTCATCTTTTCCCCCTCTATTTGATGGTGTTCCATCTCTAATCCCTTAGTTCAGTTCTCCATATTACTTCCCATGGATGAATCATCACTTTCTTGGGGTGCATTCTGAGATTCTTAGTCTCTGCCTCTATTGTAATAATAGCATCACCATAGACCCAGACAGTAGACATATTTGTCTTTGACATTTTTTTTTAGCCCTGATACTTTTGTTTTATTATGTGGCTACTGCCTCAACTGTATTCTTACATATCCATTCCTTCTGATATTTAATCTGATTATATTAATCAACCAAAGGAAGGGGATTTTTCAAAAGAATTTAAGATTAACGGGAAAGGAATTGTATTCCATATTTCTCACTTTCCTCTCCTTACTTAATGATTATCCTGGGGTGACAGGAATAAAATTTGTATTCTTGTGATGGGGTCCTTTATTTTTCTGGACTTACGGATAAGTTGATGAGCTCTCTGCTTTCAACTGGTTGCTTTTGGGCAGTGATTCCTTGGCCCATGAAAATAGAGATGGGAGATGAACTGCTTTTCTTGTACCTGACGTGAGCCATCAGGTTCAGAAATTGCTTTATTGATAAATGTGATAGGGGCACTTTCATTATATTCACTGTTTTGAACATTATCTACTCAAGATGTGGTCAAGTATATGGGAAAGAACATATATACAATTCGCCTTATTTGTAATCTCAAGAATCAATTCCAGAAGGCACTTTATACCTTGAACTCTTAAATCTTTTGTCCTTGGTTTTACAATCCTAATTATGTTAGGTCTCCTAAAGTATAATGCTTCCTCATTCTGAGACTTCCTTGGAGATGGGTAATCCATGGAGATATGTCAGAAAACATGCTGATCATCTGCATAATTTTGAAAGCAACCCATTAAAACAGTGGTTTCAGATAATAAGAATGTTCATTGGATTGGAGACTTTGGGACCATATATTTAATTAGGTGGAGATTTTCTTTTAAGTACAGGTTAGTAGACTGTCCATCAAAAATAATTTCTTCTCCATAGACAACTAAAAGAATTGATAAGCATAAGTACCATGTGCTACTAAGCATATTCATCACTTTTTACTTTGCACTAATTTTAAATTTCTAAGTGCAATAAAACCTTGCTTTTTATAGATTGGATTGAGACTCACAGTCAATTTGTTAAAAGCAATTGTAGATAAAAATATGAGAAAATGTTTCTTCTACTTGTCTTAAAGAATTGCCTTAGATTAAAAACTCCTAGGGCAATAGAGCAATATAAGTTTACACTGCATGGATGGTCACTCCTGCCAATGCCTATGGAAGACATTGCTGATGGATCTTTGCAAACTTTCTGCTGAGCATGGATGCATTGCTTTAGATTTTTTTTAACTTCACATTTCAGTAATTTGACTGAGGAACTAATTCATCTCTATTGACATAGGATACAGACGGCCTTTTGTTAATTATACTCAGAATATAGAGGATAAATACCAGAAGATAGAGTCAAGAGTTTAGGAATGTCAGGAACACCTTGAGGACATGACAAAGTTTAGGATCTGAATGGAGAGAGTGGAATTGACATGTAGATTTCCAGACTAGACAGACGGAGTACGTGACCATGTTTGGAGGATAAATAATGCTGTACCCAAGTCAAAATTTCAGATTCAAGTAAGGCAGATGGAAATAGGTTTGGGTTGTTACTCAGTTTGGAGGCCAAGTAGACTGGTTTGCAAAAAATTATAAACTGGATAAGATTGTCCATTCCAGAAGAAAACATTCCATTCTAATTGAATAATGATGGGAAATAAGACATATATGGTGTTCTTCTTTTAAGCTTTTAATGCATTAAGGCATATGAAAAGCTCAATTCAAAACTGTTGAAATACCCACACACACTGTTCAAATCATCTTAGCAACCAATGAAAGAGATTTATAGGAGTTAACAACTAACATTTATCAGTGCCTCTCCCATATGCCAGGCATTGTCCTTGGTACTCTACTTATCTAAATCCTCCCCTCAAAGACCTTGAAAAGCTAGCATAGAATTTCAGCTTTGCCTGCCAATGGGCCGGTTGGTTGTCTGGCTCCATAGTACGGCACTTCAAATACTTCTTTTTTGTTGTTCTTTTGACACAAACAAAAAGCAAGGTTCCCCAGGGTTTGGTTTATCTGCTCTACTATATATATAGTGGATATGGTGCAAATATCATTGCAATCTATGTGCAGTGTAAACCTTGCAACTTCTAGTGTAAATTTCAGTAATGCCAGTAATTGGGAGAATGAAAACTCTGGTACTATTCCCTATCTGCTACTTCTTGAAGCAAAAGAAATGCTTTATGGAAGGCCTAAAAAGTCCCTTGAAGGTTTGAATTTTCAATAAACTAAAATGGTTTGGGTATTTGTTTACATTTTACAATAAGTGATAAATTTGTAATTATTAACTGTTTCTTTCTCTGGCTCCACTCCCAGAGTTCTATTTAGCTACCCAATTTGACTTCCTAAGGACAAATAAGCTTGAGCACTGAGAATTTCTGAATATTACTATTTTTAAATTATTTTATTTTTAGTTGAAGTATAGTTGACATGTAATATTAAATTAGTTTCAAGTGTACAACATAGTACAATTATATACATTATGAAATGTTCAACACAATAAGTATATTGTAATATTATTGACTACATTCCATATGCTCTTTGAATATTATGTGTTTTTTGGTAACATTAGTGGTAGCCCACATTTGAATTATGTTGTCAGGTATGGAATGTAAACCAGCAAGTAAAAACTATCTCAAAAGAAAAATATGTTCCATGGCTTCAAGGTCCCAAGAAATTCTAAGCATGGTGCTTTAAATTTTTATTGGAAAGTCAATTGATCCAGAAAACTAGATATCATTAAGTGTTGTGTAAGTCAACATGTGACAGATCGAAGAATGTCCCAGTGAGACCACTCAAAAGATGAATTTATTATAGATCAGGGCTGGTGTAAGATGTTAACCCAAAAAAGTGCCTTGGAGCATGGGAAAAGTATCCACCATAAAAATGACATCATTGGTGATGATTCTTTGCCAGTTAGACCCTAATAATTCTACTTCTAAGGAAATAATCCAAGACTTGCCTTAAGATTTATGTCCAAAGATGTGTATCCCAGTGTTATCTGTAATTTTTTTTTTTTAAAGCCTAAAAACTGGAAGAACTAAAGTGTCTACTCCCAGGGGATAGGTATGTAAACCATGGTACATGAAGGAATGAAGGAATATTGTATAGTCATTTTAAAAAACTGGTCTTCTCTGAGAGTTTTCTATAATATGATAAAGGCTGATGATATACTACTCAGTGAAATGAAAAGTTATATGTACAGTAATGTCTTAACTATGTAGAGGAAAATTTTTCATGAAAAAAAAAAAAAACCCCAAAAAACTAGAACAGATATACCAAAATTTCGATCACCAGTATGACTCTGGGACATATTGTTTTTTTTAATTTTTTAACACTTTACAAATTTTTCTATTTCATAATAGTAATTTGACCATTTAATAACCATAAAAATGAAAAGAATCTAGAAAAATGACTTCTAAATTCTTGTCAAAGTGTAAGTGTTTTTGCATTTTTCCCTATTGATCCTTGACACAATGTATATACAAAGCCATGAGGTTGAACACGGAAAATAAAAGGAATGGAATGAGTAGGAACTTGAGCTTTAATTATTGATATTTTATTTAAAAAAATTTTTTTTTTCAACGTTTTTATTTGTTTTTGGGACAGAGAGAGACAGAGCATGAACGGGGGAGGGGCAGAGAGAGAGGGAGACACAGAATCGGAAACAGGCTCCAGGCTCTGAGCCATCAGCCCAGAGCCTGATGCAGGGCTCGAACTCACGGACCGCGAGATCGTGACCTGGCTGAAGCCGGACGCTTAACCGACTGCGCCACCCAGGCGCCCCAATTTTTGATATTTTAATGCATACGTATTTATGAGACCAGTTTGGTTATTTTTCAGTTTTGTAAGTTTACTCATATTTCATGTACACAATTAATTACCTTTTGGTAAAAACACTTCTTGGGGTGCCTGCCTGGCTCAGTCAGAAGAGCATATGACTTTTAATCTTGGGGTCATGAGTTTGAGCCCCATGTCGGGAATAAAGATTACAAAACAGAACAAACAAAACACTTCTTGTTGCAAGTAAGTGAGAACCTAAAAGTCGTCTTGCATCTTAGAATAGTCCCCTGTTTCATGCGTTAAAAGCTGAGTGACTGTCTCTCAGGGAATGCTATAAAATTATTTTCACACTACTTGGATCTTCATTAGGGATCATCTCCAAGTACTATTTCAACTTTAAGACTTAAAAGCGAATAAGGTTAGCATTACAAAATCCACACTAATGTTGAAATTTCACTAAAAGTAATTTCATAAATTAAACACCGATAATATTGGGGAATAATGTTGATAATGTTGGGGAAATTTACTTTTCTGGACTGATTCTAATGCAGCAATATAGGCTGTGTGGACTGTTTTAGCTCTTTTTCTTCTAAGTAACACAACAATTCCAAAAAGCCAATTTTTCCTCTGATATTATGATCCCTTCTAGATGAGGACTGTGCCCAGAGGGAGAGTCTAATGAAACTATTAGACAAATTCCATGATCTCTTTTAATAGAAATACTAGATTGAAATGTTACATTACTACTAAAGACATAGTATATTTGATTTCAGGAGTAAGTTTGTTATAGACTCTTAAGACACTTTTTTGGACAAAATGAAAAAAAAAATCCTATTTGACTGTTCTCAAATAATTCCTACTAAAGAATAAATTTTAACCTGAAGGAGTCTAGTAGATGTGTCTGGTTTTTCTTATTCATTGATTTGAATAAGGACACATAGGATGCTTAATCAATTTCTGGGTAATGCTATGGCCTGAATTCTGTCCTCTGCAAATTTATGTTAGAGCCCTAACCTCCAGTATGATGGTATTTGGAGATGGGGCCTTCAGGAGATAATTAAGTTTAGATCAGGTCATGAGGATGGGGCCTTTCTGATTGGATTAGTACCCTTATAAGAAGAGATATCAGAGCTTGCTTATTCTTTCTCCCCCTGCTATGTGAGTAAGGACACAGTGAGAAGGTGTATGTCTACAAGGTAGGAAGAGGGTCCTCACCAGGAATCCAATTGGCCGGTACCTTAATCTTAGACTCTCCAGTCTCCAGAACTGTGAGAAATAAATTCCTGAGGTTTCTGGAATAAGCTACTTACTCTATAGTATTTTTTGTGGCAGCCCGAGCTAACTAATACAGGTAACACAATGCTTGAAGGAATAGCTAATATGTTGAAGTGAAATATATAATTGTCAGTATTAATAATGACTGGGTCAGATTCAGAAAGACTTCGGCAAAATTAATCGAATGACCAGATTCAATATATCAGATAAGGTTTGATGTAAAACTTGGTGCTTAGATTGTTATAAAAAGCTCCTACATAAAAAGAATGGAGAACATATCATTTAACAGATTGGTTTGGAAATAGTTAGAATTTAATCATATGGTATTGTTTACACTTTTAGTCAGAATACAGCTAAGGACTATTAAATTCTGGTATCACATTCTAAAGGAAAATTGGAAGCTGTAGCAAATGATAAGGAAACGGTCATAATGGTGGACTGCTTGAAAGCCATATTACATGATGAATAACTTTTATGTCCAGCCAGAATGGAGTAGTAGGGACTGAACTTACCCTTCTGCCTGAAACAAATAAAAAACCTGACAATGTATGTGAAACAACACTGGCAAGAATTTGGATATTAGGCAACAAAGGACAATAATGGAGAGATTGGAGACAAATTAAATGAGTTCAATGATTGTCCCAGCTTACTGCTAGGAAAATTTCCAAGCCATGGTACAGCAGAGCATGGGGGTAGATGGGAGCCCAGGAGACTGGTAGTTTCCCTAAGCTACAGAGAAGGATCTGGGAGTCTGGGGAGGCCAAAGCAGATAGATTTCACATGGCAGAGTATGAGAGAAAAGAGTGACACAGAGATAGAGTCTAAGAAATCTACACATGCTGAATATTCAGCTAAGTAAAGATCAGCACATGGATGTGAGGAATCTATAGACACTAGGTAAATGGTTAGAAGGAGCGATCCTAGGGACTTACACAGGGTCAGGAATAGTTCATGTTTCCATCAGCCAGAGTGAAAATCTCACGATCCACAGAACATCAAGCAGCGAATTTGGTTTTGTCTCAATAGTGGGAATAAATGTTCTGTGGTCCCACCTACCAGTATAACGCTTTTAGGTCTTGCTTTTGAATTCCAAGATGAAAAACACACTGGATGGAATTAACAGTGGATTAAACACTACAGAATAAAAGATTAGTGAACTTGAAGACAGCAGTAGAAGCTACCCAAAATGAAACATTAAAAAAGCCTGAAATAAATATACATAAAAGCATCTGTAAACCGTGGGACAATATCAAGTAGCCTAATATATATTTATTTGGAGTCTCCAAAGGATGTAGGGCAGAAAAAATATTTGCATAAGTAATTGCCAGACATGTTTCAAATATGATGAAAACTGTACACTCACGTATCTAAGAAGCTTGACAAACACCAAGTATGTACATCAAGAAGAACAAAATAAGTTGGGAGGAAGATGCACCAAGATACATCATAAAGAAATTACTTAAAACCAGTGGTAAAGACTTAAAAGATCTAGGGAAGAGAGGCACATGTACAGAAGAACAAAGAAGATGACAAAAATTTTTTTGTTGGAAACAATGCAAGCTAAATGTGAAGCAATGTCTTTAAAGTGCTAAAACAAACAAAAGAATGCAACAATGACAATAACAACAAAGAAAACCCCTGCCAACCTAGAATCTACAACCAAATGGAATTATCTTTCAAAAACAAAGGTAAAACAAAACCTTTTTCAGATATATAAAACCTGAAAGCATTCATTTAGCAAACGTGCACAAGAAAAAATGCTAAAGGAAATACTTCAGGCAGGAGAATAATAACAGATGAAAATCTGGGAATATCCAAGGAAAAACGAAGACCAATAGAATGGTAACTTCATGGGTAAATATAAGAGACTTTTAAAATTATTTAACTGTCTTTAAAAGGTAAGCAACTTTAATGGGGCGCCTGGGTGGCTCAGTTGGTTAAGCGTCCGACTTCGGTTCAGGTCATGATCTCGCGGTCCATGAGTTCGAGCCCCACATCGGGCTCAGTGCTAACAGCTCAGAGCCTGGAGCCTGTTTCAGATTCTGTGTCTCCCTCTCTCTCTGGCCCTCCCCTGTTCATTCTCTGTCTCCCTCTGTCTCAAAAATAAATAAACGTTAAAAAAATGTTTTAAAGATAAGCAACTTTAAGACAGAAAGTAATAATATATTTGGGGGTTTATAACACATATGGACGTGAATATGTGACAATAATAGCGCAAAGAAAATAGAAGTGTATAGTTATAAGGTCCTTATACTAAATGTGAAGTGATATACTCTCTCTTGAAGATAGACTTTGATAAGTTAAAGATGTGTAATATAAACCCTGAAGTGATCACCAAAATAAGAGTTATAGCTAACAGACCAACAAATGAAATAAAAGAGTCATAGAAAGTAATCCAAAAGATGGTAAGAAGAGAGAAAAATAAAGAACTGATGGAATAAGTGTAAAATAAATAGCAAAGTGGTAGATTTAAATCCAACTATATCAATAAACACAGAAGTATAAATTTGCCTTCAAAGAAGGCATAGATTGTCACTTTGTATTAAAAAAGCAAGATCCAACTCTATGTTGCCTACAAAAAGCCTACTTTAAATATACAGAAATAGGTTAAAACTAAAAAGATGAAAAGCACATATGGCAAATAATTGAAGGAACTGAGGACATGTAGCTGAAAAATGAGAATACATAAGAAAAGCCCAATCACAATTTTCCAATTTACATATATTTCCTTTAACATGGGGGTTAATGTTCCTAGAAATAGGACAGCTAAAGGAGCAGTGAAAGATTCACAATCATCAAGTCCTTAAGGGGGTGGATTTCTAGCACTGCACTAATTACCCCTTTTGGCATTTTCAAATCTTGTTAAGTCATGATATGCCCCCAGCCATAGTATATTTCACTTACTGTATATCAGTTGTTGGTCAGAAATGAGAAAGGGCTTTTACTAATTCTTAATGAACTATTTTTACTGTTTCCTTCTTTCCTTTTCCTTCCTTCTTCCCTTCTTTCCTTTCTCCCATCCTTCCTTTATGTCTTTTTCAGCTCAGGCTGCTGTAACAAAATTACCATAGGCTGTGTGACTTAAATAACAAACATTTATTTCTCACAGTTCTGGAGTCTGGGAAGTCTAAGATTGGGGCACTCAAAGATTAAATGTCTGGTGAGGGCTCTCTCCCTGGCTTATAGACAGCTGCCTTCTCATTGTATCTCACATGGCTGAGAGAAAGAACTATAGTCTCTTTTTCCTCCTTAAAAAGACCTAATCCTATCATGGGATCTCTATCCTCATGACATCATATAAAACTAATTCTTTCCCAAAGGTCTCACTTCCTAATACTATCCCATTTACTGTTAAGGGTTCAACATAAGAATATTGGAAGGACATAAGCATGTGGTCCATAGTAACTTCCTCCCTTTCTTTTTCTTTTTCTTTTTCTTTCTTTTTTCTCTTTCTTTTTCTTCCCTGTGTATTTGAAAATGCCTTGGATCCTTGTAAAATATGCATTTGATACCCCCCCCCATGCATTTTTTTTAAGTTCCACCAGAGCTATCTCCTTTTGGCCGCTTTTATAAGTCAAAATAAGTCACAGAACACAAAATATTGGCAGAGGGAAAAAACATGGTAAAGAATACAGACTGGGAAGTGCTGTTTAATCCAAAGAAAGCAAAGTAAGGTACATTAGTAATCGACACTGAGAGCACAAGATTTTGTTCACACTACTATAATGGTTTGTGTGTCATGAGTAGAATATTAACTGTACTGCTCAGGACTGGAATTGTATGTGTGCATCCACATTTAAAATTTTTTTAATGTTTATTTATTTTTGAGAGAGAAAGACAGAGCATGAGTGGGGGAGGGGCAGGGAGAGAGGGAGACACAGAATCTAAGGCAAGCTCCAGGCTCTGAGCTGTCAGCACAGAGCCAGATGCGGCACTCGAACTCACAAACTGTGAGATCATGACCTGAGCCAAAGTTGGATGCTTAACCGACTGAGCCATCCAGGCATCCCCAACCCCATTTAAATGTAACAGTATTTCTGAAATAAATAACACCAAAAAGAAAGAAATCAGAACGCTTTTGGGATAGCACTAAATGAATTAGTCCTAAAGCTGACTGATTGTTAAGTGTTACAGGAATTAGGGCAAATACTAAAGAGTGAACATTTTCATGGGGCGCCTGGGTGGCTCAGTTGGTTAAGCGTCTGACTTTGGCTCAGGTCATGATCTCACGGCTCATGAGTTCGAGCCCCGCGTCGGGTTCTGTGCTGACAGCTCAGAGCCTGGAGCCTGCTTCACATTCTGTGTCTCCCTCTCTCTCTCTGCCCCTTCCCTGCTCATGCTGTGTCTCTCTCTGTCTCAAAAATAAATAAACATTAAAAAAAATTTTTTTTAAAGAGTGAACATTTTCAGTAGTAGATCTTGGCACAATAATTGGGAAACAGATGTTTTAACAATTAGAATGTCTAAAGACTGGAATGAGCTATTGTTCTAAGCTGTTTCAGTCATTAGAAGAATTAAGACAGAGGTTGGAGTCAGGGCTGTGCCAGCATATATAAAATTTTGGGTGAATTAGGAAAAGGTTTCCTAACCTAGAAGATGACTTAATAGAAGTTGCTGTCTTTGTGTGGTTGTATTCCCAGGCCAGTTCTGTGGCTTAGTAGCAGAACATGGCCTTCATTTCACAGTCTCTACTTTCCTCCTCAGATGGGAACCTTTTAAAGTGTCCTCTTGATAGAAATGCTGTAGATCAACTTCTTGAAGCAGGCATGAGTTTGGAGTGATGCCCTCTGAAGTTGATGAGTCTATATTTCCAAGTGTAACCTGTATATAATTCAGTGCTTTAGGTGTCCCGGTCGCCAGCTAGATCACAAAGAAACATAATACTGCAATCAAAAGTAACACAAGATTTTTAATCTTAACTAGTGTCTCTCAAAACCCATTAAATGTGGTCCAAAATTATAGCCTGTACAACATTTCTTAGAAGGTTCTTTCCTCATTCGAGCCTGACTCAATTTCCTCATACTTCAGAATTTCTTCAGAGGCTCTTCTTACAGTCTAAC
Organism: Herpailurus yagouaroundi; assembly: GCF_014898765.1. Classification (NCBI taxonomy): domain Eukaryota; kingdom Metazoa; phylum Chordata; class Mammalia; order Carnivora; family Felidae; genus Herpailurus; species Herpailurus yagouaroundi. Next base: position 3,933,187 of record NW_024412417.1, read on the forward strand.
CCTGTAAAACTCTATCTGAAACCCCAGCACATGAGGTTTTCTATCTTTGCTTTGTCTCCTCCCTTTCTCTTCCACTTACTATCTAGTTTGTCCTCCTTCTGCTCCCTAGACTCTATAATGTAAGAAAAAGGAATTGTGTTGAAAAAGATAGAACTTTCCTTACATTGTAAGAGAACTGTGAGAAGGTGATCAAGATAGGATCTCTATTTTCCCCACTATCTCTTACTCTCTTTCCCTCTACACCAATTTTCCTCATTCTTTAATATCACAGTCTGGAAACCAGGCTGAGATAGACTAAATAATTCTGGGGTAATTTTCAAGAGTAGGGCCATTCATATGTTAATACTTTAGTGAGTGGATCCTATGTACGCTGAACTTTCTATTAGATCCCAAGGAAAAAGGCAAAGCAAGTTATTTAAATAATCCTTACTCACAAGGAATTTACGATCTCATGAGCCAGATGGACTACAATAAAATCAAATAGATTTCAAAGAAGAAAACCAATAGCGGACAATGACTACAGCTGTAGACCCATAAGTAGCTTTGGGGTTACCGGGGTGTTGAGTGTACATCATGAACAGAAGTATGGGGAAGCCAGGGAAGGTTTCATGGAAGAGATAGGTATTGAGTAAATGTTTAGATGAGGAAAAAGACCATAGAACAAGGAAAATTAGTGTAGAGATCTACTGAAGAGTCAAAGTAATGTGCTGTAAACAGTGGCTATACTTACCTGCTGGAACAGAGGGTCTGAGTAGGATGGGAAGCCTTTTTTTCTCCGTGAGCATGCAATTCTCCCTTCTCTGGTAACCATAACATTCCTTGTGCAACCTGTTATTAACTTATCCCATTCTGCTTTGAGTGAGTTAGTTGCATATTTTCTATTTCCTTCATTAAATGTTAACTCCCAGACAATAGAGACAATCTCCCCTCACCACCACCCTACTCCACTTTTATAGCGCCTCATGCAGAATCTATCAAATTGTGGTTATTCAGTACATACCTACTGAATTGAATGGAGGTGATGAGAAGCTAGTCAGAGTCCGTGGATAGGGGAGTGGAGAAGGGTCACATGCTTGTGCTAATGAGTTTGATATTGGAGATCAATGGAAGTTCAAACATGTCAAGGATGTGATCAAAATGATATTTTAGGAAGAAGAATTTTTCTGTCATTCCTCATAGGAGGTGGAAGATATGTTCATCTTTCTAATTGTCTCAGTGTTGCCTGGACATTTGGGAAAGGATGTCTCCTATAGATGATACATAGTACTGAACTTTAAGCTGATTTCAGTCATTGAATCTTTTGAATAAATATATTTAGTCTTCTTGCATTTTATGGGCTGGGTCTAACATACTCTGAGAATCTCATGGGTGTGAATAAATTTCTTCATAAGGGTCTTTGGTATTGTTGATTATAAATAGGAGTGACATCATGCTCTGGGGTGAGATTTTGGCATGTTTTAAATAATGTGCAAACACACGGAATTGGGAAAAAGTCTGGATATTGGAATTCCAGATTTACACTTCAACGAAGATTTGGGGGGGGGTAAGGTTTATTGTAATTTGTAAGTGTTTTTTGATTGAAAGACAATGGAACCATTTTGTCAAACTAATTTCTCCTCCTTCCTGGTCTTAGGATACTTTAGAACAATTGCTGGCACTAATATATATTTAGGTACTTCTATACAGATTCATCTAAAATTCTAAAAATCCATTCATGTGAATTCTTTGTTACTAACAAACATTTAACACATTTTTTTTAATGATTGAAATTACACAAATCATAGCTATTGCTTGGCGATTTCAGTCGAGCTTTCATTTTTTTTTTCATTTTGTCAGTATAGATTTGAATTTATGATCTAGCTATGTTTTGAAAAAATATCTTTAGTGTTTTGATTGTAAAAGTAATACATAGGATAGATAGATAAATATAGATATATTGATATATGGTTTCTGAATTACTTTGTTTCTATCCTGAATGTAGTCTATAAAACAAAACCCAAGATTGCTGTTTGTGAAGGAAAAACAATGTAGCATCATTATTAAGAGTGGATTTGGGGGGCGCCTGGGTGGCGCAGTCCGTGAAGCGTCCGACTTCAGCCAGGTCACGATCTCGCGGTCTGTGAGTTCGAGCCCCGCGTCAGGCTCTGGGCTGATGGCTCAGAGCCTGGAGCCTGTTTCCGATTCTGAGTCTCCCTCTCTCTCTGCCCCTCCCCCATTCATGCTCTGTCTCTCTCTGTCCCAAAAATAAATAAATGTTGAAAAAAAAAAAAACTTTAAAAAAAAAAAAGAGTGGATTTGGTTATCTGGTTCTACTTCTCACACCAAAAGAATAGGGTTAAAGTACTACAACTCAGTCTGTGATATCTAAGGAAAAGTTTGTAAATTTAACACGATGTAAACAATTAGAAAAATACAAAGCAAATTGTATTCTGTACATATGAATGAAGTATACATACATCCCTACATGTTTAGGATTCGTTGGATTTATAAAGAAAGGTAGACATTTTTGCACAGATAGAAAGCAATGCCATCTTTGGAAAGCTGAGGGAACAAGTCTCCACCTTAATTCAAAAAACAATGGAAAAAGGTCCAGCAGAGGACCTTTTTTATTCAAAAGTTCAAGTACTTTTTTATTCTGAAGGCTTTCAGAAACCAGATTTCTACTCTCTGGACACATAGGTATTAAAAGGGCTGCAGTAAATTTATACTATGATATTCTTTCTTTTGGCCTCACAATTTTAGTTAATATATTGGCTTTTTGGTTTAATTCCAATGGCACAACTCATAAATGCAGGCTTTTTCTTCTGGGACAGGGGGAAACAATCATAAACTAAAAATCTTTGACAGCCTGTCTGTTGTATTATAAAATGTAACACCCTGTCTAAAAAAGAGAAATCTCCCAAAGGTCGTGTGAAAAGAGGCAGCACCACACAAAAATCTGGGGATACTTCAAACAGTAGTTTGAACAATACATTATTCCTTGAGAAATTCCAGTTACTTAGCATGAGTGTGAGAATTATATGGTTTGGAGAAATCGAGAAAACTGAATGAACGATTTCAGAGACAGGGAAGAACTATTGCCACAAATATTTGTTCATAGTTCATAGTGATGCTTATTTTCTCAGCCCATGAGATGAAATTTCAGTTTGTTTATGAGACTGGCTATTCTGTTCTCAGGCTGGGCAGTGGCCGTCTGAATGTTTCTGTATGAATGAAAAGCTCATCTTCCAGGGAATAAAAAAGATAAGGACATTTAGCAACACCTTCTTATTTTTCTGAATTTTGTAGAACTGGTAGTCGTCTGATGTATTGAAAATATGCACGTCTTCAAAAAGTAAGGCTAGATTGTCTGAATATATTTTGCACTATAAACCCCTCTGGCAGTTTTATGTTTTTGCACAGCTTGTAGGAGAGAGACTGGACTGGCTGAACGCTTCCTGGTTTCATTAGCATAACCCAGCCCACCTCCAACACACGCCCACAACTACCTCATTAGCCATTGGGAATGGAGCCAAAAACATAAGACTACAGTGAATATAAGGGGAATTACTGGCGAAAGAGCTCTAGACCAGCTTAACACTGAACCCATTACTTTTCCAAGATCAGAAAAATATTAGACTAACAGGAACCATTTCCCCGTGTTACTCAGATAAGGATTCAAGGTTTTAATCTATAGCTTTTAATCTAGACTAATTAGCTTCACCATAATAAGACATACAGCCTGGCTGCGTATATTTAAGTACTTCTGTTAATCTCTTTCCCTTTCTCCCTCTTTTATTGATTTATTTTTCTGGATAGCTTTGACATTGTAAACCACGGACGAATTGGAGCCTGGCATTGAAAAGAGGTGTTCTGCAACGATTTTTTTTTTTTCTTGTCTAAAGAAGTTTACTTCTACAAGAGAGAATCTGAAAAATGACAGGGGCAAAGAGGAAAAAGAAAAGCATGCTGTGGAGCAAGATGCATACCCCTCATTGTGAAGACTTTAAACAGTGGTGTAGAAGGCGGCTACCTATTCTGGAATGGGCACCACAATATAATCTGAGAGAAAACCTCGTTCCAGACACCATGTCTGGGATAATGTTGGCAGTTCAACAGGTGACACAAGGTAATGTACTGCATTTGATTTTCCTGTTTTAAGCAGAATAGATGTCACTTCGCTTTCTTGGAAAAGTATTATGACCCATGATCTATAATTTAGCTAGTGAAATGGACACTTAATTAATTGTGGGAAAATAAGCGCATTGACTATCTATATACAAAAGCTTTCCTAGTTGTCTTTTTTTTTCTATTTTTTAAAGCTATTAAACACTGAACCAATTTTTGAATGGTAATATTACATACTTGCAATGTTAAAATTCATACTATATAAGTGTAAAAGATCAGTAATTGTGGGAGAATGAATTTTTATAGCTTGACCTTACTGATACAGTTTGTTACTTTCACTGAGTCAAGCTATAAAATATCTCCTGGCTTGGACATATCGTTTGTAAACCTAATTAGCAGCACACAATTACCTGTTGTAGCCTTGAGAGTCGCTATAAGCAAGGAACAGAGCTTTCTGTACATAAAGGAGGCTCTTTGCCAAAACCATTATTTGCAAAGAGAATCCTGTGTGTCCTTAGAGCTTGTATTTTACTGTGCATGTTGATTTAATTCTGTATCACATTACATACTGTATTTATTTCTCAATAAGAAATTTAAACTGGTGAGAAGTCTGAGTTTAACTTTCCCAAAGCAGATTCTAAGTGGTATTCTGGATTTTGATACATAGGTGTTTCTCTTGGTGAAAGCTTTAAGTTAAGTAGTGTGTACATGTGTGTGAACATGTGTGTGTGTGCATGCATTTTCCTTAAAGATATATTTATTGCATTATTATTATTATTTTGCTAATTCAAGTAATAATTTTCTACCTGTAGCACGGAAGGGAACCAATTTCTCAACCTTGAAAATTTGGAACACTTTCCTTGGCATAGACTCTGTAGATTTATATTTCCTTGCAGTTTCACTACATCCCTAGCTTGAACTATTATTCATTCTGTTAAATTATAAGCACTCTTTTAATTGAATTATTCTGTAGCTGGAACAAACTGGTTTGTGTATTTGTGTTTTTAGTATGATTAGGACCATCTGCACTGGTGGCTTTACTTTAAGATCCATAAGACTATCATACTTTATGGGATTCCATTTCCCTGAATAGTCTAATATTACATTTTTTAATGACCATTTCGCCAATAGTGAAGCATGGTAATCTTTAATAAAACTGCAAAGTAAATAATAGGTTAGGGCATTTTGAGCCCTGTTTTTATTCAGTTTTAAATTCAAAACGTGACACTACTATGTACTTTGAATCTAAGCGATTGACTTCCAAGGGCTTTTTCACCAGATAGTTTTAGTATAAATGTACAAATTTATTTTGCTTTAATGTAATGTAAAGTGAAAGAGAAATCTATTTTTTAAATAATTTGTTTTGTCATCTCTATAGAAGATCAAGTTAATAAGGAAATCTGGGGATATGATAAAGATGTCTGTGATACACCCTTAGCAAGAGTATTTGTGTGTAAGTCTTTGGTAGTTAATTGTATGGCTTTCATTTAGATAGAGATTTTGAGGGATTTTGTTTTATGAGTCATATATTTCATTGGTTATAAAGAAACACATTGGCCAGCCCCTGACTGATGGGAAGCACAAAGCTTACTCAGCCCTGTGTCTTGGAAAGTTATGGATCTGGCTGTTGGTTCTCTTGGAAAGCTACCAGTGACTGGGCAAGGCTATGCCGCTAGAAAGAACTTGAAGGTTTTCGTTGATGTATGAAAAGACAAATTCTTCAAAAAGTACCTATTCTTTTGAAAACAATTCTCTTAAACTTTCTCATGCTTACCCACCATGGAGAGATAAAAAGTGAAATATAGGTTACCATTGTTATAAGGGGCACTGTGCTAAGCCCCTGTGTTCATTGTCCTCCCCTTTCCTAACAAAAGCCCAAGGGACAGCAGTCCCTTCTTCATTTTCCATATGAGAAAATGGAGGTTTAGAAAAGCAAGTAATTTTCCCTGGGTCTCATACCTGATAAGTGGTAGAATGAGGGCTTGATTCCAAAGCCAACACTTTTAACATTTCATACTTTATGTTCTACACTGCCAAGATAAGTAGACTTTTTCATAATACCAATGTTATTGGTAATAAAAGACATTCCTTTGGAAAGGTATGAATATTCCTCCCTTCAAATTACTTTTTCATTTAGGTTTCATCCCTGAAGTTTTTAGACTCAAAGGTGAGTGACGAAGAAAATAACTACAGTGGAATATACAGTAAGAATGGCGTTTAGATAGCATTAGCTTCTATTTATGTGAGTATAGGCACTCATTACCAGCTCCATTTCTTTAGAAAAATTGGAAGAAAGGGGTAATTTTTGCTTTTGCATCATAACACAATAGAAACAAATACCTGTTTTCCCTCTGCTGATCTTGGAAGCAGCTTTTCAGTTACTCGGCATAGTTGAATTATGTGAAGTTGTTGAATCAAACATTTTTTGACCTATAAATATGGAAAGTTATATGGCTCAATCCAGTAGTTTTTCATTCTTCTCTCTCTAGGAATGTCTTTAGAATTGAGAAGGATAATGGAAACTAACATTTGAATGTATTCTATATGTCAGATATTTTAAATTATGTATTTTAAATCGCTTTACTAAAGATTTCCCAATTGTTAAATATCGATGATTATCAGTCACTATCGTATTTGACTCACGCATAGCATTTTACGTAGTGAGTATACTCCTTCTAAGACTTTCTTCTCTTGGTTTTGAGACATTGCTCTTTCATTTTTCTCCTACCACATCTCTGGCCTTCTCTTCTTGCGAGCCTCTGCAGCTTTTGCCTCTTCCTCAATCCACCCAAGCATCAGTGTCCAGGAGACTCAAACCCTGGCCTTCTTCTCCAAGAAGGCCTTAGGCTTTTTAATCTGCATAAGAGGTTTTAACTACCGTCAGCCTGCTAATGAAACTTTCTCCTAAACCCAAGATCCACATATCCAATTGTACAAACCTAGACTTTTCTAAAAGCACTTCAACTGCAGCATTTAGTCTTCTAAAACAAACCGAATAGCACCACCATCCTAACTAGAATTATAATAATTAAAAATAATAACAGTAATTTTCAAGCACACATGTAAACGGTGTGGTAAGAACATTTGACATTGTATACAAAACTGAGACTCAGAGAGAATAAGTCACTCGCTTGAAGTCACACAGCAAATGAGTGGAAGAGTTAGGATCGGAACTCAAAGAGTCTGGCTTCAGGAGTGTCTCGTCTTACACCAGACTGCTTCTCATGGGGGGGTCTCAAAAGTCATTCCCAACTCTTTGCTCTCTTTTGCCACTTAGCTCGTTAGCACACAGTCAGCCCCTAGGTTCTGTTACTTCCAGTCGCTGAGTGTCTTTCCAACCAGGTAGTCTTCTGCAGGCCTCCTGCTGCGGCCCTAGTTCACTGTCTGCGCCCTTGAAATCATTTTGTGGCCCTTCCTTCTCTGTCTCCTCCTGTAGGCCATGTTGCCTACTGCAGCCAGAATGTGAACATCTGAACACATGTCTTCTCTGTCCAAAACTCTTCAGTCCTCTCTTTCCTCTCGGATAAAAGGCCAATTCTTCAGAATAATTTATTAGATCATTAACAATCTGGGGCCCTTGATACCAAGGTCTACTCAAAGAGGCGTCTCCTCTGAAAATCCCTCCCAATCTCCCGGGAAGATGCATATTTTCTTCCCTCCTACTCCCTCTGTACTTTTTACCTATCTGCACGATAGGCCTTAGCAGATTGAGTTATAATATTTCGGTACAACTCTTTCCACACTGGTCTGTAAGCTCTGGAAACAAAGGTAATGTTTCAATCTTTACATTTTTACCAACTTGCGTGTTGCCTGTTGCATAGAAGTATGTTTTTAATAAATATTTGCTGGAAGTATTAAAAACAATTTAGCTCCTGCAACCTCTGATTATTCCATAGTAGCATAGTGCCACTCGAGGAAGGAAATTAAATTTACATTTTTAGGTTTTCAAAAGAAATGCAACAGAGATACAAAGAGTAAGGAATACATTAAAAATATGAGTGGGTAATGTCTTCCAATTCCTTTTACTTTCCTGAAGTTACAAACTTGCAGCCCTCCAGACAAATCTGGTAAAAGATATATTTCCTTTCTTCCAAAACAATGTTAATTTTTTCTCCAGCCAACATCAACAAATATGAACAGTTCCTATATAAATCCAGATGCTTGACCTCTCTTGAAAAGGGCGAATACACGGCCATACGGGGCCCATATTCCCATTTGGCAAAGATCTGCTGGGCCTTCCTAGAGGCCACCCCCTTTAGACAGGGCGTGCACTTTGCATTTTGCCAGTTTCTTCATCACTCACCCATTGCCACCCTTCCTGCTAGTATTCCTGTTACTTGCCCAGCCTGTGTCTGAATTTGTTTCGCCTGCCAAGACGAAACAAATTCAGACGTATGTTTTGTCAATGGTTTTGTCAATTTGCCTAATATGCCCCTAACTCATCCCTAAATAAAACCTTTACCGAGAGATTACATAAGATTAGGTTCTTAACTTAGATCCACAGAAAGTTTTTTTTTTTTTTTTTTGAAGGGGGGGGGGCCCCACCCGGGGGGGGGGGCCCGCGCGAGCGGGGGAGGGAGGGAAGTGGGGCTCATCCGAAATAGGGTTTGAGTTCAACGGAAGTGGGGCTCGGATTCACAGAACCTTTAGGTCTGTGAACCTGGGTTTATGTATTCCAATAGACTTCATTTCTTTATAATCCTTTGCATTTTCTGTTAATTATTTTTTATTTTTTTAACATTTATTTACTTTTGAGAGACACAGAGACAGAGCACGAGTGGAGGAGGGGCAGAGAGAGCCGGAGTCACAGAATCCGAAAGCAGGCTCCAGACTCAGCTGTCTGCACAGAGCCCGACACCGGGCTTGAACTCACAAGCGGTGAGATCATGACTTGAGGTGAAGTCAGCCACTCACCTGACTGAGCCACCCAGGCACCCCTCTGTTAATTGCTTAAAAAAAAAAAAAAAGTTCTGCCAAGGAGTTCATAGGTGTTGCCAGACTGCTAAAGAGGATTACACCTCCCCAAAGTAAATAAATAAAAGTATGGATGTCCTCATTTCAAAGGAAGAGAAACCTTAGATCACTCTTTCAGCATATTCAAATATTTCTTTGAAACAATGTGCATTTTTAAAAATCTTTAATAAATCTGGAAGCCCTCATCACCACCAGCAGGTACAAGGCATTATAGTCGCATCTACCACAATAACCTGTAACTGACATTTTGGGGGACCTCACTACAGAATGTGTTTTGAAGATGAGCAAACATCCTAGAGAATGTCATTAACTTAAAACATACCGCAAACAATGGTGGGCAAGCTGAGCAGTACAAGACTGTACTCCCTAGAGTATCTAGTCCACATTCTAGCCTGAACAAGCACTTGGGGAAATAGTTTCTTTGTTTCCAACCTGAAAACTCAAGCACTGAGACAGGGAGGAGACCTAAATGCACGACTTGCCATGTAAGAAGCTAATCCACTGAGAAGGAATATGAGAATGTTTTGCCTTGCATTCCAAGGGATCACCTAGAAATTTTGTTCCCAAACCATGAAAATTTTATGCTGCCACAGGGTTGCCTGATGTTCAAACCACAGTGTTCTGGGCCGCAGACAAAAGATGGATATTCCTTATAATTATGCAGAATGTGTGGCATTGCTGGCACCGAAACACATGTGTGGAAGCCGAGCCTCATTGCACTCCTGAGGGCAGCTTAGTGACATGTGGAACAGTAAGTGGAAACTCCTGAAGCGTCCTGCATTGGGAAGATGAAAGGCTTGTCTGGGAATTTTCCCCTGCGTGGTCTCAGCTTTGAGGATACAGAATCCTAGCATTAGTGATGTATCTCTAACCTAACCCCCCTTAATCACTAGTTCTCCCTGCTAGTAACTTTTCTCTCCTCCAGAACAAGGGGCAGCAAAATAGTGCCAAGCAAGTCTCAAGTATACTTGTCCTGACCCTTATAAAAATACGCCCACCGGTTAGTAACACTTTGCTGACTTTTCTCTTGCATTTCAATCTATGCCCTGACCTCACCTCACAGTATAACTTCAGGCTTCATTTGACACTCCTGGTTTTCTTTTTCTTCTTTTTTTTTTTTAATTTTTTTTTCAACGTTTATTTATTTATTTATTTATTTATTTTTTTTTTTCAACGTTTATTTATTTTTGGGACAGAGAGAGACAGAGCATGAACGGGGGAGGAGCAGAGAGAGAGGGAGACACAGAATCGGAAACAGGCTCCAGGCTCTGAGCCATCAGCCCAGAGCCTGATGCGGGGCTCAGACTCACAGACCGCGAGATCGTGACCTGGCTGAAGTCGGAGGCTTAACCGACTGCACCACCCAGGTGCCCCATTTTTCTTCTTCTTAAATGTAAAGTGATGATGATCTGTATATTAAAGGGTCATTTACACACTTCTGCCTTTAGAGGAATGCTCTTTATAGTGTTTAGAGTTGTTCCCATGGCAGAATCATGACCTTTCCTTTTAGGGTGTGGAGAATTTAGCAAGGTTTGCAACAAAATAGATTGGCAGTGAGTGTGAAGATAAAGCTTGTGGCCTATTTGGAGTAGACTTCTGTTTTTGCCAGCTAGGATCCATCCTTGCTCCCGTTAATGACTATATCTTGGATTATTTTTGAAGAAACAACCTCTCTTCCATTTTTAGTATATGTGGTTTAGTATATGTGTATATATGGTTGTAATTTTGTCTCTAGTGATGGAGTCTAGGCTCATCAGTGGGTTAAGTCCCCCTCAACCAGGATTCTCAAACCTGTAGATCTATTGGCGGGGGGGTGCCTGGGTGGCTTAGTCTGTTAAGTGTCTGACTTTGGCTCAGGTCATGATCTCATAGTTCGTGGGTTTGAGCCCCACATCAGGCTCTGTGCTGATCTTCTCTCTCTCTCTGTGTCTCCTCCTTCTCTCTCTCTCTGCCCCTCTCCCACTCACCTCTGTCTCTCTCTCTCTCTCAAAAATAAACATAAAAAAAAACAATCCTGCAGATCCATTGGAACCACATTAGGACTTAAAAGAATACTGGTACCTGGGTGCCATTGTCAGGCAATTGTCAAATTTCCTGGGAGTGGTTTCCAGACATTGAGACATTATGTTTTTTCCTTTTATAAGTTGTCCCAGATTCTGTTGTGTAACGGTGTTGAGAACTGGGTACAGACGCAGTGATTAGTCCGGGGAGAGCTTGTGGCTCAAGTCTTGGTCGTTGGTACAGTCCCCTACATCAGGCTGGGGACTGGTTCATGGATGAGATCTGCCACCTAGGCACAAGGGCACGGATTTACTATGCCACAAGTCAGTCACTTTTTGTTTTAAAATGGTAACGGTAATACAGATGACCTGATTGGTCCATCAGTCTGGATCCCAGGGCATCCTGGGATTGTAGTGGGAGCAGCTGGCAGTGAGGATGATGTGCCTTTACAGCTTCCCAGGACCTCTGCAGCCTGAAAATGAAGCCAACCCAGCAAAGAGCATAGCAGAGAGAAACAGTCCGGAAGACACCTAGCATACCCTCAACTTTTTACTTGCATGTGCAAATTGCTTAATTAGTGGGGGTGCCTGGGTGGCTCAGTCAGTTAAGCATCTGGCTTTGGCTCAGGTCATGATCTCGTGGTTTATGGGTTTGAGCCCCACATCCGGCTCTGGGCTGACAGCTCAGAGCCTGGAGCCTGCTTCCGATTCTTTGTCTCCCTCTCTCTCTGCCCCTCCCCCAGTCGCGTTCTTTTTCTCGCTCTCTTTCTCTTTCTCTCACACAAAAATAAACATTAAAAAAATTAAGGTGTTTAATTAGGTTTAAGTTGAGTTAAACTACACATTTGAGAATTGTTACAATTTAAATATTGCACATTTTTTTTCTTATTCTACAGAACCTGGCAAGATAGATATCATTGTACTTTATGTTTTTCTGAGAAGGGGGGGTTTGAGGCTCAGAACACTAGATCACTTGCCCCCAGTTCTAGCGCTGCTTAAGAGGGGCTCAGGCCTGATTCTGCCAGGCTCCATCCCTCATCCCTCACTGCCTTCTGTTCCCCTGTTAGTTCAAGTATAACAGGTAGAGGACCGAACGTGGGCAAAAGAATGCCCGAGCCTCCCTTCAGCCCCTCAGGTGCCCCTACCCATGGTAACACCTTGCTTGATATAATAAAACCCAGAGATTCTGGTTGAGAGTGGAAGAGGGCTCTGCCATGGGGAAGAAATACCCAGACCAGGGCTCCTCCTCTCTTCCTTCAGAGCTTCTCGCTGCCCTCTGTTAGACTTGCTTCAGATGAGAGAGGGAGAGGACACGTGCTGTAACACTGGCCTGAGCATCAACGAACAATGGCTTTCACCATGTGGTGGAAGGAACACACGGATAAGCTGTTTGGATGAGACTTTACTAAAGGCCAAGGGGCAATAAAAGGGAAAGAAGGAGTGTCATGGGTTTGTAACCAGGCTTCCTCGTCTTCACTCGGTTTCTTCCCCTTCATCTCAGCTCTGCTCTCCTCCATCACAGTAGATGCCATCTCTAACCCTCACCACCCCTGCCCAGAGCACCACGGTGGACATTTGTCCTTTGCCATTCTGAGTCTAAGAGAAGGCCTACCTAGAGCTCTTCTAACTTTTCTGACCTTGGAGATGTCTGCCCACCAGGCATGACTCTACTCCCTCCGTAGCCATGAGCTCAGAGGCATAGGTCTGTCTCAGCTTAACACCATTTGTATAAATAAAAAACACAAAAGCGTGTTTCTCTAGTCTCTGTTCTTGATCAGCTTTTCCCCGTACATTTTGTTTTTCAGGAGCTAATCCATTTCCATGGCTTCAATTGCCACTTTTCCGCTGGTGAATTGTAAAAATGTATTTCTAGCCCAAGTTTCTCTTTTTAGTTCTAGCTCTAAATATCCGGCTGCATATTGAACACCATCTTAATGTCTCCCAGGGACATATTTACAGCTGGACACATCATTTTCCCTCTCAAAATCAGTCCTTATCTTCTGTTCTGCATTATACTGAAAGTCACCCCCATCTACCCAATTGTCTATGCAGGAGTCTGGGGATGATCCTAATTGCCTTTTCCCCTTCACGACTGTTATTCAATTAAGGAGGTTCTCTAAATTCTTTCTTCTGAATGTCTCTCAAATATACCTCATGCCCACTGTCCTTGTGACAACTTCCTCAGTGTTAATAGATATTGTAACATTTGCGGAATGCTTAAAATAACGCCATAAAGGGTAGTAAACTAAAGGTGTATTATATGAATCGATCTTCAGAATAACCTAAGAGTTTGAGACCATTATTATCTATATTTTGCAGATGAAGGAAGGAGAATTAGTTTGCTTGTAGTGCCAAGTAATACAGTTTCTATAAAGCAGAGGGAGCATCTAAATGCTTGTCTTTCTGATCCTGAGCCCATGCTCTGATCTTCATTAAAAGCCACCATCATTCCTTCCACGCCAGTTAGACTGTCTTCTTGTTTATGGTTTTGTGTCTCTGTGATCTATTTCAAACTGCCACAAAATTCTTTTTGAGTTGGATAGTGGAGATCTTTGTCTTAAGTTGCTTCAGCCGCACCTTTGCTGATGGCTTTTGGACCTTTTTTGGTGTTTCACTCTATACAGCGTCCTTGTTTTACACCATCTTGTTGGTCTCTCTCACTTCCCCTCCCTTCCCTCAGCCCTTCCCTCGTGGCTCCCTGGAACTCCAGATGCTTCCCTGGAACCAAAACCACAGGTGTGTTTTTTATTGACATGTATAATGTTGGGAACCGTCAGTTAAATAACAGAAGACTTTGTTTTAAAACTGAGTGGGTGTTCCCCCTGTATTGAATCTAATCATCTGATAACAAAGGGCTCATATTCCTGAACGGAAACTCCTAGGCTGAAGCTGATTGGTGCTTGCACCCTTTCTGTGGGCATGGACTTTCCAATTTATCATATTCCCCAACGCTCGCTATCCTTTTATATCAGCACCACTTCGTTCTTGTTATTCATCCTTTTCCAATCCAGAGCAGGACATTCTCAGATTCAGCTCAAGGACAGCTTGATTGTCCAAATTCATGACAGCATGCAGAAGCAGTATATATTGAATGTAAAAGCAGACACAATTTAGAATGTAGTTAGGTATATAAATAGTCAACTTTTCTCTCATTAGACAGGATTAGACTTCTGAAGATGTTTATCAAAGCCCTTCAATATCTGGAACTTACTTTTGCAGCCACATCTCTTCTTTTTCACCCTGTGTTCCCTAATTTACCTACTTAACTCGCAATTGCATTTGTTTTTATATTTGATTTCTCCCCTCAGTTAGGACTCTTTATAGTCTAGGGTGACCAACCGTCCTGGTTTCAGCAATGAAAGTCCTGAGTCCTAGGAAACCCTTTCAGCTCCTATCAAAGTATTTGGCACATAGTAGGTAGGTACTCAAATGTTTGTTGACAGTGAAAAATCATTATTGAGATGATAGGGCAGAATTTTCCTGTGTCCACTCTCCTTTTGGTGGCTGCTCTCCCCGTGGAAACTTTCAGTCTCTTACAGTTTCTGATATTTAAGCTCGTAGGTCCATTGATCCTGAAGCTTCTTGGTCCTGGTAATTCTTTATTTTCACGTTTGTGAGATACCTCCTGTATAAGCAGCCCTGGGATAACAGAACGATGTAATTTGCCTTAACCCCTCCAGTGATTAGAACCAATGATCTTTGATTAACGATCTTTGTCTATGAACCTAGAGAATGTGTGTCTATAGGAATTTTGTTTGCATATAGTTGTGGTTCTTGAACATATGTAAATTGACTCTGGGAGACCCATTTGTAATATCACTGAGCCCTGAGCCCACTGATGCTGTGAACCAGACAGCTGATTATACTGTGGTTTGCTAATAACAATTCTAAGACCACCACAAACCAGTTACCGGAGGGAAGTAACTTTCATCATTACCCACACAGTTTGGGTTTGATTTCTTATGTGTAGTTCTTGGAAGTGCCTAGTGCCACCTAATTATTTTGTTTTCAAGAATACTAATCTGTCTTCCTAGGGTGCTTTATTCATTTCTATTAAAAAACATACTTGAAAGACTACGCAGTATTTTGCTGTGTTCTTGGAAAGAGACAGAGAAGTATAAGACAACACTCCAGCCCACAAGGGCCTTATTATTTTTTCCTTCCTCAGAAATTTGTACAAAGTATATGAGAATATGATCTTGTTATTCAGCCTTGAAGATCTCAATCTGGTGTGGCTATGTAAGGGTGGGAACATTTTCTTAATGAAAGTTTGTAGAGTATTGGTTTCAGCCACTTTCTGCTGTGAGTAGGTTGCATAATCTAGGCAGCTGCCAAAGAATTCTGTATTTTTATTTAGGAACATGAAAAGTAGTACCAGCCCATGTATATAACAAAACATGAAATGAAGAGTTGGTGGTAAAAACTGGGCCAATAAAGAGACCAAAGTGGCAGTCTTGACAAGCTGGCAAGACTGGATTAGTACAGACGTATGGCATTATAGGAGTTGGCACTTTAAGAAATCAAGTCCTGCTAATCACTCTTTCTCTGGAGACGATCGCAAGGAAACTATATACACAGGTAACATTTGGGGAAGGGCAATCAGTGACCCGCTTTATTAGCTGCGTTAGTGTTGGGTGTTTAAAGCATAGCTCTCGCTAAGCTGGATTGTATCAAAAACAACTTGAACCTGAGATCAAAGAGGTCTTCTCTCTTGTAAAGCTAAGGTTTGGATGTGCTTGTGAAAAGAGAGTGAGAGAGAGGTATGCCAGAACTTACCTTGAGGCAAGCCCTGGGCTTTCTGTCATATTAGGAGCATGGATGAAGAAATAGTGGAAGAGAAAAAAGGTACATGTGTGAACATACCTTTACCTATTAAGCAATGTGGCCTCAGGTTAAGAGTACACTTATTACAATGAGCACTGAGTAATGTATGGAATTGTTGAATCACTGTATTTTACACCTGAAACTAACACTCTTTGTTAATTATACTGGAGTAGGGGCGCCTGGGTGGCGCAGTCGGTTAAGCGTCCGACTTCAGCCAGGTCACGATCTCGCGGTCCGTGAGTTCGAGCCCCGTGAGTTCGAGCCCCGCGTCGGGCTCTGGGCTGATGGCTCGGAGCCTGGAGCCTGTTTCTGATTCTGTGTCTCCCTCTCTCTCTGCCCCTCCCCCGTTCATGCTGTCTCTCTCTGTCCCAAAAATAGATAGAAACGTTGAAAAAAAAAATTAAAAAAAAAAAATTATACTGGAGTATAATTTGTATCATTAAATACTGGAGTATAATTTGTTAATTAAAAACAAAAGGAACGAGGCCTCATAAGAGTGTTCAACTCTGGCCTCTCCAATTAGCAGCCCTCCTTTTGGGTGGGGGAGGTGGAGGGTGGTAGGGGGAAAGGGTCTGGGAACTTCTGCTCTACCCTTTGAACTGAGGTTGTATCTGTAACCTGGGAGAGGTTGGATAGACTCAGGACATTTGAGAAGGTAGGATTGAGGTCAGGCTCAAGAAGCTTAGTTAAGACATACAGATTCGTCCTGGTAGGTGTAAAGTTTAGTACCTGGATGTCAACCAGTGGGAGCAAGACATAAAAGGTCAACCTGGGAAATAAAGTGTCAGAGCTAGGATAAATACAGGAGCAACTCAGGATTAGAACCCGGGCCCAAGATTCTGGGTAGAAAGGGTCTGAGTTACAGTCTAGGAAGCCAGCAGAATGGAGAGATCTCAGAGTCTTTTCTAATTTTCTTTTTTTCAAAAAAAATTTTTAATGTTTATTTATTTTTGAGAGAGACAGAGAGAGAGAGTGCATGAGTGGAGGAGGGACAGAGAGAGAGGAGACACAGACACTGAAGCAGGCTCCAGACTCTGAGCTGTCAGCACAGAGCCTGGCGCAGGGCTTGAACTCCTAAATGAGGAGATCATGACCTGAGATAAAGTCGGACGCTCAACCGACTGAGCCACCCAGGCGCCCCTCTAATTTTCTACCCAGTATATGAGCAGAATTCAAATTTTGGTGGGTGCACTTGAGCCCATGGGAGGCAGTGAGAAAAGGCACTTGGCTGGCAAAGACAAGTAAGGGAAGAAGCATGAGCCAGCATTTAATGTAAAGTGGGAAGAAAGTTCTTGTCTCTGCTGCTTCCTGGCCTCGTGTGTTGTCTAGAGGGGTGTTATGAAAACTTGGTCCTCAAAAAAAAAAAAAAAAAGACAAAAGAAAACAACACTGAAAGATGCCAAGGGGCAATTCCTGTTCAGATTTACTCAGCTAGAGTGTTGAAGGGAAAAGAACATCAGGACCTGTGAGAAGTCTTAAATCTCCCAGTCATACTCTGCCCAGTGTGGTCAGTACCTGCTAAAAAACTGGCCTTCAGTACCCTTGGGTTGGTACTGGCCTCTGCAGTGAGCTGTTTAATAACCTCGTTTCCTGACCTGTTTACAGTCTTCTTGACTACTTGACCTTGTTTATGCCTTCATCCCTCTGATAACCAGTGTCTTTCTTTGTCTTTGATTCTTTGTTTCTCTCCTCATACCCTTTGTTTCTCTGGGTAAATGTATCATTTCATTTCAAGGACCCTTTCGGTCTTTATCAGATCCCCAGTGAAAAAGATCCCAGTATTTTGCTCAACACGTAATAGTTTCCTTATAAATGGAAATATTTCTTATTATGTTCCTTAACAATAGATCTCACAATCTAATTCAAACCTAGACACAAAAGCACTTATACTAATTTTGGTAGTAGTACAAATAAAGAATATACAAGTGTGGTAACAGCATTGATAATGTGATCAACTCTCACTGCAGTGGGATTGAGGTTTGTAGCTAGGGAAAGTTTCAAGAAGAAATTATACTTTAACTGGATCTTGAAGGCTAGATGAGAGTTTCTCAGGTAATCTATAGATGAAGGGTGCTATGGATAAAAGAAAAACATGCAATGATAAGAATAAAAGAACACAGGTTGTTTAAATACTCATCAGTAATTTAATTTGGTGGGAGTTGTAGCTGGAGAGAGTAGCAGGGCCCAGATCACAAAAAGCTTGAATAACATGGACAAAGTGTTTGGGCTTATTTTCCAAGGTGATGGAGGGCCTTGGTGGATCTTGAGGTATGCCAGGGTGTGACAGAGGTTTGTGTTCTTGAATAATCACTCTGGCAACAGCTTATATTACATGCTTGATAAGGCAAGAAACTAGTTAGGAAAGACTCGTTAGGAGAAATTCTATTCAGGAAAGGAAGCACTGTGGTCTGAACAGACCAAGGCAGAAGTTGTGGTGGGAAAATAGAGAGAAGGGACAGAGTTGTCCAGTGTTAGGGTGGAGTAGGTGCAGTTTCCTCCGTGTGTTCTGTGATGGGAGGGTGAAAAAGAGAACATTGTTGATAATTTCTAGATTCTTGAATTGGAAGACTAATGAAGGTGATGCCCTTTTCTGAAATAGGGCATAAATAAATAAGGAATGCCAGTATGTGATTTTGTTTTGTGTTTAATGCGTGTTGTTTTGTCCTTATGGAGGGATTGGTGGTGGGAGGGACCAAAACAAACAATTTCCATCTTGGATTTGTTATGTGAGTGCCTATAGAATCTCTGGTTGATGTCCACTTGGGTCTGGGGCTTAGGAGAGATATCACTAACGTGTATATATTTGAAACAATTGGCTCTTCTCCATGTCATTGTGAGGGGTCATGATGTATCTCATCAAGAAAATCACAAGGTGTACAAAAATGTTTTAGCTGTTGTAGAAAGTGGGTAAAAAAAAATCAGTTTCATATATATGAGGTGGTTATAGTCAGTGGGATTGGATGGGGATAATTCATTAGTTTGTAGAACAAAAAGAGGAACCAGAATGGAAGCAACTTTGGGGAATCTGACATTTAAGTGGCTAAGAAGCTAGCAAAGGGGAATGAGAAGATGTGGTCCCTTAGCATCATGGTGCTCTGGGAGCCAGTGGGTAAGAGTTCTAAGTGTGGTTGACGTGATAAAATGTATGTATGAAACATAGAGTTCCCAGGACATGAAGAATAAACCAAAAATGTGAAACTTTATGAGAGCCCTGGAAAATATTTTTAGTAATAAACTCAGGTATACCACAACAAAGTGCTTTGCAACTCTTCAGGAATGCGGGCAACTTGCGGAACAAAAAAAATGCTATCTGGGGCGCGTGGGTGGCGCAGTCGGTTAAGCGTCCGACTTCAGCCAGGTCACGATCTCACGGTCCGTGAGTTCGAGCCCCGCGTCGGGCTCTGGGCTGATGGCTCAGAGCCTGGAGCCTGTTTCCGATTCTGTGTCTCCCTCTCTCTCTGCCCCTCCCCCCC
>NW_024412417.1:3957564-4040210 GCF_014898765.1 Herpailurus yagouaroundi
TCACGGACCGCGAGATCGTGACCTGGCTGAAGTCGGACGCTTAACCGGCTGCGCCACCCAGGCGCCCCCCCCCCAACCTGGATTCTTAATTGTTAACATTTTTACAGGGTTTTTAAAAAAATTTCTGAACCATTTGAAAGTAGGTTACACAAATATGGGAATCCCCAGACCTAAAAATAGACGTTTTTCTACATATCTACAAAACCATTATCACATCTTTAAGTGCGATGAATCTTTAATTCAATATCACTTAACATACAGTTCATATTTACATTTCCCCAATTGTCCTAGTTGGAGCATTTTACACTTCAAACCGCTCAGGGTTCCCAATGCGCGGCATTTGGTAATTTCCCTTCAGTCTTAAAGCAGAAAACACCAGCCTTTTCAAAAAAAATGACACATTTTTTAAGAATCCAGGCAAATTGTCTTGAAAATACTCCGTTTTCTGAATTCGTCTGTTTCTTCAACTTGATTTAAGTTCAATATTTTGCTGGCCACCAGAAGGCACAAATGGTTGTCCCAGTATTGATGATGCTATATTTGAGCTCAGAGCCTGGAGCCTGCTTCAGATTCTGTGTCTCTCTCTGTCCCTTCCCTGCTTGCACTCTGTCTCTCTGTCTCTCAAAAATAAATAAAACATTAAAAATAGTAAAAAAAAAAAATGTATAAGTTGGATAGGTTTATGAACAACATACAGGGTGAAAAAAGTTTCAAAAATGTGTAAAAAGATGTGGAATCTCCTGGGATTTTTGCATAAAATATTACATAAAAAATATAAGCCTACAACTTGTTTGTCCTATCTAACAGTATATAATCAACATGTCTCCAGATTAGTGGATATGGATCTAATTCATTCTTTTTAAGAGCTGTGTAATATGCCATAGTACTGTTATACTAAAATTCATCTAATCGTCTCTATATTGATGACTATTCAGGTCATTTCCTTGTTTAGTTACTACCTAAGTTATTTTAATACAAAGAATTAGGTATATTTTCTTAGGTAATTTTGTATTCATTAACAATTCTAATAAAAGTGAAATGGATTTTCATTAAGCATGAAGGTATCCCATGTCCTTCTCTACACTAGATGCTTTGGGGAAGGAATGCAAATCTCCAGTTGGCTGGGCTGAGCCATGTGTCCCCACCTAGAGCCTGGGGTAGGAGGCAACTCCCCTTTTCTCAGCCCACGATCTTTGGGTGGAAGGAGGGACTTCCCGAAGGAAATTGGTGTCCTGCTACCAACAGAAGGGAAAATGGAGATGGGTGGCTAAAAAACAGCAAATGTTGTACCACGGAAGCCAATGACCTATTCAACCAGAGTGCAGGTGGTAACATTATCCCCATGTTGTAGACAGGAATTTCATCCTATGGGAGTAGAGGAGGAACAAAAATATGGAGGCTTTGCAGTGTTCCATAGGCCCCTCCTTATCAGTGAAATCTGACTGGGGACATTATTAGATTTATAAATCTGACTGGGGAATTCAACTGGCTTGAAGCTGTGGTGGTTGGTGGCTTTGGTCAGCTTGGGGCCCGTGTCCATTCGTTTGCTCTATGAATGAAGGTTATGTGCCCTATCTAAAATTGAGAAGCACATATTCTCAGCAGTATGTAGGAGTCACAGAAAGTAATCAACTTAGATTTTGAAGGACCCAGAGGTTTTCCCTGCTAGAATCCATGGATGGAGTGAGGGCATGTCTAGGCTTTGCTTCTCTTGAGGGCCTAAATGTTGGTGGTGTGTGTGACATACGAAATTCCCTTTGTTCAGCCAGCCAGTAACCCACTCCCACACTGTGTGGGAGTCCTGACTTTGCGTGTGTGTGTGTGTGTGTGTGTGTGTGTGTGTGTCCACATATTTTAAATTAGTTTTCATTATTAGATTTGTAAATGTACCAATTCTGCTTTTACTCCTGGGGCAAATGATTCATCATTTGAAGAGGAAATACAACGTGTAGCTAATAGGCCATTTGTAGTGACTCAATATTCTTATCTTCCCACTGCTCCAATGTTTTGATTCCAGATATTTCTACCACCTTAGAAAATAGGAGATCATTTTAAAAATAGAGAAAGAGGAAAGGAGAAGTTTGGGAGAAGGAAGGGAGGAGGAAGACAGGGAGAACAGAACTGCAAGCCACCTTATATCATTAGGCAGCGATTTCTCCTTTTTAACTGTTAACCTGTAAAAGTACTTCAGGTTCATCTTACTTTCCATTTCCTTTATTCTATAAGCTGCCCTTTCATTTTCATTAAAAAGCCTCCTCATAAGAACCTTAAGTCAGTGATTAAGGAATGCGGCACAGGATTGAATCTTTCATTTCCTTTCTTTGAGCCTTATTGTGAGTACTTTCTCTAAATTCTGAACACTTTCTCTGACTCTCACGGAACTATTGATACTTAGTCCTTACTCCTTGGAATGAGAACTTTAAGTGCTTCTATCTTTAGCCATTCTGGGCTCAGAATAAGTTCTGAAATGAACACAAAAATACTTCTGATGCTCCATATTCATGACATCTTCCACTCCCACCCCCTAGGCATTTATAAGAAATAATTAAGCTTTTGTTATTGGCTTTTGCTCCTATGAAGTATCTTTACTGAGGGGGTGTTACTTGGGTAATGTTATAATTTATTAAGTGATGTGACTTATTAGGATAAGAAGCTCAGCTTTGCTTTTAAAATATCTCAAATTCTAGAGTTCCTCCTTCAACCATACCTAAATGCAGTAATTCGTCTCTGGGCCCAGCATGGAGAACTGAAAAGTAATGTTTGATTTCTCCTTGGCAACTTGAAACAAATTGAATACAGTGCTTTAACATGATTTTGAGACATGAATATTTTCGAGACTGAACAAACTAAAAGCTTCCATTTTTGCAGAAGATAAGGAAATCTTTCTATGCTTTTCTGGGGAGCAGTTCCTCAGACACAGGTCACAGATAAGGTGGGTTGATCATCCAGCAGGGGGCACCTTTATCTCATTTGCATTTAGTGCTGAGTGATCCTGCAGAGGCCTCAGTTAGATGAAGCCTGGAAGGAGCCTCTGGAGTCTTTGCATAAGCCCATCAGCCTGGGTTCACCCTTGATATTTTTGTAAATATTTTCTTTCTGATATACTGGAAATTGGAGAGATTAATGAGACAATTAAATTGTATTACTTCATATAAAAACTCAATTCAGGGGCACCAGAGTGGCTCAGTCGGTTGAGCGACCGACTTCGGCTCAGGTCATGATCTCATAGTTGGTGAGCTGGAGCCCTGCGTCGGGCTCTGTGCTGACAGCCTGCTTCGGATTCTGTGTCTCCCTCTCTGTCTTCTCCCCTGCTCACACTCTGTCTCTCTCTCAAAAATAAATAAATATTAAAAAAAAATTAAAAAAAAACTTTTCTAAAAAAAGTTTTAAAAACCCCAGTTCTAAGGGGAGTAAAACCAGTGATTCTGAGTCCTAGCTGCCTGACCTTAGAATAAACAGGTGAGGTCACTGAGCCAACAAAATATAGTCTCCAGCAGTGGCTCTCCACGTGTAACCCCAATACCCAATCCCCAACTTCCAACACGTTATTTACTTACTAGACACGATCTTTTGCAGTGTCAGGTTTCTTTGATTTTCTGAATAATTGCTATCACGTAAATGCAGATAAGACTAGGCTGAAACAGAAAACAAAATCTGTATCTTAAAGTATAAAACAGTTCTGTGATGAACAGTTCTCTTTCTCACCGGTAGTGACCGAGTGGCTTTCTAGGCATCTCAGCAAAGAAGTTGTCTTAGGAGCAGAGGTAGAGACTGAGTTACCTATCTGCTTTGGTTCTTCGTCTCCCCGGCCCCGCCCCCCGTCGACCCCCCCCCTCCCCAGGGGGGTCAGGCACTGTGTTTAGGGAAGCCATTCGCACGGCCCTGCAGCCTGCCTGGGTTGGAGGGGCAAGGGACTGGTCGGCAATGTTTGACTTTGTGCTCAGGGGCCCTTGAAATTTTGGTAGTGTTTGCAAGTCCTGAAACTACTGATGATATTGACGTGGGAATATGGAGTCTATCCTATTCCTGTACTGTAGTAGCCATCACTACACCTACAAAACATGTTTTCTTAAAAACTGCACCTTTCAAAGCCTTCAGAAAGTGACCAATATATGATTTTTGATCTTTAAAAATAATCGGCCCTCTAAAGACCTTAAGGTTTCAGCTCCCTCCTCCAATGTCTCTCTGTCTCTCTGTCTCTGTCTCTCTCTCTTTCTATCCCTCTCCCTCTCTCTCTCCCTTTCCCCTCTGCTCTCTGTTTCCTCTATATCCCCTTTTGGGCACCCTGTGGCCTAATACTTACTTTGTTTTTATTTCTTGATCCTTCTTTTTGTTGTCTTGCTTCTCCTCCAATCTCAACCAGGTTGGGTAATACAAATATTTATTAGCATTTGAAGTTTTTCCTCCCGAAATTGGAGAGTTAGAGGGCTGTAATTCTGTTCTTAATTTATCGAATACCCTGTTTTAGAAACATGGAGAAGAGTGTAGATAATGTGGCTAATTTGTAAGTGACTCAAGCCAGTTAATACTTTCACCTTTTTTGGAGTATTTAACATAGTTTAGCTGGGTTAGTGTGTTGTGTATGAAAATATGTATGTGGCTTATGTTGTGATCCAGAACAATAAATGAATCAGAATAAGAAAATTTTATCCAGCCCCCTGTGCTTTTGGAGGTATGTGTGGGAGGATGGCTTGGGTTTTATGGTTCTTATTTGTGGAAGGAGTATTTGAAGTTTTAAAGCACTGTTTATCTACATTCGTCCATTCCTCTTTTATTCGGGCTATTGTTCACTGCCGTCTTAGCAGAGAAGCAGATTCTGGCTGAGGGTGAAAGACACTGTTGCTTAAAGGGAAAGCTCAGTGTCAGTATCCGATGAAATGAAGGAAGTGTCTACAGGATCTCTGGTCTTTGAGCTTGTTTTTGTAGAATCTACTGAAGTGATTGTTTTGCACATATGGGTTTAGAGATCTCTTAAAGATTTGAGTTAAACATGTTTTACACGATGGTGCCATTTTAATTTGGTAAGAATATAAGATCCAGAGAAATTCTGTTTTTGAACTGATTTTGCTATATATAGATTTGGGGGATGGAGATAGAGACAGACAGAAGGAGAGAGAGGGAGAGGAAAAGAGAGGGAGGGAGGGAGGGCAAGAAAGACAGAAAGATATTATAGCAATAAAACAAACAGATAAAGAGGTAGCTATTCACGAGGCAAGAGGCAGGATCCCACTGCTTCTAGCTTGGTCTCTACATTTGCTGCCGCAGGTAGGATAAAAATGTGGTCAAATAGACCAACTCCTATCTTGCTGAGACTTACCACATTTATCAAAATTTAGCATGCATATGATTTCATCCAAGATGTTTTGTTAAAGATGCTGCATGCAATTTCCCTTTGCCCCCATCATTGATTTAGTAGATCTGGGGGATCTTCTGAAATGTGGGTTATGTTATTTCTTACCTGGAAACACTCAGCATTCTGTCTCTTGATTGGTAATTTTTTTTCAGGTAACTCATTCTGAAAATGAATGAAAAAAGTTATTTTCTAGCTTTCTGCCTGGCTGATGCAATGTACGCTTTTTACAAAGTTGCATAAGCTATAAATGCCAGGAGGGGCTTGTTGGTGGCGGGGGAAGACTTAACACCATCCTTCCCAATAACCAGCGTGCTGCCTCTCATCCTGTATGCCTGAAATTCTAGAACAGCCTCTGCCACTGACCCTTCTATAATCACTTTTTATTTATTTTCATCAGACATTTAAGAAGACATTGTATGTAAACAGCAATCCAGATGAGTTTTTAAAAATAAATCAGGGACTGGTCATTGGTAGCCTTTTATGTATTTTAATTGAAGGTAAGATGTCTTGTAGGGTTTGAAAAAATATTTGATGTGTAACTAGAATTTACATATTTAAAAAGAAATTAAGCCTAATTTTAAAAGAGTAAAAGTTAAACAGTAAAAAGTATGATCTTGGAACCATATTGTTGGGCTCCACAATGTGAATAATGAATTAACCTCATATTTGGGTAATCTGTATTCTAACACCACTCCCTTCCTCAAGTCTCTTTGTACCTTATTTATAGAGTGCATTATGCTTAATCAAATGCCTATCAGCAAGTTGTGTAGACTTGAATGGAAATGTCAGAACCTAGCTTAACTAGCCATTTAATGCCAAGGACCAGCCACAAGCAAGATCAATTTAATGAGCTCACACTCACATATATTTCGGTCACGCTTAAACCACTTGTGGTCATTTAGACATGTCTGAGAAAGTTTTCTATGTGTATGTAACATACACACTACGTAGGCAGTAGTGTCTATGAGGAATAAAAATGAACAGCTATGAGTTACTCCTTACTATTTAAGTAAAAAGTTGTTTTTCACTCTAAGAAACTATATCTGAAATGGGCTGGAGTCCAGGATGGGAAAAGCACGGACTCACACACTGCCCTGCCCCTGTGATACACAAGGTGAGGCCGGCCAGGAAGCCACCAGCCAGGCCCCCTTGAGTGCGTGTCCTTCTTGTCGCAGCCTTGCTGACCTTTTCATCTGTCATTGGTAATACTACCAGTCTTACCTATGCTGCAGATGCTATTGTGCCAATAAAATAATACCAAAAGTATAGAAATGGTCCTCGAAATGTGTGTGGAGATATTTTGCTTGTGATGTTATCACTTTTACCAGGAAGACTCTCTGAACCAACGTTTCCTTATAGACGTCTCTGTAATCAAGGGGAAAAGTAGTGGTCCAAAAATAAGAGCTTTTGGAATTGAAATTTAAATATAAATAAGGGAGTGGTCTGTAATTGAGGATCGTAATGTAGTCTCTCGTTGAGCAAGTAGAGTCATTAAATCATAGTCCCTTTTGTCATTAAATAAACCGATATCCCTTCTACTTTGTAGTGGACTGTATCTTGGGGTTATAAGGTGATCCTAACTACCTGGGTCTGCTTGACAGGGTTGGCCTTTGCTATTCTCTCATCTGTGCACCCCGTGTTCGGTTTATATGGGTCTCTGTTTCCTGCCATCATTTACGCCATATTTGGAATGGGACGTCATGTTGCCACAGGTAATAATTTCTGTCTATGTTTATGCTTCTCATGTTACTAATGAAAGCGACCCAGAAGTGCTCATTAGTTACTGATTACATTTCAAAGCAATTCTAACTTTACTTCTGACGACCTCAGCAAATATTAGGACAAGACATTTATCTCTTTGTGCCTCAGATACTCGACCCATACCATATTACTATATTATTATGTAATCAAGCTTATGTTAAAGATTCTTTTCATTTTTAGGTTGTAAAAAGGTCATAAGAGAAGGCCGTATATTTTGAATTTACAATGAATTAAGAGAAATTATACACTTTGAGGGAAAGAAAATACTGTATAGAATTTAGTTACTCAAATTTTGAAAAATATTTTTTTATGTAATCAATATTTGGACTGAAGGATCTTTTAGGTTTCTTCTCAGTTAGATTCTATAATGCCCTTTAATTAGTATATCTATTACCTTGCCTATCTCTGCATTACTAAATAAAAGGTGAAATATCACAAATAGTCATAATAGAGCCAGCTGGTTAAAAACCTGGGTTTTAAAGTTAGATGGTCCTGGGTGTATGTCTCATTTGTTGTTTGCTATCTGCATGACCTTGGACAGCATTTTAAAGGCCTGTTTTCTGCTTTCTGGATAGTGAAATAAAAAAAAATCATATGACTGTCGTGAGAGTTGGATGAGATAGTTGATGTAGAGTGTCTAACTTAGTACTTTCTAGAAAAGATTTAATAAGTTATTATTATTGCAAAAATTATACCTTAGTCTTAAATATTAAATTAAAAATAATAAATCTGCTTTTAACTATAAATATCCATAGAGGCATTTCTATGTATTTTGTACCCTTAAGATCTCAGCCTCTAAGTATGTGTCTATTTCTTCAGTGGTCAGTTTGTGTTATTGATTGTGTCGGTTTCCTATTTCTGATGTAACAAATTACCATGAGCTCAGTGGCTTGACACGAGATAAGTTTATTTTCTTACAGTTTTAGAAGTCAGAAGTGTGAAATGAGGTGTACTGTTTTAAAATTGAAGTGAATGAGCTTGTAGTTAGCTACTGAGCCTACTGAGGTTTTCATATTTATCATCTCACTTATACTTCCCCCAAGCCCTGAACTGTAGATATTATGGATAGGCTTTATGGATGAGGTAATGCAGACTCAGAGTAATGTGCTTTAAGTCACATTATTGATAAATAGAGGACTGACATTCAAGTCCAGGCCATGATCTTAATCCCTGCCCTGAGGACATTCTCCATGCTCAGAGAGGTGGGAAATTGTAAGGCCTGGGAGGGAAGAGCAAGGAGATTGGTGTGGCTGTGTGTTGAAGGAAAATGTGTTTATGTAGGGAAGTTTGTTTGTTCTGTGGAGAGAAGGGTGGATGAGTCGGGGTGCTGAGAAGAGTGTTTCCGATCAATCTATCTGGTTTTACACCCAGCAGATGGATTCAGCTTTAATGGTGGAATCCAACCATTGTTATCGAGTCTGTTACTAACAGAAGATTCCCCCACCCCCACCATCACTCCCTTTTAGGCACCTTCGCCTTGACATCCTTAATATCAGCCAATGCAGTGGAACGGCTTGTCCCTCTGAGCAGCCAGAACCTCACCACGCAGAGTAACACAAGCATAGTGGGTTTATCTGACTTTGAGATGCAAAGGATTGGTGTTGCTGCAGCCGTTTCCTTCTTGGGAGGTGTGATTCAGGTAAGTGGTGCTGCGACTTGGCAATGAAGAAAGGGAGACAGTGGAAGGACAGGCAGTTGGTGGTTTATTTTTATTCGTGTTCATGTCTTTGTCTCTCGAGATGGATGCAGCCCAGATGTGTCTTATCTTTATGGGAGTACTGTCTACTATAAGGGTAGTTACTCTGTAAGTGCTAGTTGAATAAATGAATCAGACTCAAGAAATCAAAGTTACAAGGAAGTAATTGTTGACTTTTCAAAAACAAGATTTCTGAAGAATGTTTTACAAAGTGGAATAGGCTTCCTTATAAGGCAGTGAGGCAATCCTTGTGTTCATACAGTGACTGGATCATCACTGCAAAATAAGGTAGAAGTTCCTGCAGTGGGAAGAGACATGACTAGATTTCCAGGGTCCTTCCCGATTTTCAGATTTTATGATGTTACCGCCTATAGCGGTAACAAGTGGTGTTTCATTGGTGCCACACACTGGCTGGTGTGAAGTCTTTCGACTCACACTGGCAATGACTCACCAGCCATTGCCCCTTTCAACCTCAGGCATCTATTTGGTTGCCAGGCCTGCTCTAGCCTGTCTATTCCTTCAAAATATCAGACTATGTAATTTGCTGTCTCCAATCAGTTGTCAGAATTAGATACTTCAGAAGTGAATATAAAATAAATGTGGGGGCGGGGACTGACTACTAGACATGGACGTCTGACAGCCGTTTTGGCTTATTCCTCTGCTTTCTCTTGAGTTACATGTACATAAACTTCCCAGGTGGCTGTTTTCTGGGTGGGCAGAGGCTCACTGTTACATTACACTGTAACATTATTTACAGGGTCAAAGATGGTATAAAGGTCAAGAAGGGAAAAAAGGGTAGTTGATGATTGCCTGGAATTGGAGGTTTAGAAGAAAAGATGTGATCTCGAGGGAAGGAAACACATTGTTAGAGTTATGTTGCCTTCTAGCTCTGTAAAAAGCGTGGGAGAATTGAAGATGTAAGACCAATACTAACTCCACTCTTCCTAGGTCTTTAGTGAATAGATCATCTGAGCAGCAGTTTTGCCTAGGAAACTACCAGACTGGAAGGCCAGTAGGTATCTTTTATGGCCATAGCGGTGCTTTCATGAAATACAAACTGGTTGAGCATCCTGTGACCTTCATTATATTTTTTTAAACATGGATGATGTCCATGTATTCTGACACTTGCACAGGCAGGCTCACTGGCCTCTTCTGCCTTGATGGGCCACTGTGAGGCCTTCTAATGGACATGTCATCTGTGTCCACCTCAGAAATAATGAGCCATGTGAACTGATGATTCAGAAATTGATATGTTGCCATAGATTTGGTATAGGTCTTCCTTGATTTCTGTTCATTTAAAATAAAATAAAAATCTCTGTATTAGCACAGCAAAGATAATACCACTACTCCTTCTGGTCCCATTATTTTCCATCCATGGCTTTCTTTGAGTTTATGGTTTTTACTAGGTTTGGACTTCCTCTTATTCTATTAAGCACAGAACAGGTAGTATATTATTGCCATTTTTAAAAATCCAAGAGAGTAAATAATTAACAATAAAACCCAGTAGCCTTCTGGTTAGTCTCATTTTAACCATTTTCCATAGTTTAAAAAACAATCACCAGGTATTTTGTTATTATCTAGCATATTTGGATTAAGAATTCAAATGATAATAAAATATAAAAGTAAAAGCCAGGATTCAAACAACATAAAAAATTAATGTTTCATTTCTCGGAAAGAAACTCCCTAGAATCACAAGAGTAAAACAGGATATTATTAAAGATAATAAAAATAATTTGGTTTTCATGGACTTTTATTACATGTAAAATCTGGTCCAGAGAGTTGCATGTTTTGTCTTATAACTTCATCAAACATCTGCTTTCCTTTGTCTTTAGCTCTGATCCTGGATATGTGACCCACGTTTTAGCCAATTTTTGAACAGATGGCTGGACTTTATTTGACCTCCAAACTCATCTGTCCATTGTCAACCAGAACCGTAGGATCTGTTTGGGTCTGCTGGATCCAGCTTTTCGGTCATTTTTCCTTTCCTCCTTCGGATTTGAAATCTACTGAATAGGAGGGCAGTACCAAGGTGTCCAGCTTCTACAAACACAAATGGTGTTTGTTTACCTTGTCTTACTTATTTTTAATTCCAGCTGATGGAACTAGTTAGGTGAATAAAATTATATCGTTAAGGTGCTTGAAACCGTCACATCCGATGTGGTTCACAGATTGTGTATCAGTTGGAAATGCTCTCAGCTGTAAGTAAGCGATGACCCTACCACCAGAGCTTACACTATGTAGACATTTATTGCATTTTGTGTTACAAGAGGTCATGGAAACAGGTTCTTCAATGTCTGGCAACCCATTCAATTGATGAACTGGTCTGCTTTTTTGTTTTTTGTGTTTTGGTTTTTGTTTTTTAATTAGATAGTAAGGTCTCTGTGACTTAGTGCTTTTCCTTTTTTTTCTGGTAGTTCACCAATAACGTTCCCCCCTAAGTTGTTGCTTTTATTTATTTAACTTCGTCTCCCTTTCAACTGTTTCTCCATTTCTTTACTCGACTTACATTCCTCAATATTGTTTTAATGATGCTAGTATGTCTTTCTCTTTAATTTTAACATGTCTGATGTTATTTTTAGGAGAAACTATGGCATGAAACAATAAGGGAGTTAGGATTAAGATGTATGTTTATAGCAAACGGTTTTCATACCATAAAATTTCAGATTTTATTTTGAGAATTGCTCTTTTTTGCCTTTCCTCCAACTTTCTGTACACCCATAATATTTTGGTTTGCTTTGTATATTAGATGTTATTTGGAACACAGTGTTTTTAAGATTAATTACAGTATCTACATCTGTTTTCCAGTCTTCATAGCACTTAGCATAGCACTCTGCACATGGTAGATTCTCAGAAAAGTTAGTGCATTAGAAAATGAACTATTAGTTCAGAATCTGAAAACCAAGAAATAGCAGGCATCATGCCAGGTAATAATTTTGTGATTTTAAGAGAATTGAGTCTGACATTTGGTGACTTTAGTTACTATAACACGAAGAGACTATGAAAAACGGTACATTCAGAGAACTGTCATTCTCCCCAACTCATCCCCAGTCTCCCTCTGATTTCCGCTCTATTTTAACCCGTCTCCTATGGGTGACCCATCTCAGTCATTTCTGGTTTATCCTTTTACAAAATGAATATTTTCTTATTTACTCTTCTTTCTTACATGAAAGATAATCTTTTGTATTTGACTTTTTTCACTTAACAGTAGCATATCCTGGAAATCATTCCATGTCAGCTCCTAGAAATGCCCCTCATACTTTTTATTGCTGCATAGTGCTCAATTGTATGGCTATGCCACTGTTTATTCAACACATCCCCCTCTATTTGGGCATATAAATTGACTCCAGTATTTTGCAGTTGTAAGCAATGGTACTGTGAATGTGCATATGTATTTTCATAATGTTGGTAGTGTCTAAGGTGAATTCCTAGCATGGGATTCCTGTCTCGAAAGGTCAGTGTAGTTTTGTTAGATATTTTCAAATTCCCTGCCAAAAGGGTTGTAGCCATTTGCAGTCCGACAGAAATACACGAGAGCACCCTCTGCCTCACCAACAGAATGTATTGTCAGACTTAAAATTTTTTTAATGTTTATTTTATTTATTTACTTTGAGAAAAAGAGAGAGTGTGCACACTACACACACACACACACACACACACACACACACACACACACGAGTGGGGGAGAGACAGAGAGAAAAGGGGAGAGAAAATCCCAAGCCGGCCTGCACTGTCAGCATGGAGCCCACTGGGGTCTTGATCTCACGAAGCATGAGATTAAGATCTGAACATCAAGAATTCCACACTTAACTAACTAAGCCACCCAGACGCCCCTAGATTTAAAAATTTTAATCAATCAGATAAGTGAGAAATGTTATTCAAGTGTAATTTGCATTTCTTAAATTATGAGTGATGTCAAATTGTAACATCTTCGCATATATGACTATTCTGCAACAGTTTTGTGGATTATGTGTTCATATATTTTTCTAATTTTTGTATTAGAGTTTTGTTCCCTTTTCCCTCAAATTTTAAGAGTTCTTTATATATATGGATATTAGCCCTTTACTGTGATATATGCTGCAAGTGTTTTAATCTAATTTGCAAGATTTTACCAGACAATTAAAAAAAATTTATGTAGTCAGATTTATCAATCATATTTTTAATTGTCTCTGGACTTTGTCAATATTAGAAAGCTTTCCCATGGGGTGCCTGAGTGGCTCCGTTGGTGAAGCATCTGACTCTTAGTTTTGGCTCAGATCATGATCTCACAGATTTGTGGGTTTGAACTCTAGACTGGCAGTGTGGAGCCTGCTTGGGATTCTCTCTTTCCTTCTCTTTTTGTCCCTCCCCATTTGCACTCTCTCTCTCTCTCTCTCTCAAAATAAATAAACTTTGTTAAAAAAAAGAAAGCTTTCCCTTTACACTAAGTTTATAGAAGAATTCACCATATTCTTAAAATTTTAATTTATTAAGTTCTTTAAAATATTTTTTAATGTTTATTTATTTTTGAGAGAGAGAGAGAGCAAGCAAGTGGGAGAGGGTTAGAGAGGGAGACACAGAATCCCAGGCAGGCTCGCTCCAGGCTCTGAGCTGTCAACACAGAGCCTGTCGTGGGGCTAGAACTCATGACCTGAGCCTAAGTCAGACACTTAACCAACTGAGCCACCCAGGCACCCCTAAATTATTTTCTATTTGATTTTCTTTTGCATTTACTATCCTGGTCGGTGTGGAATTTATTCTTGTGTGCGGTGGGAGATAAGGATCTAATTGCATTCTTTTTCCAAGTGGCTGCCCAGTTGGGCCAGTGGCGTTTATTAAAACGCTCACCTTTGCTACTGTAGTTTGTAATGCTACCTTTACCATATCCATACTTACTTAGACCTACTCTTTTCTATCCTATCCTATCCTATCCTATCCTATCCTATCCTATCCTGTCCTGTCCTGTCCTGTCCCGTTCTGTCTTGTCCCGTCCCGTCCCGTCCCATCCCATCCCATCCCATCCCATCCCGTCCCGTCCCGTCTGTCCTGTCCTATCCTATCCCATCCTATCCTGTCCTGTCCCATTCCGTCCTATCCTATCCTATCCTATCCTATCCTATCCTATCCTATCCTATTGGTCTGTATATATATTCTTGAGGCAGTAGCACCCTGTTTTAATTATTAAGACATGTAGTTTGGTTTGATCTGGTAGGCTAGTTCACCTTTGCAGTTTTTATGTCTTAGTATGTTTCTGGCTATTTCTGCAAGTTTGTTCTTTCTTCTGAACTTTAGCATCAACTTGTCTAGCTCCATTTAAAAAAAAAACTTGCTGATATTTTTTATCAAGATTGTGTTAAATTGACATCTTTATGACATTGAATTATCCTATCCAAGAACAGGGGCCTTTCTTTTTGTCGCAGTCTAATTTTGTCAGACTTGTTAGTCTTTCAGGAGTGTTTCCTCTTACAGGTTTTGTACATTTATTCCTGAGTATTTATTCTTAAGTATTTAATCATCTTTGTTACTATTATGCCTGGGGACTTCTCTACCATTATGTCTTCTACCTAGTTACTGTTTCTGTCTATAAAAGCTATTGATATTTTTCCATTCATTTCTTTATTTAACAAATGTATGTTAAGATGCTTTCAGCTGCAGAAAATATAATATCCACACAAAAGTGTCTTAAAAGATGGATTTTAGTGTTTCATATAACAAGAATTCTGGTGGTAGCAAAATTTCTGGCTGGTTAATTCAGTACCTGTAATTTCATCAATAGCCTATGCGTTTTATGTCTCCTTGCTATGCCATCCTCGGCCGGTGACTTTTCTTCCTAGGTGACCCCATGCCCCATAACTGCATGATTCAAGATGTTGCCATCGTGCCAGGCACATCTCCTCACATAATCACAGCAAGACTCAGAAAAATGGCAGTTTCTCCTTGTACATTTTTTTTTCAGGAAGGAAAACTTTCACTAGAAAGTTCCCATTCGACTTCTCATGCTTAAAAGTATCACATGCCCATTCTTAAATTAATTGCCAATGAGGTGGGGGTAATATTACCATGATTGCCTTAGACTAATTAAAATTCACCTTTGGGGATGGAAAGGCATTCCTTCCTTGAATACCTCACAAAAAGAAAAGTGAACAAAATTGGAATGTTAAAGAACATGATAGTTGCTAGAAAGATTAAAATCAGTGCCAGCCACAAAATAACTTATTGGGTCTCTACCCTAGCCAGATATCCCTTAGACATAGGGACTACAGGAGGGAGAGAATGGGTGAGGTCACTTTTCATAGAAGATACAGTCTGGTGGGAAGAGGGGTAACTGAACATGTCATTATCAGGAAAGCATAAATTATTTTTGGATAAAGAAAGTGAATAAGCAAGCTCCAGTATTGTGTACATGTACATATGGAATGCTTTGGTCTATTAATTATATATCATGATACCTTATTGAGTTCTTACTGAGTTGTTGGTTTTATTTATTTATTTTTTTTACTATTTAAATGAGTTTTAGGGGCATCTGGGTGGCTCAGTCGGTTAAGTGTCTGCCTCTTGATTTCAGCTCAGGTCCTGATCTCACGGTTTGTGAGTTTGAGCCTCACGTAGGGCTCTTAGCTGACAGTGTGGAGCCTGCTTGGGATTCTCTCTCTCTCTCTCTCTCTCTCTCTCTCTCTCTCTCTCTCTCTCCCTCCATCCCTTCCTGCTCCTCCCCTTGTCTCTCTCTGTCTCTCAAAAAATAAACTGTAAAAAAGTTTAAATGAGTTTTATTATTCATTAATTTTCCAGTATTTTATAAAGATATTTTTACTTCCTTTTTTTTTTTTACAAAATAATATAATTTGTGATTTTCCTTGTTCAGTTTCATTAGATGATATCTGTTATAATGGCAAATAATAGTGGAAACCGTGGGCTTTTTTGTCTTTTCTTGAACTTACTCAAAATGTCATTCATCTCTGTGAAGATACTGGCCTTGAGAATGGAATGTGTATATTTTACCATGTTAAGAAATTATTTACTGCTTTATATTTTTGAATTTTAATAGAAATTAGAAAGAATATTGAATATTTCTATAGGTTTTTCCAGCACCTATAGAGATAATCATATTATTTTTTCCTCTGAAGTCTATTATATGTTATATCATATTAATGGATTTCCTAGCATTGAACCAACCTTAATAATTTCTATTAAACATTCAAAAATAAAATTTAATAATTCCCACTTGATCATGGTGTATATTATTCTTTAAAAGATTTTTTTTAATGTTTATTTTTGAGAGAGAGAGAGAGAGACGAGTACAAGTGGGGCAGGGGCAGAGAGAGAGGGAGACACAGAATCCGAAAAAGGCTCCAGGCTCCGAGCTGTCAGCACAGAGCCCGACGTGGGGCTCCACCTCAAAAACTGTGAGATCATGGCCTGAGCTGAAGTCAGATGCTTAACCAACTGAGCCACCCAGGCACCCCTGGTGTATTTTATTCTTAAAGTGGTTTTGGATTCTGTTTATCAAATTTTTATCTAGTACTTTTACATCCTTTTTCTTCAATGGTAGTGGACTACAGTTTTCTTTTTTGTGCTCTTTATCAGATCTAGTTATCCATATTTTACTTTCTTCCTAACCTTTTATCCTCAGTTTTCTTAAGCACTACTGATGGGTCTAGTATTAGAAGGTTTGTAGAATCGTCCTTTTAAAAATATCCCATTGAAATAATCTGTTTCCTGGTGCTCTTTTTGGGGGTAATTTCTTGATAATGTTCTCTATTTCTTCTATAAAATCGGTCAGTTGCAGGACTCTGTCTCCAATATGGTCAAATTTGGTAATCTGTATTTCCTTGAAAATTATCCTTTTTATCTAACTTTTCAAATTTGTTTGTACATAGGTCTTTGATTTCTTATGATTTTCAAACAGTTTCTTGTTTTAATGTTTTCTGCTTTGACATTCTCTCATTTTATATTTGTGCTTTTATCTTTTTTTCTCAAAAAATTAGCTAGTGGTTTGTCTATTTTTATTCTTAAAAAAAAAGTAGGATTTTGAAATAGTATGTCTACTTCTTTCTATTGCTGCCTCTGCCTTTATCTTTATTGTTTCCTTTCTTTGGCTATTTTTTTTTTTTTTTTAGTTTGTTCTTTTTCTAGTTTTTGAGGTGGGGATTCAATCATTTAATATAATTTAAAATTTTTTATTGATAAAAGCATTTAGTGCATTTAGTGAATTTTATCATGCTGATTGCTTGAAATGTTTTCTGTAGATTCTGATAGTGTTTAACTGTCAATATTTTTTAGAAATTCTGTACTTTTCAGTTTATATTTCCCCCTTTCACCCAACAATTACTTAGGAAAAGATTATAAATTTCCAAATGAATGGGTCTTTTTGTTTTTCAATTTTGCCAATAATTTCTGGTGTTATTGCACTGTGGTCACAGAGTGCTGTTTGTAATATATCTACACTTTCGAATTTTCTGATGTTTTCCCTGTAACCTAACATATGATCAATTTTTGTAAATATTTCATGAGCACTTGGGGAAAAGATTGCATAGTCTGTTAGTATATAGCTGTAAGTTCTACCTTATTGGTTATGTTGTTAAGTTCTCAATACTCTTATCTTTTTGGTTTGTTTGTTTACTTGGTCTATCTTGCACTGAGAACTATGCACTCCTTACTGTGGGCTGCTTTCATCAGAGTAAACAGACTTGCCTAGGAGTGATGTGATTACCTTTTAGGTAAGCTGTTTATATGTATGTCATAAACATAAATGCATTCAAATATATCTCATTCATTGTCATTCAGGCAAAGAAGTAATTCCTGTCTCTCTTCTCCCTTACCATTTCTTTTATATTGCTAGTATAAAGTGCACGTATATAACCACAATAATGTAATGTGACAGGTTTCCATGTTGTAGATTAGGTAATGGGCCCTTTAAAAACAATTTTATTGAGGTATAATTGCCACACATAAATTCCACATATTTAGAGTGTGCCTTTTGACAAGTTTTGACATACACACATACCCATGAAGCCATCACCACAGTCAAGATAGTTGTGACTCCCCCAGATTTTTCCTTGACACTTGACCTTCTTCTCACTGCTTTAGGACCCCCACCTGCCATCAACCATTAATCACTATAGATTAGTTTGTATTTTTTAGAGTTTCATAAAAATATACTCATTGTATTATTTTTTGTCTGGTTTCTTCCCCACTGTATACCTTTATTGTTGTTGATTTTCTACATTTTTGTAACATAGCAGGGACCCCTGTGATTAGAACTTATGCAGTATGTGATTGTAACTGAACTTTCTGGTCTGGGAATCTTTTTGTTTCCATTTCTACCATCTACCTCTAAGGTACATTATATGTCTCATTTTGCAAAGGAAGTGTTTCTGCTGTAACTGACACAATTTTGTGTTATTAGTGTTACTTTTCAAAAAAAAAAAAAAGAAAAAAGAAGAATTTTGTAGCCAAAAAACAGTAGCAGCCAAGAAAGGAATTGCTTGCTCACTCACAGAAATGGGGTGTTAATTTCCAGGCAAAGTGGCCCTGTTTAAAATGCCAACATCAGTAAGCATTTAGGTTGGGGAAACAAACACTCAGTAATAGTCAAGGCACTTTTAAAACCATTCTTCTCTTCTCCCTGTAGCTTTTATTATTCTCATGTTGGGCGTTTTGCCCATTCCCTTTTCCAAGAACTGAGAGGGGTCTGGGATTGTCCCCTGCCCATTTACTTCTGGAAGCTTTCCCAAGCTCTACTTTTCTGAAGCAACCATGGAACAGGATTTCTGCCCTGGAGGACATGGGGATATACAGCTCCTTTGTTTGACAGTTGCACAAGCATGGGGTGACACAGGTGGGGGTATTTAGTGCCAGAGCCTTGTATTATTGTACTTGGTGCATTCTGGAAATACAGTCTTGTCTTCAGGGATGATAAAAACCAACTGCAGACCCAAGTAGGAAATTTTCAGTTACTTTTGGTTTTGTACTAAACATTTTTTGGGAGTATATTAAATAAGGGGATCGTGAGTGTAGACAGGGTTTAAAATACAGACTAGTTTAACCTGCCTATTCAACACATCATATGTACTCCTTCCAGAAAAATCATTCACTTCATTCTTTTGAAGTGCAAGGGGAGGACAATCTGAAATCTCTTTTGATGATGTTACACTATCTCACAGCCATTTTATGACTAAAAGTCATTACTTTGTTTAATCTTTCCAGCTGTATTTCTACCTAGCAAAGCTAAGAAGTAATACATGTAAAATTAGAATTATAATCCTTAAGTTTATAAAAATGAAAATCCTTCACATTAAAAACAATAATATTTATTACCCTATTATATGCCAAGTTCTGTTCTCATTTTACTACATTTATTCACACATTCAGTCCCCATCAACATTTTATGAAATAAATAATATTATTCTTCCCATTATACAGATGAAGTACTGAAAGGTGAAGTGTCTTATTCAGAATCTTATAATTAAGACCTGGCAAAGTAGGAGTTGGATTCCAGTATACAGTCTCCTAACTGTTACACTACATGGCTTTCTAAACTCATACTGAGGCAGAAGCAAGGAACTCAACCTAGTAACTTTTTTTTTCAAGTTTATTTATTTATTTTGAGAGAGAGAGAGAGAGAGAGAGAGAGCGCATGCAGGCAAAGGGCAGAGAGAGAGAATTTCGAGTAGGCTCCGCACTGTCAGTGCAGAACCCGGCGGGGGTGCTGGCAAACCGTGAGGTCATTACCTAAGCTGAAATCAAGAGTCAGACACTTAACCAACTGAGTCACCCAGGTGCCCCAACCCCGTAACTTCTAAGGCCAGGCATTTTGTTGTTCTTTTCCACATTTCACCTCCTTAATAGTAGCAGCAGCCTATACAGAAGGCATGAGGTGAGTACTGGGGCAGTGGCCTTGGCTGTGAAAACTGGGTACCTGCAATGCTCCAGGCCCTCACGGTACTTTTTCATATCACCTGCATGTCCTTCAAGGCTCGGCTTAAATGTAATCATCTCAGAGAAGCCTTCTCTGATATTTCTGGACATGGTTATAACTGATCCCCCCCCACTTCCTTTGGTGAGACATTGCTCAGGATTTACATGATAGGATGCCTCAGACTACCAGGAAATATGTTCCACATATTTGCACCTCCCTTTCTAGACTGTGAGTCTCTAGAGCAGAGACTGTTTATAATTCCAGCAGCCA
This sequence comes from Herpailurus yagouaroundi, assembly GCF_014898765.1. Lineage (NCBI taxonomy): Eukaryota > Metazoa > Chordata > Mammalia > Carnivora > Felidae > Herpailurus > Herpailurus yagouaroundi. The sequence continues at coordinate 3,977,539 of NW_024412417.1, forward strand.
GCTGGTATTTAATAAACGTAAGTCGAATAACTTGAATAAGAAAAAGGTCAATTAAATGTTAATGGTATCACTATGTTAAGTAGCCAAAATTGAATTGAGATTTTTTTTTTCTAATTTACCATTTTCTCCCTTTATCCCTGCCCAGAAGATAGGGAATGTGTTCTTATATTGTTTAAACTGTAATGCAGTTCTTGATGAAAAAGGAGTAAGAAAATGTGTAATAATTTTCTAATTTGATTATGGATTTTGCCAGATCTGTCCAGCTGAAATGTGAAGACATAGTCAATGCAGTCTCCTACCTCTTCCCACAGCTGTCCCCCGGCCACCACCCAATGAACAATGAAAATACCACGACTTCCCATGCCCCTGTGTCTTTTAATACTGTTAATACTGTCATGCTCCCGTCGTCCCATTATACAACCTTGTCGTTTTCTATAGCTGGGGCAGGAAGGAAGGCAGAAGAGTCAAATCACTGCCCACCCCTAGCACTCTTGATTCTCACTGCCTCTTGCATTAGAGGATTTTTTTTTCTAGAAAAGTCTGAGAAATGAAAAGATTGTGATACTTCTTTCAACCACAGAATTCCAAATAAAGATAATTCTTACGCCCCATGAGTTTCTATATTTGACAATGAAAAATCAAATGAACAATAAACTGTGTTTCCTGGACATATGATCAGTTTGCCTCTAGGTAGTCCAACGCGCGGCTCATTTCTGTTCTCTGTTCCTTCTGGGTCCAGTTGAGGTGTTCTCTGTCTTTTTTCCTTTGGTTGCTCCTCTTCCACTAACATTTTAAATGGTCAGTTGTTCCACATTTTATTGTCAGATTAATCCTACCAAAGCCTAGCTCTGATTTTTGAGCCAGCGTGCAGCACACCTCTTGGCAAATTTAGGTGTTTAATAAATGTATGCGAGAGTGATGTCACTCACTCCTGCAAACCTCCCTTTTCACTACTTTTAAGGTGCTCCATATTCTGACTTCAGAATGTCCTGCTTTATTTTCTATTACTCCCCGTTGGCTAGCTGTGCTCCTTCTAAACTAGCAGCTCTGCGTTCTCTGAACATATCCCGTGCTGTCCTGCTTTGTACTCATATTCTTCCCTTTTTCTGGAAGACTGTCTAATAACTTCTCTCACTTGGATTCCTGCTCATGTGTCAAGGCACAAGTTTACCCCTATCCAGAATAATTTCCTTCTCCCTCTGAAATCTGTGGCACATTTTCTTTCTCTCGCTTTTTTTTTTTTTTTTTTTGGGAATGAGATAGAGGGTGCTCTCCCTTGTAAGTAATTTGGGGAGCAGGGGAGGGGAAGAGAGAGAGTGAGAGAGAGAGAGAGAAAGACTCTCAAGCAGGCTCCACACTCAGTGAGGAACCCAATGTGGGGCTTTATCGCACAATCCTAGAATTGTGACCTGAACCGAAATCCAGAGTCCCACGCTTAACTGACTGAATCACCCAGGCACCCCGGTAGCACCTTTTCTATTTCTCTCTTTTATGTGTGTGCACGCTTGTCTTGGTGTGGTTATTTATGCACATGTCAGACCTCTGAAGCCCGGCTGTCTGAAGCTCCTCTGAGGGTCCCCCTTTTCCCTTCTGCTCATGTGTGCACAACTCAGGTGCCTGCCATGCGCAGCATACAGCTTGGGGAGAAATGTGGTCTTACCTGAAGATTCTGTGGAAGAGGTGGAGAGGTACTTTTCTTTCCCTTTTTAAAAACGTTTTTGTTTTATAATAATTTTGGATTTCAGTAAAGTTGCAAAGAGGGTATACAGAGTTGCCACCTGCCCCATCCACCCAAATTTCCCCTATTAATGTAACGTCTCACATTAGTATGGCATATTAGCCACAGTTACTGAACCAGATTGATGCATTGCTATCAACTGAAGTCCATGTGTTCTATTCAGTCTTCTTTAATTTTTACCTAATGTTAATTTTATGTTCCAAGATCCCATCCAGTATACCACATCATATTTAATTGTCCTATCTCTCTTTTGGCTCCTCTTAACTATGAAAATCTCTGAGATTTTTCTTGTTTTTGGTTATCTTCATGGTTTTGAGGACTTCTGGTAAGCCTTCTGTAGGATGTCCCCCCAGTTGAGATTTGTCTGATGTTCTTCTCATGATTAGACTGGGGTGATGGATTTTTAGGAGGAAGACCAAGGAGACAGAGCGACATTCTCATTACATAGTAGGAAGAGTATGGACTATCAATTTGATTTATAGCTCTTGATGTTAACCTTAATCACCTGCCTGAACTAGTGTTTGTCATGTGCCTCCAATGTGAAGTTTCTCTCTTCCCTCCTCTCTTCCCCGCCTGACACTTTCCACACTGTATTCTTTGGAAAGAAGTCCACAGGCAGAGCCCACACTTAAGAGGTGGGAGTTAACCTTACATGAGGAGTTGAGATAAGGAGTGAGGAGTGTCTAGGTAAAGTTTTGGAATAATAATAACTAACTTACACAGGAGATTTCCCAGCTCTCTCATTTTTAAGATGTAATCAAGTATTTATATCAATATGGACTCAAAGATATTTATTTTATTCTTTGGGTTATAATCCAATGCTACTTTATTTATGTTGTTCCTCAAATTGTTCTAGCTTTGGGCATTGGGAGATACTTCACTTGGCTCCTGTGTCCATCCTTGACATACCCCCGTGTATTTGGCTCTTTGTTGTTGGAGCATTTGCTTTCTTTCTGGCACTACAAAATGATACAGAATCATATGTATATTTCTTTGCCCCAGGCCTATGGGTGATTGCTTAGAATCAACCACTTCTCCAGGGAACCCTCGTTCCTTTTATTGGAGAATGGTATCCAAGGTCAATATCTGGGTGCTGCGTGTGCTCATTGCGAACAGGGTGTTATTGCTTCTAGCCCTCTTGGCTGACTAAGGACATGTATGTGTATATATTAACCCATGTATATGGACATTATCTATCTATCTTCTATCTATCTATCTATCTATCCGTATCTATCTGTATCTTTTTAAACCTTTTCCCCCCAAGATACTCTCCCTGTTGTAAAGGCCATAGCCTTAATGTGATCTGCAAAAGTTCCTTCATAAATTAGTGTTTTTTTTAATAATGAGGGGTGGGAATTTGGGAAAGCATTTTGCCTACCACACTGAGTTTATATTTCAGAACTGGAGTGTGCATTTTTCAGGTTTGTTGGCTTTTAAAAGTACTACAATGAGAAAATGCTTTGCATGGTCTGCTAAATTTAAAAAATCAAAGGCTGATCATCTATATCTGTCTTTAGACATGAGTTCCTAGATACCAACTGTAATCCCTTACCATATTGATCATCCTAGCCTAATGCCCTTTGCTGGGCTTCTCCAACAGTGGGAAACTTGGCTCCCACCATTCACCATCCATCTACTTAATTTTTAAATTTCAGTATATATGGATAGTGGTTTCAGATTGTTAACTCCTATCCCCATGGAAAATAAGTTTGTCAGCTGGAATATAGTGTCTCTTTTTCATCGTTGGTTTTACAGACTTTTCTCATTTCCAGAGTTCTTCACATGAGCATTTAAAAAAATAATTAAGTTTATTTATTTACTTTGAGAGAGAGATAGTGTAGGTGGGGAAGGGGCAGAGAGAAAGAGAGATAGGATCCCAAGCAGGCTCTGCACTGACAGTGCAGAGCCCGACATGGGACTTGAACTCAAGAACTTTGAGATCATGACCTGAGCTGAGGTCAAGAGTCGTATACTTAACCGGCTGAGCCACACAGGTGCCCCTTTTGTTTGAGAACTTATGAAGACATGCTAACTAACTTGAATGGATTGAGATTCTCAATTTCCATTATGAATTGATTCTGGAAGTGCAGCTCATCAAGGAAGTGCACACTAATAGAACACATGAAAAACCGTCATTAATTGCTAAGAAACGTGTTGCATTAATATAGGTTGAACATACATTTTTTTAATTTTTTAAGTTTATTTATTTTGAGAGCAAGACAGAGAGAGAAAGCAGGGGAGGGGCAGAGAGAGGGAGAGAGAGAATCCCAAGCCAGCTCCGCAACGTCAGAGTGGAGCCTGATGTGGGGGTTGGACTCACGAACCATGAGATCATGACCTAAACTGAAACCAAGAGTCAGATGCTTAACTGACTGAGCCACCCAGGCACCCTAAACATGAGCAATCTTTTTTTTTTGCCACCCCTTTCAGTGAGGTTATTTCACCCATTTAGTCTGAAAAGTCTATATATTATATGATGCCATTTAAATGACACTCTGGAAAAGGCAGAGTTTATAGAGATAGTAAATATATCAGTGGTTTTCAGATTCTTTGTCATATTTTAGTTTGGGATCTCCTGAGCTCCAAATGATTTTTTTTTTTAATTTTCATACATTAAGGCTCACTCTTGTGTTGTAAAGATCTATGGGTTTTGACAAATGCTTATGTTATGTATCCACCATGACAGTATCATATAGAAGAGTTTCACCAGACTAGCAAATTCACTGTGTTTTACTTATTACACATTCTCCCACTCCCAAGCCCTTGGCAACTACTGATCTGCTTACTGTCTCTATAGTCTTGCCTTTTCCAGAATGTCACAGAAATGGAATCATTCAGCATATAGCTTTTTCAGACTGTCTTCATTCACTTAACAATATCACTTAAGATTCATCCATGTCTTTGCATGGCTTGATAGCTCATTCCCTTTTAGCACCGAAAAGTATGGAGTAGGGTTTTATATTTTCAATTCTGCAGCATGCAACTTCATTAGGTATCCATTTGACATTTTTTGCTCTTGGGTTTTCTGGCCACACAGACTTTTTTTTTTTCCCCATACCCCCGTGCAGCACTCACGGACTGGAAATAGTTTTCCTATTGTCATGAGCACTTTAGCTCTCTTCCCCAAACCAGCATACTCTGCTCAGTGAAGAATACAGCTCCTAGCATTTTAGCTCCCACCCAAAGAGCTTCTCTGACTTTACCTTCCTAGTAACACCTACACTACAGTAACACCTACACCAACTTTTAACATTGGTGTAGTTAAAAGTGCCCCCTTCCGGGGCATCTGGGTGGCTCAGTCAGTTAAGTGTCCAACTTCAGCTCAGGTCATGATCTCGTGCTCTGTGAGTTTGAGCCCCGCGTTGGGATCTGTGCTGACAGCTCAGAGCTTGGAGCCTGCTTCAGATTCTGTCTCTGCCTCTCCCATGCTCATGCTTTGTCTCTCTCTGTCTCTCAATAAATAATAATAATAATAAAAACATTTAAAAAAGTGCCCCCTCCCAATATCTTCATTTCACCTCTTTTTATGTTTTTTTTTTTTTTAATATTAACTGTATCTTTATGTCTGTATTCTGCAACAATGCGTGCCTAGCCCCTTATAGGTATTCAGGAAATATTTATTGAATGGACAAATAAATGATTTGGTGTAATGTAAAAACCAGATTGCAGACAAACTGAAAAAAAAACAACAACCCTGAAATGCACGCTGTATTCCCTTGGGTAGAATAGTTGATTACTATATACTTCTTTTCCTTTTTCACTATTTGAAGGCCACTTGCAAAAAATGGCCTGAAATCTGAGATACATTCAATTTATATAGAACACATGGTGTTTATAGAAACGTTTACCCAATAGTGTCACGCTAGTGAACCTTGATAATGTGTGTCACAGGTTTTCAGCATTAGCCCAGATCATCAGAGTTACTGCAAACAGCTGAAATATATCGATTGTATAACATTTATTTTCTCATAAAACATTGCATGGCCAAAGTTTGGGAGTTGGCTAGCCAGATTAGAGTTATTGTCATCTATATTATTGTAAAAGGAGCTGAAGTGGTTGTTTATTAAGTCATTAACTTTAAAAAAAAAAAAAGTCCTTAACATTGGTGTAGAATCTAAATACTAGGCCTACAAGCAAAATAGTCTTGAGGGATCCTCATCTCACATATTTAAGTTCTAAGATAATCTTGGAAGCCACAACCGTCTGTGGGTGCTTCTAACAAAACCTGCGTTGCATGGATATTTGCTACATTCAAGCTGTGTACGTCAGCCTCTATATCCTAGAGCCTTAATTTTGATGTGGATGAACTGTTAAAATGTGAGTAGTGGGGAAAGTGGAGTTCTTAAATTTCTCATTCTTCTCTTTCTTATTCTTCTCTTTCCCTTCTTCCTCGTCCTCTCCCTCTTTATCCTTCTTAAAATATCCGCCATTGTCTTGGGTTCTGGAGAATATTGTCATCCAGAAGAGAGTTATTTCTCTTCAGCTAAATCTCACATGTTTGCAATCATCCTTCACATACCCAGTGGTTTGTGTCAGAAATGAGCTCTTCAGGGGCTTGTTGACCTTTCAGAGTCGAGAATTCTCCATTTTAGGGATTTATCCCTTGCTGGGAAGATTTTCTTTTAAGCATAAAAATGTGTACAAGTAGAATATTACAAAAACACTTTGAGTCTTTAGCTAAGTTTAGAGGAGGGTACTCCATCTTTCCTGCTCTCTGTTGCAAGGTATGTGTATGTATTTTCAATATGTGGAGTGGCTGAACTCTTCATGTCTTGTACTTTCCTGGGCCCTTCCATTTGTAACATTAAGGTCATGGAAATAACTAAGAAGCTGCTACGAGTAGACAGTGGTTAGCCGGAAGTGGTTGATGAATGACTTCAGGTTAAGTGACCTTTGTTTCTCAGGCACGAAGAATCATTAACTCCTCTAAAAAGATGATAGAATTTAGGAAACAAATATTAAACAGAAGGTAAAATGATGATGGTTCATACAAGGCTTCCCAAAAGAGTTTGCTTCTCAAAATAAGGTAAGATTTCCTGGCATACAGATAAGAACTTTCCAGCATTCCATGTATGCAGAAAATTCCACATATGCAAACAGGTTTCACAATTTCAAAGATTTGGATTGCTTGTCTGCTGCATTTAGATGAATTGAAAATCCAACTCTCTGGTGTTCATCTTACCCCAATAATATGCTAATTTTGTCCTTAGGGCCTGTAAGAGTTAATGTCATAAGTTGGAATTTACTCACTAGTAGATAGATGCTTGGGGAAAATTGGTTCAGTGTTTTTCTTAACTGATTGTGTTTTCAGGATGAAAATCAACAGACTATGAATCAAGAGTTGCCAAGAAGATCAGTGTGTTCCATTTGTACCTATACCATTGATTGCATATTTCCCTCAGGACATTTCTACTTTGACAAACACACACACAGTTTCTTAAAAAAAAATGTTACTAGCTGGAGTTGCTGCTCGGGCTTCCTCTGTTGGCAGAAACAGAATGCCTGATTTCTATGTTGGCAATCCAGATTATTTTTTATTCTATATTGAATAAATGGGGCTGCTAAACTGCAAACAATTCAAATACATTTCTTTGTGCACCTATAAATTCTTTCAAGTTTTCCTGAGTTGGGAAATGTGGTGAGGCCCCTTCTACGTGTTCAAAACTGTAGCTGGTTTCCTATGATGAGTGAATATCCATGACATCTCATGATGTTCCTGTGCCTTACATATTTTGCATGTTTTGCAAGTTTTGAAGTCCTTATATTATTTCACATTCACTTTATAATGATTCTACAAGATAGATAGCATAGACTTCAGTCTAATGGCTTATAGATGATGATGAGGCTCAGAAAATTTCAGCAGGTTTTCTACAGTCAGAACTAGGACATAGGGAAGCCAGGATCAGAACTTCAGTTTTCAGATTTGAGCCCAGAACACTCTACTCTGATGCAAGTTCAGAGCATTATCGCTTTTGGTCAAAGGACATTGCAATATGATAGAAATGATATATTTTGCAATTTATGCTCTAGTGTTAACAGATAGCACTTTATACTTCTCTTTTTCATCACTGTCACCTCTTCACAGAAGGAGATCTCATTGCTGTTCTGTCCTCTGATTTCTTTAATAACTAATCTGATTTTCCAAAAAGAATTTTAAGACATGACCTAAATATGGTAATTAACACACTGAGAGGATATATCAACATGACCCGCTTTGTGTCCCTTTTCTAGTGTGGATACTCATGAATATAATTTAATGTTACTTTCAAAACACTGAATTTTATGTTTTGTAGTTTAAAAACTTTTTTAATGTTTATTTATTTTGAGAGAGAGAGACAGAATGTGAGTTGGGGGGGCGGGGGGGAAGGGGCAGAGAGAGAGAAGGAAAGACAGAATCTGAAGCAGGAAGCAGGCTTGAGGCTCCAAGCTGTCAGCCCAGAGCCCATTGCGGGGCTCCAACTTACGAACTGCAAGATCATGACCTGAGCTGAAGTTGGTTGCTTAATTGATAGAACCACCCAAGCATCCCTGTTTTATAGTTTCTATGACTGAGTTTACACAGTAGTATTCAGTCAAAGGATGGGCCACCTTCTAAAAGCTCTCTCACCGGCAGAGGAAGAACACTAACCGTTGCTATGTTAATAGGAGAATTTTGGTTCCTTTGGTCATCTTTTGCCCAGCAGAACTCAATGCACAGCTTCTACTCAAAGTTGATAATTTTGTTTGGTCATGAAGCACAGCGGTAGAAGTAGCAAGGAAATTTTTAAGGAAAATGACTTTTCTGCCTATTCTTGGGTTTCTGAATTCATATCCCTTTAACCTAGCCCTATCTTTTGTTCTTCTCCGCCTATAAATAAGTCCTGATATCTTCTTATTATTAGTGGCCATTTAGAACTACTTGAGAGAGTTTCTAGTCAAAAAAGGGTTTCCGTTTCTCAGGACCGGGGAGAAACTCAGGAAATGGCCTTTTTTTTCTTCAGTGCTTTTGAGATTTTAAACCTACTGGGTGTGGGGTAGTGAAATTCTGAAATTTCTTTTAAATTCTGAATTTTTTTTAAAGTATCATAAATGCAAATTTTTAAAAAAAAATTTTTTTAACGTTTATTTATTTTTGAGAGAGAGAGAGACAGAGCATGAACAGGGGAGGGTCAGAGAGAGGGAGACACAGAATCCGAAACAGGCTTCAGGCTCTGAGTTGTCAGCACAGAGCCCGACGTGGGGCTCGAACTCACGGACCGTGAGATCATGACCTGAGCCGAAGTCGGCCGCTTAGCTGACGGAGCCACCCAGGCGCCCCTCATAAATGCAAATTTAATTTTTCTCCACAGAGCCCCACGTATGAACCGATTCGAGTATATTTCCCTTTTTTATGACTTATATGATGAGGATTAGAGAAAAAAGGAAAAGTCAATATTCAGGGGAACAAAACGTGTTCACTTTAACCGAAGCAATTACACTGTACCCAATAACATTTGGAAAGCCTTGGAACCTAGTTATGTTCTCAAGAAAACTCAAGATACTGGATATATACAATTTAAGAAATCCACTTCACATCAGTTCTCTATGTCTGTGTGAAATGGAAATGAAAACGTGTCAGGTAGTAATTCCTCTAGGAACCTGGGGAAATGTCATTTTCCTTTGTCCTCTTAGGTGGCCATGTTTGTGCTACAGCTGGGCAGTGCCACATTCCTGCTTACAGAGCCTGTGATCAGTGCCATGACAACTGGAGCTGCCACCCACGTCGTGACTTCACAAGTCAAGTATCTCTTGGGAATGAAAATGCCATATATCTCTGGACCACTTGGATTCTTTTACGTGAGTTTCCCATATGTCTTTGTTCGTGTGTTTTGGGAGTGTGTTTCACAAAGTAGAATCTGGTTAATTCTAATACTGTGTTGAAGGACCTCGGGTTTAAATACAGTCTTTGAGGATACTTGAAGTGTGATTTAGGATACAAAACTAATTGAACAAATTCTACTGATTTTGGAAGAAATTCTGTACAACAGTTGAGTATGGTATAATTTGGGGTCACGATTAGGAAAAAATAACTGGAATTTTTTTGAGAGTCAGATATGTTGCCAACTTCTCATGGCAGCCATCTACTGGGGTTGTGGCCCAGTTTAACTATAGTACGCTCGACCACATTCATTCAGTGTTGTGAACTCTGGTTTGGCTCAAATCACAGGCCTGGTCAAGAATTGGTGGCTCAAGCCCCAATAGCAGACAGTTATTAAAAGTCATTTGAACAGAGAAAGGAACCTAGGGCCAGTTTCAAGATGTTATCCTAATACTACTCCATTGTTTTTGTGTCTTTTTGAAGCTGACCTAAAATCTATGACCGCTCAGGAAGTCACATCCTATGGGAGCTTTAGAAGAAAATGAATGTCTGGTTAATAAACTTGAGGGCAACGAAACTTCCTTTTACTTAATTTTATGTGGTAGAGGAAGAAAAAAACATTTCTTTCTACTCTCTAGGTTCTGAGCTGTGGGCCCTCTAACAAAAAAATAGATTAACAAGAGAAAACCAACAAGTGTATTACCATGTATATCTCATACATACATGGGAGAAACTCAGAGATGAGTAACTCAAAAGAGGGGGCCAGACTTGGGCATAAATACCATCTTCACCTAAAACCCAGGAAGAGAGTGTGGGGAGGCAGGTTATGGGAAGGGGACCATGAAAAGTACTATAAACAAGGATAAGGTTTGCTGTGCAGATGCTAAGTTGCACCTTCTCCATTGATAAGAGTTTCTTGTGATTTAGAGTCCTCCTTTCCTTCTTAGTACCCAGAGAGAGACACCTTACAAAGGGACATTTCCTTTATAAATGTAAATTTCTCTTACAAAAGGGTAATTTGTACTCTTCAGAGCTTCCTTACCTCTGCTGTTTCTCCAGATAATAAGCTGAAAATAATCCTAATGTCAAAGAGGCTTATTTTGGGGTGGCATATTTGGAGCTCCCACAGTGTAATATTGTATGCTAAATAACATTAATGTTTTATAATGAGGGTATTCCTACCCTCAATTTTCTTGATCTTAAAGGCTAAATGTTAACATGCGGAAGTACAGTAATTTCTTTATCGAATCCCTGATGTTGAGGTGGTTTGTCGTGTTTCACTCTTATACACAGTATTATACACAGCCTTATGAGGATCTTCGTTATTTGTGTGTTATGGTCTGTATCACCAATTATTTCATTAGGATAAATTCCTAGTGATGGAATTACCGGATCAAAAGGGTGTAATTCGTTTTTTTCTTTTTTTTGCCAAATTTCAATCTAGAAAGTTGTGCTAATGAATATTGCACTCTCATTCTATCATCATCAACTCTGATTGTTACTGTTTTTAAAATTCGCCATTTTGGTCTGTGAAAAGTAGGAGTATTTATCTACTTAAACGTGTGTTTTTCTGATTAACTGGTAAAATGGTCAATAAACAATAACAATTGGCAAGACAGAGCTGGGCGCTGGTCCCGCATTTTTGTTATGTAGGTAATATCCTGCTCAGTGATTCATTCATTGTAAGAAAGCTTAAAACTGAAACAAGAACACTGGAACAGAGCCTGGAGGCAACATAATTCCATGCTCCAGTACAAACAAGAGCAGACCAAAGTAGCTGTAAGCTGTCAGGTGACCAGTGGAGTAAAGACTTGGTGACGCCAGGTCTACCCCCACAGAACCGCATCAGCACTAGATTCTGCCTTGACCTCCTTGAATGGGGTGCTCCTCTGTGCATGTGAGGTGAAAGGAAATATGAGCGGGTTACAAATTAGCCTCGTCAGTCGCTATTCACCTACACAAATAATCATCCTTCCTTTTCCTGGTTCTGTTAACGGAAGCAGGGTTGCCGGATATGGGAATGACATTTAGCCTTTCAGCTTGCTTTTCTCACGGCAGTGTGCCTAAAATGCTACCTTAAAGGGTTTTGCGTATGATTTTGTTTCCCATCCTGTTTTCTTGTGAGGAAAACTGTAAGCGAGTTGATCTTCACTTTGTGGGTGAAATACCATGTGGCTTTTTGGGGCGGGGTTAAGTTCTCACAATGAAAGAGAATCAGATCTAAAAATTGTTGCAGGTGTCTGACTTTAAATTCACACTATTCCGTTGGTGGAAGTTGCTGTGCTGTGTGTTGAGGGAAAATGAAGAAAGTTGCTCTTGCTTTTCAATGTCACAGAGTCCTCCAGCGTTTAGGCTCCTAGGTTGGAATGGCGCCTGGATTCTTCGCCGGTGTTTTGAAATGAATAGGGACATTTTAACCTCAAAAATCGTGGCAGTCTGAGCTTTAGATCAAGAAATAAGTTGTGCATCATGTGTAGGTTATACTGGGACATCTGCCAAGTGAGCTTTGGTGTAGTTAGGCTGAAGAATCTGATGATGATAATGTGTCCTCTGAACTTGCCCCTGCATCATGTGGGTGGGATGTGAAGCAGCAGAGCTGAGCTCAGCACAGAACGATAGAACAGAGGACAAAATGGAGGCCTTGGTCACTTGGTCAGAGAACCCAGAGGAGAGCGATTAACACATTTGGGAGATTTTTCACTCCGACTGTGCTTCCGACCTCTGAGCTTTTGCAACTGTTATATCCTTTTTGAAAGCCTCAGGCTGATGGGAGATAAAGATATTATTTGGGACATAAATTAATATCTAGACCATTTGAGGCTCTTGCACAAGGAGCCAGTTATCACTGCTAATTTTCTCAGCTAGAACCCTCATCTTTCTTAAAAGAACGCAAGTTTGGCCAATCAAAATTAATTCTGGTAGTAGCAATCCTTAATATCAGCTTTGAGAGAAAACACAGCCTTCTGCCCTTATCCTGTTCTGAGGTCACTGTAAGTTTGGCTTCTCAGTGTCTTTTACCTGGGCGATGCCTGATTCTGTGCAAAATCTCCATCCCTTTGGTTGCTCTGGGCTGGTTGATGTTCTTGCCTCAGCAGAACATTTTTATTTTTATTTTTGTAAGTTTATTTGTTTTGAGAGAGAGAGAGAGAGAGAGTGCAAGTGGAGGAGGGGGCAGAGAGAGAGAGAGAGAAAGAGAGAGAGAGACAGAGAATCCCAGGCCGGCTCTGCACTAACAGTGCAGAGCCCTATGTGGGACTCAAACTTATCAACCCTGAGATCATGACCTGAGCCAAAGTCAGACCCTTAACCAACAGACCCAGGTGCCCCATGCAGAACACTTTTAGAGAACAATTTGAATCAGATACAGGTGCTGGTACCATGCTCACTTCTGCCCTGTCAGATTATAGGAAAGGTCTCTGGCAGGTCTTAAGAAGGAGATATGCTCTAATGCATTTCCGTTTTCTGTGTCTGTAGATCACATGTGACCCATACTAGCTAAGCTCAATAGTTAGACCACTTTTTCTCTTCTACCTGAAAACTGTTACCCAGCTTCATAAGATGAGGGGCTCTCCCAGAAGTGTTAAACCGCACTAAAGCTTTTTGAGTGCCTTGGAATTTCTAGGGTCTTTCTATGCAAGTGGATCCTCTGGAACACTATTATGATGCTCCTATATTTCCAATAATAAGTGGATGGAATTAGGCCTAATTCATCTTTTTTTTTTTTTTTTGCCTTCCTAAATCCCTTCACACATAATGCTTTACTTTTCCCTTTGTTCTGCAAGTTTTATCTCTAAATTCATATACTTCTAATGAATTTAAATTATGGCTGTTTCTTAATGATCTTTAAAGGAGTGGGTAAATATCAGTTTTTTTCTCTGATTTAACTTTTAGCTCTGGTGATTTTATTAGGGCCCATACAATCAAGTAGACACTAATTGATCTATCTTTTCTTTTCCTTAGAAAGAGGCAACAGGAGAAAGAACTTTAGAATTTTAAAAGCCCAGATTCAGATCAGAACTCTGGCTTTGACTAAGTATCTTTGGCTCCTGCTCTATAAATTGGTGATAATTATACCTATTGGGAGTCATTTCCTAAATGAAATTTCTGGAATAAAATAAGTGTTCATTAAATAGAAGCCATTGGGGCGCCTGGGTGGCGCAGTCGGTTAAGCGTCCGACTTCAGCCAGGTCACGATCTCACGGTCCGTGAGTTCGAGCCCCGCGTCAGGCTCTGGGCTGATGGCTCAGAGCCTGGAGCCTGTTTCCGATTCTGTGTCTCCCTCTCTCTCTCTGCCCCTCCCCTGTTCATGCTCTGTCTCTCTCTGTCCCAAAAATAAATAAAAAACGTTGAAAAGGGGCGCCTGGGTGGCGCAGTCGGTTAAGCGTCCGACTTCAGCCAGGTCACGATCTCGCGGTCCGTGAGTTCGAGCCCCGCGTCGGGCTCTGGGCTGATGGCTCAGAGCCTGGACCCTGTTTCTGATTCTGTGTCTCCCTCTCTCTCTGCCCCTCCCCCGTTCATGCTCTGTCTCTCTCTGTCCCAAAAAATAAATAAACGTTAAAAAAAAAAAATTAAAAAAAAAAAACAAAAAAAAAAACGTTGAAAAAAAATAAATAGAAGCCATTATCTTTATACTGGTAATTCATATTGGATATAACCAAGATTTTTTTTAAAAGTGCTACTTATGTAATAGATACTCTTATCTATTAATAATAATAGAATAGTAATAGATACTTTTCCTATAATCTGCGGAGGACTCAATCAAATAATCAAAGCTAAATAGTAAAACAAACTTACTTCTCTTTTTGCAACTTAGAAATATGACTTCGAAATTTATAAAACTTTAAAAAATAACTATATCTGCTCTTAATAAGGGTTAGTCATCAGAATTGAAGAAATTCTGTTTTTTAGTTTATTTTCATTGAAAAATATTTCCATCTATTCAGCTCACCATCCCCAACGGTTATAAACTCGCTTAATAAGTTATAAACACTGCTGGAATATATTTAAAACTAAGCAGAAGCAATAAGATTACGAAGGTCAATTCTGTTTTGCGACTCTGGCTCACCAGTTACATTGTTTCATTCCTGTTGTTCTTAAGATTCAAATATTTGACTGATAGTTGGTTCCCCAAACAGATAAGAGGGAAAGTTTAATTCTTCTCTAGAATAAATTTTTTTAACTGAGAAATGATAATGTATCCTTTTATTAGAAAGGATGTTTCCCCAAAAGGCACAATAAAAATTACAAAAATTCCTAGTTCATATTAGCACATGTGGATTTCTTTGAGATGGCGCCAGTGTCTTGGCCTGTAGTAACATATGATAAATTTGGCAAAGTTAGTTTCACTGGCATGGCTTTATATGAGTACTGTTCTAAATAATTATGTACAGTTCTGTACATTAAACCAGAGAGCACAAGTCAAGCTTGGCAATATATTCAACTACCCTTTTTGGAAGTTTTTATTTCCTTCCTTAAATATGAGGAGTTTCAAAACTGAAAAACAGTTTCATTCCTGCCCCCATCCCTGAAGTACAAGTGAAGCACTTTTCTAGTTTGAACATCCCTGAAGGCTGCAAAGCAGGAACCAAGAATGTTAATGAAATGGGATAGAAACGTCAGAAGGAAATCGGAGCCAATGAAACTTTTTTTTTTTAAATAGAGAATGAGATCACAATTAAATATGTACAAATGAGGTTTATATGTGGAGAATAAATCTACTTTGAAGACCTAAGCCCTCTGGGAATTCTGAATCAAGAACACACTTTGGTGGTTTATGAAAGCCTATGTTTTCTCCGCAGTTATTGTGACATGTCTATTGTGAATTGCAGGGATGTTCAACATACTCTGAAAAATGGACAGAATAAATTGAAGGGAAAGAAACTGAATGTTCATCTGCAGCTTGATTCAATCAGCAATGCAGGGGATAGAAAATGTGGCAGGTTTAACTTGGGTACGGAACAATTATATGGGTATTTGCAACAAAGGTTGCTTTACAATTCTAAAGCAGAGGGCAACTATTTTTGCCACTTGACCATCTTGGGTTAAGCTCTCTCCATCCCCCACAATTCACTGAAAAATGCAGCACTCCAAAATCCACGCTCAAGTAATTCAACTTAAACTTAGTGTTCTAAACAAGCGATGGCTGGATGCCACCTGGGCTGTGGCAAGCTTGGTTGTGCATGTTGTGAGTTTCGTGTACCCAATGTTGTCTCTCGTGTCTAACACACCATACTTGCCCTAGTTCACATTTTGGTTGCAGACTTCATTTATCCCTTAAAGCAATACTGAATGGATTTATGCCCAGTGTGAGAAGCGCTTATTGATGAGAAGTTTGCATATAATTATGTAAAAAATAATAGAGTGTTGTGTTTTCTTTCTTCCTTTTGAGGTCTTGTTTGTACTCATAAAAATACAGCCTAGGGTTAAATTTTCAGCTTCATATTTCTGTTGTTTTTCTGTTTGTGCTACTTTAGGATGTAGAAGGATTTGAGGCATTTGATTTAACAATGCTTATCTCAGAATGTTTAATGATATAATGATATGCAGGCAAATTTATAGGAGACATCAAATTCTTAAGAACAGGGAGAACGAGTACCAGCATCAATTTTGGAGGGATTGGAGATGGCTTTAGGGATCCCTAAGCAAAATCTATATCTGCTTAGAGGTGGGATTCAAACATAATAAAGTTGAAAGTGAGTTGGAGCAGGGAGAGGGCATGTCTGGGCAATTGTAGGTCATGTTTAAAGGTCCCAAGGGAGGTGAAAGCTGACTTTAAGAACAAAAGTCAGGGAAAAAAAAAAAAAAAGCCAGGACTGACAGCAGACTTCAGTCTCGTCACCTGCCAGATGGGAGAGTTGGACTAAGTGTGAGGCTTCAAAATAAAAAATGTTCAACAGACTAATCTGGGGAGATTTTCCAAACTACACGTGGACGGGAAGAGATTAGTGTGCATCCTTGAATCAAGAACCACTAGAATTGATTTCCTTAGTAAATATTAACTAACTGCCTCATAGGCATTGAGGATGCCTTTGAAAAATAATATTCCTGTTCCCATGGAGTTTTATTGAAATACTGAAAGGGCAGGAAGTAGGGCAGGAATAGGCAGACTGGTGAACAGAACCATCTCAGATAATGTTAATGAAGGAAGCCAGGTTGTGTAATTGAATGTGGGTAACGTGACAAGTGAAGGAGAAATAATAAGACTCACCTTTTATTAACTGGGAAATTAAATGAGTCATTGCACATAAGATGGCTAGCCTCGTGCCTAGAAATGTTAATTCTCCCACTCCTCTAGAAAGTGATGATATTGAAACAGTCTCTCCCATTCTTTCTGCCGCAAGTTTCCCTCCCCACATCGCTTGTGATAGCAAAAATGTGAAAATTCCTCTCCATTTAGGGTGGTAAGAAGGAGTTAAGGTGAATGCACTGTATGGATGCAAGGAGGCTTTCACCAGATATGCATATGTTAAGAAAAAACAGTCGCGGTCCCTGTACTCACAGCTTTTAGAATCAAGTTGGAAGGCTTTCTCGCTTGCCTTGCACGATTCTGCTACTGATGTCAAAGATGCAGGGCCAGGAGTGAGAAAGGTTGGTTTGCCTGAGTTGCGGCCAGGTACCTCGACATCCCACCACTAACAACCAAAATCAAAGACTGCATGTGCCATGGTGGTCTCCCCTTCAAAGGGGTGGTGTTGCCATTCCAAGGAAAACAGGAAGCACCAGGAAAGTTTGGAAAAATTGTATGCTGGACTGGAAGAGAGGAGTAGTGAGTGAGTCACTGGTAAACCGGTAAATGTGCTGGTCTAGGCTTCGGGGCATCTGCATCACAGCCCCGACTCTGTCACTTGCAAGCCAAGTCACCTAGTAAGTCATGAATCTTTACAGCCTGGATTTCCACATCTACAGAATGAGTCTGTTCAGCTGCTTGATTATTGAGGCCTTTGGGGCTCTGACAAGTGTCTTCTAAATACTGCCTTTGTTAGGCACTTTTGTTGAGATCCTTACCACAGCTATCCGCCATGCCTTGTTATCTGGGAGAGATGCTTACATCAGCTGGCTGTCTTTCTTAACGGTATTAATCATGTAGTGATTGTTACTAAAAGCTTTCTGTTTAGTTTCACTTTCTGTCTTAAAAATACGTCTATCTTAGTTAACTGGAAGAGAGGGTGATTAACTAGGGTATATATGAAATTCCAAAGGGAAAAGATCTGAGTCACCCATACCTCTGTGGCAGGCTGCCAGGGCACCTGTAACAAGCCGCCACAGTTAGATGGATCAAACAACAAACGTGGATTTTCCCACAGCTCTGGAGGCTGGACATCAATCATCAAGATGCCGGGACAGGTGGTTTCCTCTGGGGCCTCTCTCCTTGGCTTGCGGATGGCCACCCTCTTGCTTCTTCACCTGGTCTTCCCTCTGTGCGTGCATATCGCTGGTGTCTCTGTATGTCCTCATCTCCTCCTTTTATAAGGACACGGGTCAGATTGGACTAAGGGCCCATGCTAACGGCCTCATTTTCATGTAATTACCTCTTTAAAGGCCCTCTTTCCATGTATAGTCACATTATGAGGTACTGGAGGTTAGGGCCTCAGCTTATGAATTTTAGGGGAGCACAGCTGAGTCCCTGACACCCTCTTTGAGTTATCTCAGCAATGAGAAGCGTTTGACTTGATAACTATGTTAGTGTCCTGTGAAAACTATTGCAGTTTGCCAGGAACCTGGTGGCTTAACCACAGAAATCTATTCTCACATTCCTGGAGTCCAGAAGTCCAAAATCAAGACATTAGCCTGGCCACACTCTCTCTGGAGGTTCTAGGGGGAAACCTTCTTTGTCTTCCAGCTTCTGGTGGCTCTGCACATTCCTTGGCTCCTGGATGCATCACACCACACTGTGCCTCTGTTACCACAAAGCCTTCCACTCTATGTCCGTGTCTTCTACTCTTAAGTGCGCTTGATGGATTTTAAATATATGTCTGTGCACAGATGATGCCACATGTGTTTTCAGACCACAGGCTGAACACATGGTAGCAAGCATTTATGAATGTTACTATTTTTTTCTAGATGGATTCTTGGTTTTGTGCTTAATGATAGACTCAAAGTCATATAGGGGGAATCAAGACCCGTGGATTACAGATTAGTGCTTTCTACCTATTATACAGTAGCATACTGACAGATTTATTAAGGATTGTATTATCACTCTGTTGTTTCTGTAGTGAAACAGAAAGTGATTTATGACAGATTCCTAACACAAAAATAGCACAGGAACAACAAATAATAGTACTAAAAGGTTTATATATTCCTTTTGGCATAGAAATATATATTAGCATATTCCGTGTGGTCCCTTTGTAGATAGTTCAGAAATATACTCATTGCTGCTACTGAAGAGTTGTCGATGAAGCATTATATACTTAAAACATTAAAATCCTTTTTTTCTGTCATGGAGATTTCATTACTGCAAAACCTAAAGCAACGAGAATGCTGGCAAAAAGGATATTTTGGTTGACTGAGTTTTCTGTTAATTGGTTGATAGAATTTTCTGGTTAATTGAGTATTGGACAG
Source organism: Herpailurus yagouaroundi (assembly GCF_014898765.1). Taxonomy (NCBI): domain Eukaryota; kingdom Metazoa; phylum Chordata; class Mammalia; order Carnivora; family Felidae; genus Herpailurus; species Herpailurus yagouaroundi. Next base: position 3,996,672 of record NW_024412417.1, read on the forward strand.
AAAGTCCATTTAGTTTGTGTTTTCTTAATTTTTTTAAAAAAATGTTCATTTATTTATTTTGAGAGAGACAGAGACAGAGACAGAGAGCGTGAGTGCAAGCAGGGGAGGGACAGAGAGAGATGGAGAGAGTGAATCCTAAGCAGGCTCCATACTGTCAGCCTGTAGCCCAATGAGAGCTCAAACTCACGAACCATGAGAACATGACCTGAGCCAGAATCAAGAGTCAGATGCTTAACCAACGGAGACACCCAGGCATCCCAAAAGTCCATTTAGTTTTGAATACTATTAGTATTTCTAAAAAGTTAAGATCTTTCTCTTTGCCTTATTAAGTTTAACAAAATGGATATAATTTAGATTTTTCTTCATTTGTAAGTATTTCTTTACAGGGCCTTGTTCAGAACTTCAGTAACAGTTGCATAAATGTGAAACTGTTGAAAGGGTATGACCCCCTTAACTGAATCCTGAATATGAATTGTTTTTAGCTTTAGATTTTGCTTCATTCTTATAAAAGTGGAGTTATTAAAAATCTGATTATCGGGATCAGATAGCAGATATAAAAAATCAATTACTTGAAATTTACTGCAACGGTAGCTTTAACATTTAGATCCAGGCCTTGTACACAAACATGTTGACAGAATAAATAAATGATAACTGCAAATACCCTTACTATGATGTAGATCAGGTATTGATGGTGAGGAAAGAAGAGTCTGGGTCCTGCCTCTTCATCATTCTGCTTATTCAGAGTAAAATCTCCTCTTTACAGATTTATGATTATTTTTACTACATTAGGCCAAAGTATTTATTCAGTCAACGATATTTGTTTAGTGTTTCTCAGCCAGACACTATTCTAGAAGTTGAGAATCCATCAGTAAAACCTTAAGAATGATCAAATCAGATAAAAACACATTATATAAATAAATTTGAGTGTGTGCGCAAATGTTTAGTGAGTGCTTCAGTAAAGAACCTAAGAAACAATAGGTGTATTATGAATAGTCTATTTTTATTCCTTAAAATACCTCAAAATGGATTTGTTTATACATATGGATATTTTTCTTTTTTTCAATATATGAAATTTATTGTCAAATTGGTTTCCATACAACGTGCAGTGCTCATCCCAAAAGGATATTTTTCATTTTATGTCAAGTTATAGTAAATGGTCCATTTAGAGAACTAGTATTATAGTTTCAAAATGAGCTAAACTCCTATTTTATTAAACAGTTTGGTCAGCTGTGATGAAATAGCTTATTTATTTATCTGTACACATATAAACTGTCTTTGATCCTCAGAGGTCTGAGAAGTGAAGTTGATCTTCAATAGGAATTTTTATCTACTGAAGCTTAGTGTGTGATAGCATTCTAAGATGGCTGGATTTATATGAGAAATGAGAAATTTTAATGTGTACTTAGGATGCCTAGACTTGCATTAAATGAACATATGTAAATATGTGTAAGTATGTGTGTGTATATGTGTATCCCTATCCCTATTCCTATCTCTGTCCCCATATGCCACTCGTTGCCTACAAGCTGACTTTAGCTGTGACTTCTTTGTGTGGGTCCACATGACAGTCATTAGATGATGCTCCTCATCAGCCTGCTTTTCTGTTGTGTTCTTCATGCTGGTTCTAGCAAAACTTTGCCCGCCCCCATGTTCTTCTGGAGCATCTTGTGGGATGTGCTTTGTTCTACAAGTTGTAGTTTAACTCAGACAGACAATAAAAACCTTGGTTTTTGTTGTTCTTGTTGTTTTGTTTTGTTTTTGTTTTGTTTTGTCATTCCTTTCATTCTGGGGTGGTCATTGTTATTACTGCAAACACATGTTCTCAAAACGCACATTACAGCAAATTTGGTATGGCTTGGAGTTTAGTAAATTTCTCCCCTTTCTCATATAGGCACTCTCATGGCATACTTTTATTTTTTTTATTTTTTTAATTTATTATTATTAGTTTCTTAATATAATTTGTTGTCGACTTGGCTAACATACTGTGTAAAGTGTGCTCTTGGAATGTACCACGGGTAGATTCCTGTGGTTTATCGCTTACATACAACACCCAGTGCTCATCCCAGCAAGTGCCCTCCTCAGTGCCCATCACCCATTTCCCCTCTCCCCACCACCCCCGTCCACCCTTAGTTTGTTCTCTGTATTTAAGAGTCTCTTATGATTTGACTCTTTCCCTCTCTGTTTGTAACTATTTTTCCCCTTCCCCTCCCCCATGATCTTCTGTTAAGTTTCTCAGGATCCACATATGAGTGAAAACATTTGATATCTGTCCTTCTCTGACTGACTTATTTCACTCAGCATAATACCTTCCAGTTCCATCCACGTTGCTGCAAATGGCATGATTTCATTCTTTCTCATTGCCAAGTAGTATGCCATTGTATATATAAACCACATCTTCTTTATCCATTCGTCAGTCGATGGACATTTAGGCCCTTTCCATAATTTGACTACTGTTGAAAGTGCTGCCTTAAGCATTGGGATACACGTGCCCCTATGAATCAGCACTCCTGTATCCCTTGGATAAATTCCTATCAGTGCTATTCCTGGGTCATGGGGTAGATTTATTTTTAATTTTTTGAGGAATCTCCACACTGTTTTCCAGAGTGGCTGCACCAGTTCGCATTCCCACCAACAGTGTAAGAGGGTTCCCATTTCTCCACATCCTCGCCAGCATCTGTAGTTTCCTGATTTGTTCATTTTAGCCACTCTGGTATGAGGTGGTATCTCAGTGTGGTTTAGATTTGTATTTCCCTGATGATGACTGACATTGAGCATCTTTTCATGTGTCTGTTGGCCATCTAGATGTCTTCTTTGGAAAAGGGCATGCTTTTAATACATGCATGAAACAGAAGGAATAATCCTCTGTTTTAAAACATTTGGATCCTTGTGTTTTTCCTTGACAAATCATCTGAATGATATTCTCAATTTTATCCTTTAATCATCAGAAAGCTATGTATTTGGACAAAAATTTTTTAACATTCCCCTAACCCCATCTCCTATAGAAAATATTTCACTGAGTAGCGTTTTGGATTTTAGTCCTTGACATTGAGTAAGGGGTGATTATGGGAAGTGGAACCTGCTCCTTCACTTGCTGTAGGAATTCTGTGAACAATTACCATCCAAGAGACAGAAAAAATACTGTCTGCACTGCAGGTGACTATGAGATTATAGTACCCTCAGAGTATGGGATAAAATAGAATACTATGAAAAAGATAACAGGTAAAGCTAATTATTCCTTATGTATTTGATCATTCACGTAGTGTTTTGGTTTTTGCTGTTGTTGTTTTGTTTTTAAACTGGGATTCTGGATTACCTACATTATACCCTGATCCCTTTCACTTAGTGAGGCTCCATTTTAACTGAGTTTATTTAATTTATTTATTTGAAAGAGTTACGGTGTTAATGGTAACATTTAACATATTGAATTGAGGTTCAGCTAGCCTGATGAATCTCCTTTACACCTCCTTTACAGCATCCCTCATGTATGTTCCTGATCGCTGGACCAGAGGGTCCTGTAATTAGGAAACCTGCTGAGCAGAATTTTAGGAGATGCTAAGGAACATAGTCTATGTAAGCTCTTTTGATCCATTATATACATAATATTTTGATCCAGTATTTTTACTTGTGGTCAAATTATATTTGAGATACTAAAAAGAGAGGTCAAAGTACCAACCAGTAAGTTGGGCTACTGTGAGAATAGCGTGTGAGCTAGAGTGAAAGCTAGTTTAGATCACCTGAAATGACTTGAAGAATTTGTTGTGGACAAACAGAAATGAGCTTATAAAAATTATAGCATGATCCAGCAGAAGGAGGAGTTAAGGGACATGTTGAAGATAAGCATTTAAGGTCTATTTAAAATCTTTAAAATTATACAAGTGCTATATCTTTGCAAGAGAGAATTTGGAAGACACAGATAAATGCAAATATCTCCTTATGCAGAGCTATTAACTCTCCAGATGTATCCATAGATATTTAAAGTATGAGTGCATGTTTGATCCTGAAATTTGAGGAAGAGCCTATGTCCCCTTACTGCTCTTACTGATGAATCTGCATGTAGGTAATGAGTTTTAGCATTCTGCCCATTGAAGTGTCCTGGGAAAGACTCAGAAGAGTCATTCTAGCCATGTCCTTGTGTAGGAAGGAGCAAACACTGAGTTTAATGGGAGAATCAAGGGCAAAGCAATTTTGTACATGCAAATGTACTTGCTCTGGATCAGCACTGGCCACCCTTTACATCCCACATTTCCACCCCCCCATCCGTTAACATATTTTTGTGAAACATCACTGAGTTCATTTGGAGCCACATTTTGATGTTGGTATATTGTGGGTGACCATGAATTTTGTTTGTATTTTTCCTTATCACTGTAGATCTATGCATATGTCTTTGAAAACATCAAGTCTGTCCGACTGGAAGCACTGCTGTTATCCTTGTTGAGCATCGTGGTGCTTGTTCTGGTTAAAGAGCTGAATGAACAGTTTAAAAGGAAAATTAAAGTTGTTCTTCCTGTCGATTTAGTTTTGGTAAGTATGAAATCAGCATTTAGCCTTCTGCCTTACAGTGCTTGCCAGTTGTTGGGGTAACCTGCAGAGGTTCACTCTATTGTCTACAGTAACCCACAACTATTCCTGTCTCTCATTAAAGTCAGGCTAATTTTGCAGGGCTATACATTAATGTAAGAACAGGAAACATTTTGAGTCAATACTTTTTAAAAAAGGAGGCACACATGTTTTCTATTTACACAGCATTTCTCATATGCTTGTAATTTTTTTTGCATAAATAATAGAACATATAGCTTCAGATTTTAAATAAGAAGACATTTCTAAGGGTGAGACTCAGATCTCTGGAATGATTCTCCCTAAAAGCTATAAAAAGTGATACCCCATCCTACTAATGTGGCATCTGTATGATATGCAGAGAAGTATTATCATTTGACCAATGTCCATTAGTGATTGATAGAGTTATTAACACCTTTTTTGCTGACCTAATTTTGCTTTATTGAAAGGATACTCATGATTTTCATGGGCCAGGCCTGGTTCTCTAATATATTTTTCATTGTTGTACCTGGCAAAGCAATGAATTATGCTTTACATTAAGGTTTATGGCATTACAAACTGCATTTTGAAATTTTAAGAGCCTCTAATGAGGACTCTTAATTAAACAAAGCACAAGTTGAAAATGAAATATTAACACAATCACAGCCTACTAACCTATCATTACCTGACTGTAGTTTTTTAATGGTCTTTGGGTTATAACGTACAGGACAAGAGGTGTCTAAATCATTTCACCTCTTGAAATATTCATTCATATTGCTGAAGTGGTGTAGGTTTACATAAACATGTAAGCTTAGCATGGTGGAAGCTCTCTGAGGACTATGACATATTTCTGTAGAACTGAGATGGATGGCCTCTCTCCATAGCTAGACCTTGGATGATTCTATACTCCTGATTATTTATGGAGATGCGTGTAACATATGTGATCAATATAATGTGTGTGCGTTTGTGTGTATTTCAAATAAGCCATAAAAGTGGAGGGTACTATAATTATTAGTTTTCACAGCAACAACTGTGAAACATACCATTTTATTCCGAAGTCCTATAGGTATTAAGAAATCTTATTATATCTTGGGAAGCTTTATTACATAAGTTGCATGAGAACAAAAAAATGAAACCAAACCTTAGGTAACAAGGCCCTTTAGCTGGTAATAAAAAAAAATTACTTATTCAATGCAAAACTAGTAAGAAGTATCTTTTATCCACATATATATATATATATATAGAGAGAGAGAGAGAGAGAGAGAGAGAGAGAGAGGGAGGTAATTCTTACACAAGGTTGCTCCTAATATTTGCAAGAGCCAAGGTAAAAGTGCTAATTCGGGCCTGAATACTTAAAAGTTATAGACCAACGTGTTAAAGAAAACAGGTTTTGTTTTCCTAGTTTGACTAAAACGCCACAGTGATTACCTTGAACGGTCAGAATAGAGAATTCTCCCATTCCTTCCAGTTCTGCCAGAAGAAGGTAGCCTGGGGAGAGCCAGCCAGCTCTTTGGCCTGCCCCTCCTCTTCCTCCTCTGACTCTGTCCCCTGTAGGTGGGACAGAGATTCGTATGTATATGTGTGGCTATTCCTGTCCCATTATCTAAACTCCAAACACATCCTCACTCTTCCACACCAGAACTGTCCCTTGGCCTTTTCATGGGCCACGTTGGGAGGGTGAATCTGGGGGAGATACTCCGAAAGCAGGCATGGGCCATTTGGGCAGGAAATCATCAATTCTTGAGTATCCAAAGTGTCGTCCAGAAAGACCGGGACAGGCGAGTTGGACGCATCCCTTCATCCCTACAAAGCTCTCCTTGTATGAGAAGGGCAACAGGTTGAGGAGGGCCAGATTAGAACCTTCTAAAGCACTGGACCTGCCTGGACATGTATCCCATGTTGCCCAAGTCTAAGGGCAGTGCGCGTCTTATACACACCTATAATACTAAAATAATATTGAAGAGGGACCAATGACTTGGCTGATAAAGGAAGTTGAATCATGTCAAAGAAATACAGTGAGGAAATAAGATGTTGTCTGGAAGCCAATTCAGCGACTTAGATTCCTTGATTTTAATATTGGCTACAAGTCCTCCACCTTGTGTGTTCTTCCAGTTTCAAGAAGGAACCAATATTTTGTGCCTATGGTATATTTTCTTTTATATCTCACAGTATTTTCTGACCTGATGTAAATATTTCTTGGAAATTATTAGCAATTAAATTTATTAATTGTCTTAGGGATTTTCGAACATGTTAATACTTCTGATTCTAACCTAACAGGCCTAACTTTTTAACCAGTGCTATCTTCATCAGAAAACACTATTATATCACAATATTTATTATGTTTAACAGTATAATCTGCATAGTTTTATTGCCTTTTAAAAACATTCTCAAGGCTGTTTTGCTTTGTGAGTCTACTTGTTGTTTTAAAACCCTCTGTAAATTTGGTTAAATATCATCACAGAACAGAAATACACAGATAGGAAAAATCCCTACAAAATAATATTATTGGGCATTAATGTTCAAATATGCCTTAATTTGCTAGTGTGGTTTTGTTAAACCTTTTTTCTGGCCGTGTATATGGTAACTTTGTACTTTAAATAGATAATTGGTGTGCCTCTTTTTGACAAAAAAGAAAAAGTGTCGTGTATAAGATCTAAACTGATACCATAATCATGTGAAATTTCTAGTACCTACTAAAATTATCAGAAGAATGACAAGAGAATGTGAAAATGGATGGAAAACATGGGGGTGGCATGGTAGGAAAAACAAAGGCTGAACTGAGTTCCGAACATACCTTTTACAGGTGATTATGCACACAGGCAGAGGAAACCTGACCTTGCTTATCATATGTCATATAGCAGAGTGTAGGGCACCTGAGATTCCACGGAGGTGACTTTAAAAACAGTGAGTCCAGCATGTTATTAACTAGTATATTTTGCTTCAAGAAATAGCGAAAGCTCAAAATTAAAAATTTCCCAAGGAGACTGTCAATCATCGCTGACAACTAACCTATATAGGAATATTAATGCATCTCAAACTCCTGAGAGGTTGGTGTCATGGAGGGAAATCATGCTGTGTTACAAGGCATTCCCTCACGTCCTGAGACACAGGTATTTAGGTTGGTTGTGGTATCTGTACACACACATACACGCCTATATTCTGTTCTGCGCCCCTTCAAAATCAGACATAATTGGATAGACACATCAGGAAGGATATTAGAAAAGCCATATTGTTGGATGCCATTTAATTTTTGAGGCTGTAAATCAAGTGCTCACAGATTTCAGAGGGATTTTTTTCATTTTTAAAGTTTTCTTAATTTTTAAGTCTGTGCAACTGCAACATGACTCTTTACAATCATGGGGCACATGAACAATGTTTACTTTTGAAAATAGTTACAAGGTGTTTGAGAGGCCAGTAATAATTTTCTTTTTCTTTTTTCAAATGGAACCACACAGATTATTGCTGCATCATTTGCTTGTTATTGTACCAATATGGAAATCACATATGGATTAGAAGTAGTTGGTCATATTCCAAAAGGGTAATGTAGTCTTTTTCTTTCTTTCTTCCTTTTTTGTTGGTTTGTTTGGTTTTGATGAAGGAAAGGACTTGGGGTAGGTGGCTATGGATTTCATTTCTTTCAAAGGCTCTCTATAGGACAAAATTCTAATTAATTTCTGTTTGAAAATAATAGGAAGAAATAATACACATATGGAGAAAGAGTAACTTCATAAACTGTTTGCCTATTAGTAGGGAAGTTGATGACTATCTTATACAGCCTTACTTCAGGTGAAAAATTCGCAAATTATTTACTAAAATATTATTTGGGGAAAAAAGGAGGGCATTGAATTTTCAAATTATGGTCACACCCCTGGGGTTTATTGTTCCCTATTCCACTCACATATTCTTACGACTATTTTTATTTCACTTCATACATAGTAAAAGTACAGAAGCATCATCTGAAATAATAACCCCGCACATAGGCCTAGGTGGTATATAATGGTGAGGGAGGGTGAAAGCAGAGAAGGTTTCTTAAAGCCTTCCTGTGGACACTAAGAGGAAGGTTAACGTGAAATGTTGACCCTGAAGGGCAAAACGTGATCCAAATATAGTCTGAAGGAACATAAAGACATCTTAGGGAAGAGAGGGGTGTGTTATGGGTTATTCCCTCTTAATGGGCTATATATACACCAGTGTTTATAAATGTCCAGCAAAGTTACAGTTGTTGAGTCCTCTGTATTTTTATCTTCCAGTCCAAAATTTTGGTTTGTAATTACATTAAAATGGAAGAACATAGAAAAATTCTCAGAGATTATCAAGATAATTAGAAAAAACAACTGTCATTAGCCTTTATGTAGATACAGGTTATTATTTAAATCATCTTGGGTTTTCTACAGGATTCTCTACTTTTCCACCTTCAAAAGTCAACTTATTGTTTCTTTCTGGGTCAGCTTATTGTTGTTAATAATTAGTCAAGCTCAGTTTTTAGAAAACAGAAATTCATATACTCTGAAATGGCAACACTTTGTACATCATATTAGGATATCTTAGGGCCTGTAATGTTAGAGATCAGTTTCTCTTGGGGGTAAACTTTAGTTAGTGGATTAAAAAAAAAAATCACGCTTCTCCCCCACTGCTTTATTTCTCCTTAATTTTGAATGACCTTTCTAGACCTATTCTCTTAAAGAATCATAGAAAGAGTGTGGCATTGAAAAGAGATGGTGAACCCCAGCTCTACCATTCGATTTGTGACTTAGATGCATTACCTAAACTTTCTTAAAATGTTTTCTCTGCCAGAGTGCATGAGTGGCGCTTGGTCTAGGGTTGTGTAGACAATGAAACTGCTAATTGAAAGGGTTGAACATTCCACTTTGATGCTAGGTATTAAGTCAACATCAATTATCTTCCCTTTTGTCCCTACTTTTTCCCCAGAGGGATTTTTTGTTTGTTTTTGAAGAGGAAGTAAGTCTTCCCAAGTATCATCAGGGATATAAATCAACAATGATACCTTGGCTCAAGTGCTTTTCAAAACACAGTAAGATAATGGCTGGGTATTAGTTGAAAGAAATAATTTAAACAGTTCTTTAAAACTGGGAAACAGCTAACTGTGGCCTGTATTTCACAACGGAGGGTAGATGGAGCCTTTATCCACATTTTTCTTCACATATGTGATGCATAGTGAAGTGTACTGTGAAAGGATTGAGTTAAAAACATAATTAAGATTATGAACTCAATGGCGAAGTTAGGGATTAGCTCAAGAATTATAGCTCACAATAAACCATTGTTTGTACAACACTGTAGTACTCAGGGCAGGAAGTACAGTCTCTAACGCCTGCCAATTAAATATTTGGAAAAGTTCGAATGAAAGAACACTCCAGATTTGCTTTTGTTCTGATACAGAACATTTTCCTTGAGTCAGAGTTTCTGTAGTGTAAAACCTGAATTCCCTGGGCGTAAATGCCTGATGGACGCACGGAGCTGTCGCCATGGCGATCCTTGTGATTTTGCTTTTCTGCTAAGTAATATTGAAAACAAAGGGCTTCTCAGGGCAAGGCTGCTTGGTTTTCACATGGGTGTTTCACTTTTTCTATGTAAACTTCATAGTCATTACCACAGTTGAATTCATTGCAAGTTGTTACAGAAATTACATGAAAGTTGATGACTTCAGCATGGTTTTTCTTTCCACAGAATCCCTCCACCTAGAGCTCCCCCAATGAATGTCCTCTCTGCAGTAATCACTGAAGCTTTTGGAGTGGCACTTGTCGGCTACGTGGCCTCCCTGGCTCTTGCTCAAGGATCTGCCAAAAAATACAAATATTCAGTTGATGACAACCAGGTGGAGTATACCCCAGCCCCTCTCCCCAGCTGCTGTATCATGGTACTCTTTACTCAGATCCTGAGAACGTTGAACTTACGAAAAATGTCACTTTCCTAAGTGTATAACAATAATAGGTAGAACACAGAAAATCTCAAAAATCATCCATAGAAAGCTGAAAATCTGGCCCTCATGGGTTGGTTTATAATTTATCATTTTTTCTCCTAGGAAGAGGGACATCTTGATGTCCTTTTTGATTTTAGGAGGGAGTCTACATATATTTATCATTGCATTCTGACTTAAAAAAAAAAACCGTGAATTTCAAAGTAACAAAAACACTAATATTACTTATTCTTTTTTTTCTTTGCCTTTCTATTTTTTTTAAATATATAAAATTTATTGTCAAATTGGTTTCCATACAACACCCAGTGCTCATTAATATTACTTGTTCTTGTTAGTAAAAAACTAAAGGGTACAAGGGTTTATTCTAAGAATACCAAAGAATGAAAATTTTATTGATCCTATTTCTGAATCTGCTCGCGCTAGTTTCTTCTTTCAAGCCTTATGGCCCTACATTCCTGCACAGGTCGACAGGGACAGCTGTGGAATAGTGGTTAAGAATGGCAAATTACCTGTGTCTAAATCTCACTCCGACATTATGTGCCCTTAATTGTTTCCGTGTCCCAGTTTTGTCATCTGCAAAAAAGCAGATTTATTCATCTAACGGATGTGTATTGAGCTCTACCATGTACCAGGCACTGGTCTAGGAACAAGGGACACAATGCTGTATAACACAGACCATGTCTTTCTCCATCTCAGTCCTCCCAGGCCTTCCTTGGTACACCAAAATCTAACACCAGATTTTTCCACTTCCTTCTCTGCTCTGCTTTTCATATTATTCTTGTTTACTGTCAGCATCCCCTAATTAGAGTGCCGGCTCGCTGGGGACAGGCATACGTGTCTGTTTTGTTGGCTGGCAAGAGCAGAAACAGGTAAACATTAGGAGGCCGTTGCAATAATCCAGGTGATACTTGATGACTTGCATGTAGCAGTGCTGGAGACGAGAAGTAGACAGATTATGGATTGGTTGTGGATGCTGTCTGGGAAAAGGGGAAGGAGTCAAAAATAACTCTAATGCTTTTGGCCTAAGCAACTGGAACTTGAGGTGGGGAAGAATGTGGGAGGACACGACTGGGGATGGTGGACAGCAATAAACCAGATTCAGTTAAGTTTGGGATACCTGTCAGCCATCCAGATGGAATGCCGAGAAGCAGGTTGGCCATATGAGTCTGGAGTTTAGAAGAGTGGTCCAGGCTGGAGATGTAGACTTGTGAGTTATCAGCATATATTTGGATACGTAGGATCAGAGAGAGAAATGCTCCCATACTTGTGATTGGTTTGGTGAGAAGGAACCATAAAGATAATTGAGAAGGAGTGGTCAGGGAGATAAGAGGAAAATAGGAGAGTGTGAGGTCCTAGAAGGACCTAGAAGGAGTCTTTAAGGAGGAGGAAGTGAGCAGCTATCTCAGATGCCGCTTTTAGGCCAAGTAGGTAAGATCTAACCACTGGATTTAGCTTTGGGGGTGTCATTGGTGGAGTGGTGGGGGCAAAAGCCTTGAACATCGTGACTTAAAAGATGGAGGAGAAATGGGCAACAGAGACCATAAATCCTTGTACTTCCCTATAAGGTGGTTATAAGCATTAAATGAGTAAAATGCTTGCAACAGCTTCTGGCTCATTGTAAGCACTCTATAAAAGTCAGCTATTTTTGTAGTGGTGGTTAAGTCACAACAAATGGGGAGAACAGAAATGGGATACAAACAAGCCTCATCCTTTGACAGGAGGCACCTGTGGTCACCAAAAGTTGATTGTGATTGAGTAATGGTATATTCTCCTATTATCCATCTTGTAGGAATTTTTGGCCCACGGCCTCAGCAACGTGATTCCTTCATTTTTCTTCTGCATACCAAGCGCCGCTGCCATGGGAAGGACGGCTGGCCTGTACAGCACAGGGGCAAAGACGCAGGTAACCTCATTGTTCAGAATGGGTCAAAGCACTTCTGGTAACTCTCCCTCTTGGACAGTGGGAAAATTGAGCTTCTCTCTAAAGACCTGGAAGTATTTTCACTTCTTCAATTTTTTTTTTCTCTAACTGGTTTCGAGAAAGTTTGTCTGTCTGTCTGTCTCTCCTATGAATGATCCTCCCAGAAGCAGAATGACTAGGCGAGCAGTCAAAAATCCTGTATTGGTGGCAGCTTGACTGTTGGCAACGTTTGAATAAAGCTCCCTCTAGTGGTGCCGCTGATTTTGTTTTTGGCTAATCTAACCAGTCCATTTGAAAAAACTTCCATTTTTGTTCATTTTTCCTTTCAATGAAATGAAGTCAATTATAGGCAAAATCGGTCCTTGTTGCTGACATTACTGTCTCGAGAGAGGTACAGGTAGATAAATGAGTAATAAGTCATCTGTGCACATTTTAGGCTAAAGAAACAATCAGCATACATTTTTAGGAACTGAAATCGATTCAACATTTGTTGAGAGCCTGCTGTATACCTGGCATTATGCTGGGTACCAGTAAGCTGACAATGGCGATAATGAAGGTGTTGCCATGATTTTGATGACGATGGCGGTAGTGTTGGTGGGAGCATGCGTTGAGTTATGTACCAAGCACTGCGCATCATACTTGTTATATAAGTGAAGTCATTTAACCCTTTAGGCAACTCTGTGAAAGAGGCATAATTATTATCCTCAGTTTCCACGCGAGAAAGTTGAGGGAAAGAGGGTTAAAATAACTTGCTCAGGTCACAGAGCTCGTGAGTGCCAGAGCTGGGATTTGAACCCAGATAGATGCACCTCACCTCTTGCACTTTTAAGTACTATTTCATATAAGAAAATTTATGTATATGTTAATATAAGAAGTTAATATTAACAGCTAACCATTTTTTTTTTTTAATGTTTATTATTTTTGGGACAGAGAGAGACAGAGCATGAACGGGGGAGGGGCAGAGAGAGAGGGAGACACAGAATCGGAAACAGTCTCCAGGCTCCGAGCCATCAGCCCAGAGCCTGACGCGGGGCTCGAACTCACGGAGTGCGGGATCGTGACCTGGCTGAAGTCGGACACTTAACCGACTGCGCCACCCAGGCGCCCCAGCAGCTAACCATTTTTAAAACAATACGCATTTATTTAGCATTGGAATTGAGTGAGAATTTTTTTTTAAGTTTATTTATTTATTTTGGCGGGGGGAGGGAAGCACTGAAGGGCAGAGAGAGAGAGAGAGAGAGAGAGAGAGAGTCACAAGCAGGCTCGACACCATCAGCACGGAGCCTGAAGTGGGGTTCAAACTCATGAAGCATGAGATCGTGACCTGGGCCGAAATCAAGAGTTGGATGCTGAACCAACTGAGCCTCCCAGGTGCCCCCAAAATCTAGGATTCTCTACCAGTTTCCACCTGGTTTCTCACGAGGGGTTGTATATTCAATTTCTGCTCTTCATATTCAAGGTAGATAAATAAAGTGAGTGGCTAAGGGCATGGATTCTAGAGCCTGGACTTGTTTGTGTTCTGGCTCACCACTAGTGGTTGAGTGACCTTTCTGACCTAACTGGACTTGGGCTTGGCTGTTGAAGTATTTGTTATAAAGATTATATGTTTTTTGTTATAAAGTATACATGCTTACTTAGCCCAAAGCCTGAGCACTAAATAAATACTCGTTCATTGGTAACAATGATCATTGACTGTGTTGTTATTATCATTAAATATTTTTATTAGAATAAAATCTTTCCAGAACCTTTTGTTTAACATTTTAATATTAAAACATCCTGGTTTGATTGGTGTGCAGTAAGGCAGTTTCTATTCCAAGCTGCCCCTCCAACTTGCTGGGGATGTTGAGTAGGTTAGCATCTCCATCCACCACATGGACAAGAGAAGGTTGGTGTGGACTCTGTGAGGTGTCTTCCCCCTGAGTGTGTACCATACCTAGAGTTTCCTTAGGCATCTACTGCTTTTCCAATGACTATTCTGGTAATAACAAAACTGTCTCATGAATCTCTGTAGCTTTAAATATTCAATGTCCCAAGGAGACAATACATTGAGAAAACATGTAGTTATTTTTAAATCTTGGACCTTTTATTTTTCATTTAAGTTGGGCATAAAGTTGCTCAACTAATGGAGTGGGGATGGAGAAGCACCTTTCTCTGTTCTGCAGGCCACATGTTTGAATGATAAGAACAACAGAACTTTTCTAAGGACTTTTCAGAGGTATTTTTCTGCCTGGTACTTTTTTTCTGGACTTCAGAAGAAATGAAAGAAATCTCACAAAACACAACTTCAGAGAAATAAACGAAGCTTAGCAGGAGATTATTTTCATGCTGTTCTGCTTGTTGAGACGGTCACCAATCTGTTCAACAATTCCCATTAAACTGCACAGAGAAGGAATCTGATTTAATGTGCATACCCAAATCGAAGATGCTTTCCCATGGTAGTCATTTTAGACCTTTAACACTGCAACTGTTAAGTTTATGTGGGTATAACTGATAACTGACATGATTTGAAGAAGGCACTGGGGAAGCCAAGGCCTTAAAAGTTTTTCTTTTTAAATAGGCTATTTGTGAAACCAGTCTTCTGTGGGACAAGACTTCACAAAACAACCCTTTAAATGCCTCTGTCTTTTTTAGGAACTAGAGTTATCCTCAGCAAATTAATCAAGAAGACCTAAAAACTTCTCAACATTTAAGCTAATGACAAGTAATTAAAGGAGCAGTGGGAACCACCTTCCATTGTTAATTATTTCACTGACTTTTTCTTATTCAGAAACATTATTAGGCGGCACCTGGGTGGCTCTGTAGGTCAAGGATCTGACTCTTGATTTCAGCTCAGGTCATGATCTCACAGTAGTTAAGACCAAACCCTGCCTCGTTCTGCGCTGGGCATGGAACCTGCTTAAGATTCTCTCTCTCCCTCTCTCGCTGTCCCTCCCGTTTATACGCATGTGTGCATTCTCTTTCTCTCTCTCTCAAAAAAAGAAACATTATTGATATTTCTCTGTAGAAAGTTATTTTTTTTAATGTAAACGTGATCTTGTTACGTCCTCCTAAAGCCCGTAGAAGGCTTTGCAGAGGTCTCAGAATTCATACCTGTTTCTACCTACAAGGTTCTGGGTGCTTCCTTCTATAGCCTCATCTTGGATTCTTCTCTTCCTCTTTCTCAGCTCTGGGGCTGCATGGTCCTCCTTCCTTCCTGTGGGCCACACGTGTCTGTGGCTGCCTCCCCTTCCCCTCTAAGTGAAGTCGTCCTGTCCTTCATATCTCACTGCCCCTCGGGCACAAGTGTTCTTCTCTTCAGGGTCAGTTGTACACAAAATGTTTGTCAGTGCGATTTATATGATTCATGCCTACCTTCTACCCTTGACTTAAGCTCCTAGAAAACAGCGTCCTTGGTGTCTAGCCCAGGACTCAGCACCTAGTAGGTGTTTGGTAATTATGTGTGGAAAAAATGAATGAAAAATGAAAACATTACATAATATTAAACTAGTCAGTTTTGCTGACATTAAGCAGGGACAGGTGAGGGGTGCCTGGGTGGCTCAGTCAGTTAAGTGTCCGACTCTTGATTTCAGCTGAGGTCATGATTTCACAGTTCTTGAGTCTGAGTCCCCATCGGGCTTCCCACTCTCAGCACGGAATCCTGCTTGGGATTCTGTCTCTCCCTCTCTCTCTCTCTCTGCCTTTCCCCTGGTTGCGCATGCTCTCTCTCTCTCTCAAAATAAATAAATCAAACTTAAAAAAAAAAAAAGGGACAGGTGAATACATGCAGTTTGTATTGGGACTTATAGTACATTTGAAATCAGGAAAATCCCACTTGAAACCAGGCTCGGGGTCACAGACTTTTTTTTATTTTCTTAAACTTTTTTTTTTTTTCAACGTTTATTTATTTTTGGGACAGAGAGAGACAGAGCATGAACGGGCAAGGGGCAGAGAGAGAGGGAGACACAGAATCGGAAACAGGCTCCAGGCTCTGAGCCATCAGCCCAGAGCCCGACGTGGGGCTCGAACTCACGGAGCGCGAGATCGTGACCTGGCTGAAGTCGGACGCTTAACCGACTGTGCCACCCAGGCGCCCCGTCGGGGTCACAGACTTTAGAAAAGTGCTGTCCAGGGGCACCTGGGTGGCTCGTCGGTTAAACGTCAGACTTTGGCTCAGGTCGTGATCTCACAGTTTGTGGTTTTGAGCCCCGCTTCGGGCTCTGTGCTGACAGCTCAGAGCCTGGAGCCTGCTTCAGATTCTGTGTCCCCCTCTCTCTGCCTCTACCCACTCACACTCTGTCTCTCACTCTCAAAATTAAATAAAACACTAAAAAAAAATTAACAAATAAAAGAAGAAAACTGCTGTCCAGTAGACCTGTAATACGAGCCACATAGGTAATTTAAATTTTCTAGTTGTCACGTTTTAAAAAGTAGAAGAAACTACTAAAATTAATTTAATAATACATTTGGATTTATCCAATGGAGTCAGAATATTATTTCAACAAAGAATCTGTCCAAAAACTGTCAACAATATGTTTTATATTATCTTCTTATTGTACTAAGACTTCAAAATCTGGTGTGTATGTTACACTTACAGCCTATCTAAATAAGGACTAAACACATCTCAAATGCCCAAGAGTCACATACGGCAATATTAGTGCATTTAGGACCATTTTACATACGAAAGAGTTGATGGTAAAGCCTTTCATTGCTTCCAGAAATCAAATTAAAATGTTTGAATTGAGGGGCGCCTGGGTGGCTCAGTCGGTTAAGCGTCCGACTTCAGCTCAGGTCACGATCTCGCGGTCTGTGAGTTCGAGCCCCGTGTCGGGCTCTGGGCTGATGGCTCGGAGCCTGCAGCCTGCTTCTGATTCTGTGTCTCCCTCTCTCTCTGCCCCTCCCCCGTTCATGCTCTGTCTCTCTCTGTCTCAAATATAAATAAACGTTAAAAAAAAAATTAAAAAAAAAATGTTTGAATTGAAATAACAAAAGATACCGAGTATTTACTACCAAGTGCCACAGTCAGAGCCCAAACACAGTTCTATCCTCCACACGTTGAGGCCCTTTTTACAGTGATTCCCTTAAGATCTGACATGCTGAGCATGGATGTATAGGAATAAGAAGGTCTCGGGGCTGCCTGGACACACCAGCACAAAGCAATGTTGGCAGGTCTTGCTTCTGTCCTTCCCTCTGAAGATCGGTAATCATGGGAGGGAGCACACAGTACGCCCTGGCTCTCTCCCCTCTGCATTTCCCTTTGCTTCCAACAGAGTAGCTACACTGGTGCTCTGCGGGCAGTTTGGGAGGCTTCACTGAGCCATGAAGGGTGAGAGGCAGCGTCGGCTGCGGGCAAAGCTCGGTCACAGCCAGAAACGACAGCTGGCGTGTTTTCCCGCAACACTCAGATTGCCTTTGGGTTCTAATTGCCAAGTTCTGTTCCTTTATTCTTTCGAATTTGCCTTATTGCTTCCAATGTCTTTAAAGCTGTCTTCATCTAGCCTTCATGACCCAACATCCACTCTCTCCATCTGCCCTTTCCTGTCACTTTGGCCATTCCCCTACTTTCCACAAAACTGTGCATATAGTGCGCTCTCAACCAACTTTGCATCTTTTGGCAACCATTTAGGAAGGAAATGGCTGGCATCTCACTCTTCCTCCAGTGGCTGGCATCTCACTCTTCCTCCGGCCGTCTAGATAGGTAGGGGTAACACTAATGCTTGCAGAGTCCCCTCTGTAAGCAACCTACAACATAGATGGTATATGTAATAACGTAACAAGAAGAAATGTAGATTTCATTATCCTTTATACAGAATTAACTCAATATGAGTAGTTAGATTTTAGAGCATAAAAATGTCTCTAGTTATTTAGTTAGTATGACCCGGGAAGAACTGAAGAGTAGCACACCTAGACAGTATTTGCCCTGTACATGACTAAGGGTGCAAACACTTGTCGTTACTAGTTACAACCTAAGCCAACTTGAAACTTACTAAGAAGAGGACACTTAAGTGGTGTTTGTTTTCTGAGTTTAAAAAAAAGTAACAAGGTTCTCTCTTGTTTTGAAGGTTTATTTATTTGAGAGACAGAGAGAGAGCAGGGGAAGGGCAGAGGGAGAGGGAGAGGGAGAATCCCAGGTAGGTTCTGCACTGTCAGCGCAGAGCCTGACGCAGGGCTCGATGTCACAAATTGTGAGCTCATGACCTGAGCCCCAAATTGAGAGTCCAACGCTCAATGACTGAGCCACCCAGACACCCTGGTTCTCTGTTGTTTGGGTTGCAACTTACCTTTACAATTTTTCTCTTGGTAGATCAGAGATACATAAAAAGCAACATTTCATATGCAAAGTGCCAGATATTCAGAAATCGGGTCATACTTGAAAACACAGCTCAACTGTGTTCCAGAAACCTGAGGTTAGAGAAGTCTATGATAGCACCGCAAATATCTGACCTTTGTTCAGCCTCTTTGCACAGTTACTGAGTGGGCCGTATATAAATGATGATTTGGACTGCATGATCTCCAAGATTTTTACAAATCCATGTTTCAACATCTGCGGGTCTTAGCTATGGAGACAACGAATGTCAGTATTTTGAGAGCTTAGCGGGAAGGAACTATTATATCATTGATTTCTATGAACTAGAGACACTGGACAGAGCTGATAAAGATTTCTTGTCCAATTAGGTACACTTACCTTGTGAGCGAGGGCATCAACGTTTGGTGAGGCAAAGTGCATTGAAGGAGCCAACCTAAGCCATTTGCTTTTGTGGTCTATTTCACTGTATGACTTACCATCAGACCTACACAAATAAACTTTTTTACCCATAGTTTATCATCCTTTGCAAGTAACATCCATTTAGTTCTCAATTCATGTTGACAGTGACTGAAATCATAGTTCAGTGAGTGCACAATTTGATTATTGATGTACATACAAAGAATCATGTGAACAAAAGGTCAGTTAAATATTTGAGAAAAGCCCAAAGGTAGTTGTAGTTTACTGTTTTTAAATAAAATTATTTAGTTAGGTCTTAATTTCTATAGCAGCTTCAGTGAATTGTAAGGTATTTAAGAACTTTAAAATACATTTGGCTTTATGGATCCCAACTTGGCTCATAATCCACATGCCTTCTCACTCCTGAACTCTACGATCTTGGCCAAGTCACTCTGCCTCCCTGTGCCCCAGAGCCTTCCAAAGGGGTTTAGACTATAGCTGCCAAAGTTCACGTCTGCAACTAAGATGAAGGGTTTTATTCTTAGGTACATTGTAGGTATATGCATCAAGAGGCCCACAGAAGGGTACATGCTTTCATTATCCTCTGTCATGAAATACACTTTAGCATCTGGCGTCCTTTTCTTTCCATAAACATGCTGAGTCACTGAGCTAGTCGAATGAATTCTATGATCTGCTCTCTGATCTGCTTTCTCCAGCCTAATAGAATGTCAGGCATATTATGCTGTTTAAAAATTCTTATGCAGTGAGTGATGGACATTGAGGACCTGTTGGGATGAGCACTGGGTGTTCTATGGAAACCAATTTGACAATAAATTTCATATTAAAAAAATTCTTATGCAAAATCACCAATCATTCCTAAATGATCAGTACTATAACAGTTTGGTATACTGTGATTTGTTTTATGAGTGATCTTAAATCCCTAATGACTTGTTTCCTACAGAAGTATTTTCTTTCCCCTTTATATGCTGGGGAGTGTCAGAGATGAGTTCCACTAAATATGAAAGGAGCCAGTGTCTACTGTCACTTAGCTTAATGGTTTTGAGTTTCATCTTTGCTGTTGCATGTATTAATTATCTGTTCTTTTTTTATTGCTGAGTAGTATTCTACTGTATGGATGTACCATCATTTATCTATTCACCAATTGGTGGGATTTCACTTATTTATCATTTTTGGTGTTTATGAATAAAGCTGCTATAATTATTTGCATATAGGTATTCTCATGGGCATATGTTTCGTTTCTCTTAGGTAGTTCTGGGACACATGTAAGTGTATGCATAACTTCATAAGAAACCATCAAACTCCTTTCAATGTGGTTTTACTATACTGTGTTCCCACCAACAATGTCTGGAATCTCCAGTTGCTCTAAGTCCTTGCTGACCCTTGATATTGATAGACTGTTTACATATTAATTTTTCATTTTAGCCATTGTGATAGATCCTGCTTCCCTGTCCTATCCCCATAATGATATTCTGGGCATCTTTGTGGTCCCATGAAAGCCCTCTTTTCTCCTGTTAGGCTGACAGTTTGGCCAAATGTTTTTATTAAGTCATGCACATTCACTTATGTGAGATCAGGTTCTCCATCAAGTGGAGCATAGCTAGGGGTCAGGTGTTCTGAATTGCCTTTTGTCAGCAGGTTGAGTTGGTTGGAACACGACACTAATGACTCTTCAGGATTAATAAAATTAAGCCTATTTCACTACGGAGACTGCTCCTATAATCCCGTATAACTGCTTCATCCTAGAGCCCTTCCTAACAAAGAACTCCAAAGAGAATAAATGCTTCGGTGGAAATTTATCATCAGCAGAGAAAAAAACTCTAAGCTGCATATTCAGTTATTATTCAACCTCGCTACGAAATGAAGAGAGTCAAGCTGAACAACAATGGGCTAAAGGACTTTTAATTGAAATGTCACTTTCACTATTAAACAAAAAAAGCCATTGCTGTGATGTGTGATAAAAGTTGATGGTGTCCTATTTCTTTGCGTGGAATTGCTTTTCTCTCATCACTGACTTAATTTGATTGCACCAGTTTGTCAGCTGTCACGTTTGGGTTTCCTCTGCTGCAAAATCTAGATAATGGTAGTCTATGCAGTTTAACAATCATGCACTAACATTTGGTTTCTTATAATCAAGATGAACTAAGAATTATATTTCCCCCATAACTTTGGAATAATAAGAAAGTCCAACACTTTCTTTTTTGTCTGTCTTGTACTTTACAGGTGGCTTGTTTAATATCTTGCGTTCTTGTCCTGACAGTCATCTATGCCATAGGACCTTTGCTTTACTGGCTGCCCATGGTACAGTAGTCCTTTTTCAATATCTGCTTGTCAACATTACTTTTAATGAAATCATTGTATATTAAAATGTCTTATGAGAGTGGATTCAATGATCCTGCATATGAAAGCCACGTGACATAAGTAATGATTGAATGAAGGGAAGGTGGACAGAGGCCACCTGTGATGGGGGAGGAATGGGAAAGGACCGTGGCTGTTTTCTATTTCTTAGGCTCACGTGTAAACATGGCATTGTGGAATTAAATTTATTCTGGGCTCATTTGGAGGGGAGAACTGGGCAATCTCTGTTATAAGAAATAGGCTTTGGAAGAGCTTTATCAGAACTTGGACTGTTGGAAAAAATGTGTGCAGGGCAATGGAGTAGGAAATCAAATACATCTTGCCACCTTTGACACATCTTTATACAAACTGATTCAGAACACCAGTGTTAACCAGTGTTTACCTTGCTTTTCATAAGCCTGGGGCACCAATGTGACCCAAGTAAGTTCCTGGTCTTCTGGGGGCCAGAGACCATCTCAGTTCTGTCTTGTTCTAATTCTTCATTCATATAGTGAGAATAAATCATTTCCACAGGAGGATCATCTAATAATCAAGTTCACCTTTCCAGAGAGTTATAAATATCTTCAGGTGAAACCAGATAATTGATATTGAAGGCAATTATCAAGAGATATATAATATAAATATTTAATTTTCTGCAACAAGTTTCAAATGGCAGTAGATAATTAAAGAGTACATTCAGCTATATAACATACACCCTTATAATTCATGACTTCCCTTTTTTTCCTTCTTGTGTTTTAGAATGGCGTTAAGTTTTACACTGTGATTTTCTAGAATTGATAGTATCTTCCTAAAGTACAATAATAGGTTGGTTCTAAACAAAATGAGTATTGTTTTAGTCTTCTAAATGGTGATTGCTTTTCTCTAGTAAGTACTTTAAAAACAAATAAACAAAAATACCTTGGTCCTTTTAAATTCAGATTAAAATCTTTATCTTCTTCATCAACTTATTTCCTATTTATAGTGTGTTCTCGCAAGTATTATTGTCGTGGGATTGAAGGGAATGCTAATACAGTTTCGGGACTTAAAAAAATACTGGAATGTGGATAAAATTGATTGGGTAAGTAGATATTTGACCTAAAATTACTGTCTTTGGCTTGACCATGTATTGCAAAATGAGCTTTTAATATTTTTATTTGCAGAAAAATAGTTTTGGCCATTTGAGACTTGTCCGCTACTTGTAAACTACTGTTTATCTTTTTCAGACTATTGAGGCATTAAAATAGAATATGTCTTTATAAGAAACAGAAGTGGAATTTTGTCCAATTTTGATTGATGTTTTGTTTGAGAACTTTGAAGTTTATTTATTTATTTTGAAAGAGAGAGAGTGCAGGCGGAGAAGGGGCAGAGACAGGGAGAGACAGGATCCCAAGCAGGCTCTGCACTGACAGTGCACTGACAGTGCAGAGCCCAACATGGGGCTTGAACTCAAGAACCGTGAGATCATGACCTGAGCTGAGGTCGAGTCAGACACTTAACCAACTGAGCCACCCAGGCACCCCTTTTGCTTGAGAACTTATAAAGAAATGCTAGCTAAATTGAATGGACTGGAGATTCTCAATTTCCATTATGAATTGATTCTGGAAGTGAAGCTCATCAAGGAAGTGCACATTAATAGAAGACATATGAAGAACTGCCATTAATTGCTAAGAAACGTGTTACATTAATATAGGGTGAATGTATATTTTAAAATTTTTTTTAAAGTTTATTGACTTATTTTGAGAGAGAGACAGAGAGAGCAAGCAGGGGAGGGGCAGAGAGAGGGAGAGAGAGGATCAATCCTAAGCAAGCTGTGTGCTGTCAGCACAGAGCCCTACACGGGGCTTGAACTCACGAACTATGAGATCATGAACTGAGCCGAAACCAAGAGTTGATGCTTACCCGACTGAGCCACCCAGGTGCACCAATTGGGAAAGAAATAAGGTTCTGCAAGGAAATTGTGTGGCCCTACGTTTAGCCCTTGCCACCCCCTATAAAGACTCCTCTACCTAAAGGAAGGATAGCTTCATACGTTTGCCAGCAAAGGAGGGACAAATGGATTTGAAAGCCCCACTCCGGCAACAAAGGAGTGTATCTGTGGGCACAGGTAAACTTCTTAACAGTGACCATATTCCTTCTAAACATAAAAAGTCTCATTTTAGTTTTAGAGGGGTTACACTGAGAGGAGCATTATGTTAATTGGATATTAGGGGATTAAATCATACTGAACAATGATAAAGTGTGGCTTCTGCTAACAGAAGTGTATGACATACTAATTCTAGAGAAATGTGTCCGTGTGGGAGCATCCAAAATTCGTTCTCTTTCCCACATGGGTAAAGTACTTCGTAAGTACCTTCTCTTTATTATGACATTCATCATATTGAAATGCAATTAGCTATATATCCCCCCTCCTTCAGAATCTTTGTTCCGACTTTGGGTGCCTACTTTGTGATGGTGCCCACTTTCGTAATACTTCTCTCAAGGCTCAGTACCCTCCCGCAGTACAATGCTGGGTGCTGCCGGAGTCCAGCTCCAGCAGGTCCAGGGGTTCCCGAAGGATGAACGGCGTTGGCGAAAAAGTGAAAATAAATAAATAAATAAATAAAAATGGGCACAGACAACAGCAGCGTGTTGAACTGGCCACTTTATTGTGGCAAACGTGGCATTATATTTGTTAGCGATTTCCTCGTAGCGTACGTCATCTACGTTTTCTGGCATTACCTAATTCTAAAAATGTGCCAATGTGTAATCACCCTTCAAGGAATAACATGGTTATTTTCTCATAACGTTTCCTCCTGCCCTTCGCTTATTGATTAATTTCTTCATATTATTTTCATTATGTATCTACGTTTATAATCTATAAAGCATTTGCTTTGCTGTTTTCGTGAGAAGCCATTTATCTCTCAACACCTCAAGTGGAACAGTTACAGGGACATGACCTCTTAGTTGTTTTCCCAAACCATTTGTGGTTTGAGGAACAAAAGTGTTCGCCTTGGTCCGAGGTGCCAGGAGGGGGCCAAGAGGGCCTTAGAAACCCACGCCTTATACATTCTCAGAGAGACAATGCACCTAGGAACTAATGAACCATTCTGTACTTTAACCGACTAGGTTCAATCATCATCTGGAATGCCTCCTGGGGGCCAAGTGGGCCTAGGAGTTGGAGTTAACCTGTGCCCACAGATACACTCCTTTGTTGCCAGAGTGAGGCTTTCAAATCCATTTGTCCCTCCTTTGCTGGCAAACGTATGAAGCTATCCTTCCTTTAGGTAGAGGAGTCTTTATAGGGGGTAGCAAGGGCTAAACGTAGGGCCGCACAATTTCCTTGCGGAACCTTCTTTCTTTCCCAATGGTTCTTTTCCCAGGGGGCCTGTTGAGGGCAATTCCCCAACAGACAATTCCCCAGGTACTTTTATTAAGGCCAAATTACATAAAAGCAGGAGTACGAGAAGCTTCACTGTTCATGGGCCGCCCTGCAGTCCCGATCCGTCCACCGCCTGGGCCGTGCCATCAGGCTGGTTGGATAGCTCGGCTTCCAGCAGGGTGCCATGAGGAATGCAGAGATAAATAAGAACTACTTGTCTCCTCCCGACACTTAACATTTGTGCAGGAAGCAGACATAGAAACATTAACTTACTATGAAAGGCATGCTACAACATTACCCGGAAGCAAAAATACAAGCTTGGGGGTTGGGGGGGGACACCTGGGTGGTTCAGTCAGTTAAGCATCTGACCTCAGCTCAGGTAATGATCTCATGGCTCATGAGTTTGAGCCCCGCATCGGGCTCTGTGCTGACAGCTCAGAGCCTGGAGTCTGCTTGGGATTCTGTGTCTCCCTCTCTCTCCACCACGCCCTCACTCATGCGCTCTTTCTCTCCCAAAAATAAACATTAAAAATATTTTTTTAAATGTACAAGCTCAGCGCTGGGAAAAAAATGGAGGCCGGACCATTTAGTTTGGACTGGGTCGATAAAAAACACTCCGACAGCAGAGCTGAAATGTGAATTGAGACTTGAAGGAACTGTATTTGATCGGCAGGCCAAGAGGTTACAATTAGCCAGACTGATAGAGGATCATGGCTTTTTAAAGGTGATATGTGTGAAGTAGCACATGGAAATAGAGAAATTAGAAGATGCAGACTGAATTACAATTTATTTGGTAACTCAGATAAAGGTAGTCCTAAGGAACTCATTAATTACATAAGACAGAGCACATTACCATATTGGAAGGGAAGAGATGCCAGGGAAGGCTTATTCCAGGAAATGATGGGTAGAACATCTAGTAACAGATGGGGTATAGAAATCACCGAAAGGAGAAATAAGAATGAGATTTGTGTATTAGAAGGATTGCTTGAGTAATTTAGAGAAGATGGATCAAACTGTGTTAGTAAGTCAGGCAGATAAGTGAGGAAAGCCTGGAACAAAACTGAGACCAGGAGGTTCAAGAGGAAGAAATAAGCTTGAAAAATATTTAAAACATTGCATTAATTGGTCCTCACCACCAATTCATCATATACAGTGCATCAGTCTAGAACTACTTCTGAGTTTCTAGTTAGGAACATCATTGCAGGAAGGTGATGTCATTCAGTTATAGAACATGGAAGATTGTTTGAAGGCATTTAGTGGTTACTTTTAGTTAGTTTTTTTTTTTTTTTTTTTGTTTTTTTTAGTACAGGTTCTCATTCCTGAGTTATTTTTTTCAATTCATCTATTTGTTTTCTGTATGTCATCAACAAGTAGTTTTTCAAGAAAGGCTCATGTGTTTTATATCCCCCTTTTTTTTTTCTTTCATAGTAGAAGGAAGTTTTTGAGTCTAACATGCTTCCCTCAGGACTGTTTAGACTTGGCACTATCTTTGGGTATTGAGGGATAGGGCAGAGAAATCACAGGTCAACGTGTTTGTTTTTTTTTTTAAGTTTATTTATTAATTTTGAGAGAGAGAGAGAGAGCAAGCATGAGCAGGGGAGGGGCAGAGAGATGGGGAGAGACAATCCCAAGCAGGCTTTGCACTGTCAGTGCAGAGCCCCATGCGGGGCTCAAACCCATGAACTGGGAGATCATGGCCTGAGCTGAAATCAAGAGTTGGACACTAAACCAACTGAGCCACCACGTGCCCCAACACGATTTGTTATTTTATCTGAATTAGTTTTTCAGCATGGATGCTCAGTGAAAGTCTTACCTGCCCATGAATTTGGTAATATTATCAGAATATTTCTTGTGGCTGAATACCCAGTATCGAATTCCTATGAGAGTGACATATATTTTTTATCCCAAAATTAAGGATTATATGCAAATTTTTTCTTCTAATATATTTTTGAACTTTTTTTTCAAACCAGATGTTCTTTTAATGAATTATATATTTTCTGATTTTATTTTGTCTTTTTGTATCTATACATTTTCCTATGATTATTTTTGGGAGTGTGTATGTGGTTTCTCTGGACCATTTACTGTGTCTCTGATTATGGATTTCTAGTTGTGATTATCCTTTTTTTTAGCTTTAAATATGGATTTTATCTCTAATGTTTTTATTTCCATCCACATCCTTTTCTAAATTCTTCCAGCTTATTTTTTAATCTTTCAGGTTTTTTTTAAATACAGTTTTTCTTCTTTGACCTTTAAAATCTATTTGTGTGTGTGTGTGTGTGTGTGTGTGTGTGTTGTATGTGATTATATTGACTATTACATGTCTAAATCTACCCTCTGTCTCTGTTTCATTGTTTTCTTTTTTTCCCCCATTTCTATGAATAAGTCCCTTGTTGATTCTTTTATGATTATAATGCATTTTTAGTGGACCTGTTTGCTGAAAAATAATGTGGGAAGGGCACTAGAGCAGCCCACGGCTCTGATGTAGGTATGTCATCAGAAGATTTGGCCCTTGTTGAAACAAAGCCTCACAATCACAGGCTCTCTTGTGACCTGACACTTGCTGCCTTCTCTCCATTCTTCACCTTGCTTCACCTCTGTCAGTCTCCTACTCTTAGGAAGCAGGGATGCAAGCGATACAAATGGCATTTCATTTTGCTGCTCTTCTTTCTATGGTATCAAATACAGATTAGATGCATGCATTTCCTTCTGTGGTGGCCCACCATTGCCCCAAGAGCTTAGAGCTCTTATCAAAATATTAGTATATACAATTTAAAAAGCCGTTACATTCATTTCAAGAAATCTATAGTTGATTGAAATTTGAGGGTAAATGTGTTGGCTTCCAGTGTCCTCCTTGATATCATCCAAATTTCACAGTATTTGTCAAATCTACACCATATTTTACATTTTTGTAATGTTTATTTTTGAGAGAGAGAAAGAGCATGAGCAGAGACGGGGCAGAGAGAGAGGGAGACACAGAATCCAAAGCAGGCTCCAGGCTCTAAGCTGTCGGCACAGAGCCGGACGCAGGACTTGAACTCACGAACCGTAAGATGGTGACCTGAGCTGAAGTCGGACACTTAACTGACTGAGCCACCCAGGCATCCTACACCATATTTTATAGTTAAGAGTCGTGACCATGTTCTTGTTTCATTGAAACTGGGTTTTCCTCCCTATACATTCATTCTTTATATTGTTTTGGATGGATTTTAATAGAAGGTAGTAGACTAAAAATGCCTTTAATATACTATCTAAATCTGCTATCCAAATCTATACTTAAAAATATAATCCTGGCAGCGGTATGGCAAATGGCTTATAATGCTGATAACAAAAGCAGGAAGTTAATAGGCTGTCAGAATAGTCTAGGCAAGACATAGTAAAGTGTGACTTAGGGCAGTCTCAGTGAATTGAGAAGATGGTATGGTTTGAGATAAGTTTTTATTAATAATTGATAGGACTTGGGAAGTGATTGGACAAGTAGATAAAAGAAGAGAAAGTAAATATGATTCCATGGTTTCTGATTGTAGTGTCTTAAAAAAAATTTTTTTTAGTGTTTATTTATCATTGAGAGACAGAGAGAGACAGAGCATGAGCAGGGGAGGGGCAGAGAGAGGAGGAGACACAGAATCCGAAGCAGGCTCCGGGCTCCAAGCCGTCAGCACAGAGCCCGACGCGGGGCTCGAACTCACAAACCGCGAAATCATGACCTGAGCTGAAGTCAGACACTCAACTGACTGAGCCACCCAGGCGCCCCTCTGATTTTAGTGTCTTGAAGTATGTTAGTAGTGTAACAGAAAGAACATTGAAGGAAGGGGAGATTTGGAGGGGAAGTTATTGAGTTTGCATTTGGACATATTGGGTTTGATGGTATTGGTAGACAGTTTGATAAATGGTTTAATAGCTCAGAATTGGTAGTCTCTATGTAGAGGTGATAGTTGAAAATTTGGAGTAAATAGTATGGTGTGGGCAAAAAGTATGGTTGAGAAAGGTGACGAGGATATAGCAAACACATGATGGTTGAATGAAACATTGGGTTTAGCTTGACAAAGCCCTCCTAAGATTGAAGTGGACAGGTGTCTCTTAGTTGCTAAGGAACAACAGTGAGAAGCCGTGGATGATCTGGATATGATCTGGGCAGAGCACTTATTGTCAGAATATTACATAGACTTTTTGGATATAGGTTATATTACCCAAGGTAGAATACATCCAGATTATTCAATAGATAGAATATGTCTAAAATATCATGGATGTGGAGTTACCAAAGATGTGTGGTATATGTAAAATAATTTGAAGGTTGAAATTTTAAAGTCACGTGAGGGGCACCTGGGTGGCTCAGTCAGTTGAGCGTCCGACTTCGGCTCAGGTCATGATCTCATGGTTTGTGAGTTCGAGCCCCGCATCAGGCTCTGTGCTGACAGCT
This sequence comes from Herpailurus yagouaroundi, assembly GCF_014898765.1. NCBI lineage: Eukaryota > Metazoa > Chordata > Mammalia > Carnivora > Felidae > Herpailurus > Herpailurus yagouaroundi. Next base: position 4,025,867 of record NW_024412417.1, read on the forward strand.
CGGAGCCTGGAGCCTGCTTCGGGTTCTGTGTCTCATTCTCTCTCTGCCCCTTCCCCACTTGTGCTCTGCGTCTCTTTGTCTCTCAAAAATAAATTTAAAAAAATGTAAAAAAAAAATTCAAAAAAATTTTTCAAAAAAGTCATGTGAGCAGTCATCACATGAAAAATTAAAAATTTTTATTTCTTTAAAATTTTTTACAGTTGAATACTGATTCCACTTTGAGTTATAGATCAAAACCCTGAGGTAATGAGGGAATAGGAATCCAAAATGAGGCCTGACTCATTAGCTCAGAGCTGAGTTTGAGTAACTGAACAGTAAGAATAGAATTCACAGCTACAGAAATACAATAATGTGTATCAATCACCAAAACAGACCAGGAAGAGGTAAAGCAATTGAGTAGCTGCTCAATGGTGCAAGGGTTTATGTATTTATGTGTTTTCGACTTGAGGTCAGCTTTGGGGTTACCTTGTGTTTAGAGGCTATCAGTGCCAGTAGAGAAGGGATCAGGTGGTAACACATAATGAAAAAATATGGGACTGAGAGTGAACTAATTCCTTATAACTGAAAAACAACACTTGGATCTTTAGTTGAAATTGTTACAGAACCATGTGGGGACTTACTCTAACCAATGGAACTATTTACTGGTCTGTGTTGTTAATTTACATTTGATATTTTTTTCAAAACTATAAATGTAGCCCTGGGAAACAACTAAGCAATGGGAACCTAACTCACAATAGATGATGTTGTGGGAAAGTAAATATGCTTTAAAAATAGAACCAGATGGTACCAAAATTTTTGGTTGCTTTGATAAATCAAGGCCTCTGGGCCCTGCGGTTTTTTAAATGGCAGGGACCAGGATCCTCAGTTCCCTATGCTATATTGAATCATGGAGGTTGGCCATGAGGAATTGGGACTTACAAGCTTTTGGTGAGGTCTTGTTCTGCCACACCCAGGCGGTTCAGTCAGTATTAGGAGATGAGTAAGAAACAAAGCAATCATGGCAAATTGAAGTAATGATCAAAAACTTGCAGCCTTATTTTGTATGGGATGAAGCATACTGTAATACACTAGGGAGGAAACATTACACTTACACAAATATAAGACTCAAATGACTGTCTTTTTGCCTGACTAGAGGAAAAACATCTCAGTGTCTACCTATAGGATGACAGGCTGAGGATGAGGTCATAATAAGTGCTAACTTAGCATTACATTTCTTGGTGATGGATCTGAACATGGGAACACTTAAGATATATTTTCTTGGGGCACCTGGTTAGCTTAGTCAGTTAAGTGTCTGACTCTTGATTTTGGCTCAGGTCATTATCTCATCGTTCATGAGATGAAGCCCCACATCTGGCTCTGCACTGACAGCATGGACCTTCCTTGGGATTCTATTTCTCCCTCTCTCTCTGTCCCTCCCCTTCCTCCCCCCACCCCACAATAAATAAATACATAAACTTAAAAAATGGTATATTTTCTTTTTTACTCCAGAATGGTTGTTTCTTCTATATTAAAAAGAATTTTCTAGATAAAAAATCCCTCCATTTGTGTCCAACAGCTTAGGTTTTCAAAATAACCCATCGTGAAAAACAGTTCAAGCTCCATTTAAGATAAATAATACAAAGGAAAAGCATTTTGAGTAAAAAATGCTATTTAGAAACATTTGCTTCAAACTGGTCTCACCCAGCACCACAAGAATCTGTGCAAGAGTCAGATTAGATTAAAAAGTTTCTAACTTTTTCATTTGCAAATAAATTGAATTAGGTTGTTGAAGATGTTTTAAAGTGATAATATAGACATTAGGACAGAAAGAAGTCAACTTGGAATTGTATGCATAGGTAAAGTAATGGAGATAATTTGAGGGAAAGAGAGAGTTTGAGTATTTTGTTGGTCTACAATTTGATAATGCAGGATTTTCTGTTTAAAAAATGCAACCTTCTGGATTTCACAAATTATTTTGCTTTTAAGGATTTTTTTTTTGTCAGTAACAAACTTAGAAATGTCAACTATATACAATATTTGGTTGCTGATTATAATTTCAGGTGGTGGACAAAACTGCGATAATGTTGGAATCCCAACTAAAGGAGAAAAAGATCTTTCTTGCCATCTTCTGAAATATTTCCAAGGGCTAAGTTGGGTCAGATTTTTTAGCTTTCAGAATTTCATAAGAAATTGGCTCTTGCAAATAAAAGTATAATAATCTTTAGAGTAGAGCTGATCTAAAGGTGGCCTTGGTAGTATTTGAGTCAGTTGTTTTAACCATTAGGGCTTGAGGGTCTTACTACATTAGTTCTTTGTATAGGAATCCTAGAAAACAGAAATTGTTGGGAATGACCAAAAATCTGCTAACAATTGCTTGTAGTATTATTACATTAAATGAGAAAACAGTGGAAAATTATGGCAATGCTTTTGAATCGTACACATCAACCAGTTATTTACAGATATTTAAATAAAGTGTTGTTGGGGATTGAACTAAGGGCTGGCAGTTTCTAGAAATAAAAGAATGTGCCTTTTCCCCACCTTTGCCTGCTGAGAGTCTCATGGGACCAGGATTTGTTTCTGTGTTCCTGGGCTTCTGTTCACCACTTTTTAAATAATCTGTTCTTGCTGAGGGTTTTGTTTACAGGAATGCTATAGCATAAGATGGTGAGAAATTTAAGGATCATAAGAGGAGAGAATACCAAAGGACTTGCATCTTCGGTTTCCTGTTTCTCTTCTAGGGCATCTGGGTCAGTACATACGTATTTACAATATGCTTTGCTGCCAACGTGGGGCTGTTGTTTGGTGTGGTCTGCACCATAGCTATCGTGATTGGTCGCTTCCCAAGGTAAGATCTTACTTAAATGCTGTTTGTTTTGACACAGTAGCAAAGTACGGTATTGCCAGTTACTTTTATTTGTGTGGAATATTTAGTGCTATTCTCATGTTTTACTTGGCATCAGAGAATTAGAGATGAAAAGAAAAAGTTTTATCTATGTAATGATACATAACAGTATTGGTTTTAAGTAAGAGAAATATCTTGTCCACACTATAGAGTATATAAAATCTTGATATCAAAGTAAATTAACTCATAGCCAAACAGGGTATCATGGAGCTGGTTTGTTTTTTTGTTTGTTTGTTTGTTTGTTTTTAGTCAAGTGAGAGGGACATATTATTCAGTGACCATATAAAATCTAGATCATTTAGAAAATTAAATAACTTCGGTAAATTTAATTTTTCAGAAGCCAGATTTTTATACATATAAAGATTTCTTCTAGATAATTTACTGAAGAATTCTAGATCATATATTGACGATTGTTACTGCATGTCTGTAAGCCATTCCCCTATTTTGACCAATTCTTTTTCTACTTTCTCAGTGTTCATCATCTGATAATGCTTCTACTCATGTCTCATCCTTCTCTTGAAATTCTTTGTGAAATAATATACTTCAAAAATTTTTACGTTTTATCTGTGTCGATTCCATAAAAAGACTTCTATAGAAATCTGTCTGTGTAGATTCATCAGTATCTGGTCCTATCTTGCCATTGACTCTCTCTTTACTTATCTTTCCCCTAAAACAAGATTTCCCCAAACACCATATACTCTCTTACAATTCTTTTTGTCAGTCTGCCTCTTGTGGCTTATAGAGATGGGGCTCTGGGAACCCAGATGAGGTCAATTGTATTTATTAATCTCTACTTAGATGTCTCTAGTGTTACACTCTATTCCTGAGAATCCCAGAGAAATAGAGATTTACTCATGTTTTATGCACAAATACGATATAAAATTTTAACTATTATGGGTATGTTCTAATTGTTAAGATAAAATGACATCCTTTTTGCATTTTCATTCTTAATGTAGTGATCAGGAAGTGACATTTTATTTTTTGTCTGCCTGAATTCTAGAGCAAAGACTCTGAGTATAAAAAACATGAAAGAAATGGAATTTAAAGTGAAGACAGAAACGGATGGCGTAAGTTTAGTTTTCTTTTCCTTTGTGTAATTATTAACGATATTTGTAGTTCAGATAGCTTTAAGGTACCGTAAGTAAAGTATGACTTTAAATACATGATTATCTTATTTTTAATTATGATGAATTTTCAGTGGTATGTGTGACCACCATACTTGTAGCAGTTGACATACAACAAATTAACAAACAACAAAAAAATCTTGTGTTAGCATTCAGAGAAGATGATAGCATGGTTTCTAGAATTATATCTCACAGTGGAATCATGGCCCACATTAGTTGAGGCATTGGAAACCTCTATTTTACTAGCTAAGTTGCATAAAATAGTCAAACTAAACAGTCTATTCCTAATTAAATGATGGAAGAAGATAGGGAATAGGGAAGGAAATAAAGCAAGGTGGGATCATGCTATTGCTTTTATTATTTTTAACACAGTCAGTGAGACTGTATTATTAGCAGAGGGTAATTGAATGGTTATGGAGTGCCAATAGGATTGGCTTCTTGCACAGAGGCCATCTTTTTAAGGAAACAGCTTGTGTAAATTGTCTTACCCTGTCCATGCTTGGGCAGGCCAGTTGTGTTTGAGCTCTAGTTTCTTGTTCTGAAGGATGACCAAAACAAGTTTAAAGTGAGGAAAAAAATGTTGACTTAAATATTAGCAATTAAAAAACTGGCCTCACTTTCAACCTGCTTTGTAAGTGCTTGGGTAACCTTTTTTTCCCCTCTATTTTTCATATGTACTTGTTTTTGTATCTCATGATTGCCCTCAGAACAAAGAGAACTGGGCTCCCACCAGAAGGACCAATTGTCAGAGTATTTCTGAGTAGATTAGAAGTAGGAAGTAGCACCAGGAGTCTTTCTGTGACACCCAGGGAAATGTGTGTGTGTGTGTATATTTAAATTGAAGAATAATTAGCATACACTATTGTGTTAGATTCAGGTGTACAACATAGTGACTCAATATTTGTATACATTATGGCTGTGTTTTTAGATTTTTTTAACATTTATTCATTTTTGAGAGACATAGGCAGAGCATGAGTGGGGGAGGGGCAGAGAGAGAGGGAAACACAGAATCTGAAGCAGGCTCCAGGCTCTGTGCTCACAGCACAGAGCCTGATGTGGGGCTCGAACCCAAGAACCGTGAGATCATGACCTGAGCCAAAATCAGATGCTTAACCCACTGAGCCACCCAGGTGCGAGCCCCTGGCTTGTGTTTTTACTAAGTGTGAAAAAATTTACTTCATAGAGGCCTACTATAGTTTAGAGCCCTAAGACGGTCCCAGGTTCAAGTTTTCCACCAATGATACCTTTCTTTTCTTTTCTTTTCTTTTTTTTTTTTAATTTTCCACGAGAATTTAGTGCTCACAGAAAGTCCCAAACTGGCTCTAGGGTCCCTAAAGTCTGTATCCACCCTACACGTACAGCTGTGTACATTAGCCTTGACATTGTTAGGTTTGAAACACAATTCGAGTTTGACCATTTTTCAGCTTAAAGATTACTGGTTAATAAATTCTATCTAATCTGTACCTTCTTCTCGGACTAAACATGTGGGAAAGTGAACGAGGGGATTTGTAGGAAGATAAACATGCCAAAATTCTTCCATATCTTTAAACCTTGACTATTTCCAGTGTAGTCACACACCTGAATCATAACTGTCACATGGACAGCTTAATTTTATTAGAACACTACAATTCACTAACTATTTAATGTTTTGTATCAAAAATAGGAGGAAAAGAAAACTAAGATTGGAACATGAGCTGTTAGGTGGGGTTTTTAGCTAACTTCACGCATGGCAGTGCTCTGTCACTCCTCTCCTCCATCCGTGCTTTCCACCTTCTTCACATGAAACACACATCTGAGCTTGGGACACCTCTTTGGGGGGTGAACTCAACCCCATTGAGAGTTTCTTTCCTGACACAAGTTGAATCTCTATTCCTCAACCAATACGTGCTATTTAAACAAATTCTCTTAACTCAAAACAACATACTGGCCAAATCATGTGATGTGATTGGTGGGTCGATCTTAAGATGTGGGGCTTTGTGATAACTAAATATGACAAGCCCAAGCATGGTTTTATTTTTGGTTTGTGAGAGATTTATTCTTTTTTTTTTTAAAGTTTTTATTTAAATTCCAGTTGGTTAACATACAGTGTAATATTAGTTTCAGGTGTACCTACAGTGATTCAACACTTCCCTGCGTCACCTGGTGCTCATCCCACAACAAGTGCACCCTTAGTCCCCATCACCTATTTCACCCAACCCCCACCTCCTCCCCTCTGGTAACCATGAGTTTATTCCCTATAATTAAAAGTCTGTTTCTTGATTTGTCTCTCTCTCTAAGAGATTTACTCTTGATTAAGTTAATTTGATAAGTTTTTGTTTTCTGAAATTGCTTACTTGTAGCAAATCTCACTTTCTAGAGTTTAATCAGTTGCGTAGCTATGGAAACTTTTTGAGATTATGTAGTTTAAAATTTTACCTACTCTAAAAGATGAGGAAGCTGAGAGTCGTCAAATGAATTGTCCAAATTCACATACCTAATGTTGTGTTTTGTTTGTTTTTATCGTTCTTTATCTGCCTGTCTGCTTCACTAATCCCTGGGCTTTCTCTTCCATGCAAGTACTAAAGCCTGAAGGAGTATTGCTTTATTTAGTTGGTAAGGAATTATTCAACAGAATTCACCATCTTCTCCATTTCTAGGTCAGACCCCTGCCCCAAATGTCGTGGAGAGCAGGGTCTGAGTTGCATATCAGCAATTGCTGCCAGGAAGACCCGGGAAATGGCCAGTACAGGCACCTTTTGCTTGGAAACTTTCCTTCTCCCTTCCTGCATCTCTTACCCGCATCCCGGCAATCCAGTGTAATTTAGGCCTGCCCAAAGTGAAACTACCTTCCAGATACTATCTCTTGGTTTCTTTCTCCTAATTAGGACTGTCAGCCCCTTGTAAGGTTATAATTCCAGCCAAAAGAAAGCTGTATCATTATGAGGCAAATGACTGACAGTTGATCGTTTAGGACATATTTTCATTAAAAAAATACTGATGGTTAAGTGAATGAATTTTTAGTTTCTAGATTGTATGGAAGAGGTACTTTTGGAAGAGTAGGTCTTCCTGGTACTCTTTGGATATCTTAGGGTGTTGCCTCCCCCAAATCAGTGGGAAAAAATGCCATTTTCTGAAAAGATGCAGACTCATGGTTATTAATATTTCTTAGGAAACAGGAAATACATATTTTTCTGAAGAAGCATGATAGTATATTAACTTTTCCAAATAAATTTTAATAATGAAAACCTTGGCTAAGAGATTCTTCCATCGTTGAGTGACATCTGGATTTGTAAGATTTAGACTGTTTGGATAGACTTATTCTCTTTTATTTCAATCAGAACTCTGAATTTATTCCTATTCTTCTCCAAAAGGAAACTCTTCAGCAGGTGAAAATTATCTCCATAAACAACCCACTTGTTTTCCTGAATGCAAAGAAGTTTCATGCTGATCTAATGAATATAATCCAAAAGGAAAATGCCAACAACCAGCTACTGGATGATATCAGCAAGGTAGGAAAGCTAGTTCCTATTACTGTACTACAAATAACCTTATATCGTGATACTAAGATCTGTATCATGGAATATAATACAAGAGTCTTTGGAAACCACTCCCTCATCAAAACTTATATTGTATTATACTTTTTATTTGGTTCTTATAGTTAGTTTTTAGGTAATCACTGTCATTCATTCCTTTGTTCATTTATTCATTCATTCAACATATATATAGTAGACATGCGTACTAGGTACTATAACCCTGAGAAAAATAAAAAGACAAATCATTTATTTTAAATGACCTTTTTACCAAGAGAAAGAAGAGTCAGATCCAAATTTAAAAGAGATAGAATATGATAAATGACTTCAGAGAAGCATAAACTGTTGCCATCATTATATTACTATTATAAAAAACTAGCATTCTTTATCTCTACAAGTTATCTTAATTTACAGAGACATCAAATGTGCATTAGGATGATTTTATGTAAATAGCTACCTGTAATTATTTGAATCCTTAAGCCCCTTAGGATGGACTTTGGAACTGAGCTGCTTGAGTTTGCAAGAACTTAACTGAGTTTATTATTAAACCCTCTGTGATTCAGTTTCCTTATCTATTATCGGGATGATTAAATGAGTTAATATATGGAAAGCACTTAGAATACTGCCTGGCCTACTCAATACTATAAAACATTAGTTAATGTTATTAGTTTGACTGAATGCAAATAATAGCCTCTCCATGAAGCTTTCCATGATTACTCCAGATTACAAAGATCTCATTCTCTTATATCCTTGAGTGTGTATTATCCCCAGTCACTTAGGTACATAGGAGGCATTAACTCTCTCATTTCTAGTGGCTCGGGAGCTGTTTAGTAACTCATTCCTGTTCCTTGCAGCTTTATGCTTCGGTCTCTGGGTCTCATACTGATCCACACCGTAGAGGCCCTAAATACAGAATCAGTTATAAAAATTTGCTGGGTGCAATGCAAAATGAAAATATGAGTTCCCTTGTTCAACAGTTGCTAAGAATTTCAAGATGGCAATAGAGAGCATTAAACCAAGAAGAAGACCCTTCTAAGCATAGGACCCTTTGTAACTACACAGGTTGCAAGCCCACAAGGCTGGCCCTGCCTGTGTATCTCCAGCCCTGTCTTTTACTCTCACTGTGCTCTTTAGGATGTCACTTTCTTCAGATTATTAGGAACCCACCTGTGATTTTGGGTTGAGAAGAACTTGCACTCATGCCAAAGGTGGATATACATTCCTAGTTGTTCATGTTGGATATGAGGCCTCTTTTTTGTTTTTATTTTTTAAATTTTTAAATGTTTATTTATTCTTGAGAGAGAGAGAAAGACAGAGAGAGAAAGAGGGAGGGAGAGGGAGAGAAAAAGAGTGTGAGCAGGGGAGGGGCAGAAGAGAGGGAGACACAGAATCTGAAGCAGGCTCCAGGCTCTGAGCTGTCAGCACAGAGCCAAATGTGGAGCTCCAACTCACGAGCTATGAGATCATGACCTGAGCCGAAGTCAGACACTTAACCCACTGAGCCACCCAGGTGCCCCACAAGGCCTCTTTTTTTAAAGCCTTAAAAAAGTACATTTTTTAGCTGTATTATGAGATAGGTAGGTTCCTGTGGCTGACATAAGCTGACAACCACCATGCACAACAGTATTGTGGGAAAATTTGTCTGGGCTTCCAAATAACCTAATGAACCCACGAGAACTTTGTGGTCTTATTTTGCCAAAATGTAGATTTACTTCTTGAAATTATATGATTCTTTGTAGGCCTTATCATGTCTAGTGGAGTATCTGATGTGACTATTCTTATAAGTAGTTATTTTTTGATAGTTGACAATATTTTCCTTAGAATATTCTCCTGCAAGACTAAAGTTGTTCCAACTTGTTTTTAGAATCGACAATCGGCATATGCTCATCTTGTAGCATATGAAGTCAGAAATAAACCTCACTGACAAGCCTTCTGTGAGGAGGTACCACGTACGTGATTTTACCAACTTGGGACTTCAGAAATTTGGGTCTGATAATCCAGTAGAGTTCATTGAATCTGGGTTACTGGTACATAATGACATCCAAAGGGATTCTTTCACTCAGAACTATAATGATAAGGAATGATTTCTTGAGAGGACATTTCACTATGAGAATAATGCAAATATTGTGTGTATTTACATACTGTGAGTTTCGAAGGGTACAATAAGCATTCAGATGGTAATCTGAAAGGTCTGCTCTCTGAGGAATCACGAATAGATCTTTCTTCAGAACGGTTGAATTGGTGGTCTTGGGTAGCATGGATACTCTTTGGGGCATCTCATATTATCCTTGTCATGTGCTGTCTGCCTAGGATATCAACTTCTTGTTTAAGGACCATGCACCTGTTCCAAGTTCAGTTTACAGTCACGAGTCTGCATCAATTCCCATAGTTCCTAAAGTAGGGTGCTCTGCTGGGGCCTTGGTCTCCTCTCACAGTCACATTTTCAACAGATGGTGGTAATGGAAGGGCATTTAAAACATCCTGGGGCAAGAATCACATCATATTCAAAACACAAACTGAAAAAGGATTTCCTGTTTTGTTATACTGCAACAATATACTTCCTATATATCATTATTAAATATCTTCCTGAATACAGAAGCTCAGGAGGATCTCAGAGTCTTAGTGTTTATTGGATTCATGTTCATTATTGTATAGATTATAGATACTCCCATAATAGTCATCATTTTGTGACCTCACTTTACAAAGCAAGTTTCAATCTGCTGTTTATCCAAAAGTTTCTTTTGCTTAAACAAGGTGTTTTTTTTTTTAATAGACTTATTTTTTTGGAAAGCTTCTAGACTTACAAAAAAGTTGAGAAGTGTTAGTACAGAGAATTCCTCTATACCCTGCACCACACAGTTTTTTGCTGTTATTAACATCTTGCATTAGTGTAACATATGTGTTACAATCAATGAACCAAAATGGATACATTATCATTAACTAAAGTTCTTGCTTTGTTCTGATTTCTTTAGTTTTGCCAAATGTCCTTTTCTGTTCCAGGATTCCATCCAGGACATCACATTACATTTAGTTGTCCTGTCTCCTTAGATTCTGCTTCCCTGTGACAGTTTCCCAGACTTTTCTATTTTTGCTGACCTTGACAGTTTGAGTAGAATTGTTCAGGTATTTTGTAGAATGCCCCTCTACTGAAATTTAGCATGGTAAGATCAGGGATATGGGGTTTTAGGAATAAAACTATAGAGATGAAGTTCCATTTTCATCATATCATGTCAAAGGTATATACTATCAGTATGATGTATCTCTGTTGTTAACCTTGGTCACCTACCTGGGGTAGGATTTGTCAGGTTTCCCCGGTGTAAAGTTACTCTGTTTCTACCCTTTCCTTATGGTAGTCTTTGGAAGCAAATTGCTATGTGCAGCCCACAGTTAAAGAGTGTGGAGTTATGCTTCACCTCTCTGAGGGTGGAGTATCTACATAAATTACTTGAAATTCTTTTGCACAGATTTCAGACAGGATTAACAATAAGAGCAGGGAAAGGAAACTCACATTCTTTGAATGTCTCTCAGAGGCTAGTCCTTTTAATTAGGCTGTTACTTAATCATCACCAGCCCCGTGATGTAAGTGGCATTACGTGAATGTTACAAAAAAGGGAGATTGGGACTCAGAACTGTAAAATACCTGGGGGAAATATAGCTGATAACTGTCAGAGCCAGAATTAAAGTATATGAGCTGCATCTCTGGGTATCAAGAAGAGAAAATAGATGTTCTCTAGTCAGCCTTGAGGAAGAAGTGGATTTCGCGTGAGAAGCAGTAGAATGTAGTGGTTGGGAGCCTGAGGTTCTGAACGGAAAGGTAGGAGCTTTGGTTTTAGCCCAGGTTCTCTCTCACTTTGTGACTTTGGTCAAGGTATTTAACCTTTGCAATCTTTAGCTCCTTCCTATGGAAAATGAGATTAGCAACTCCATAGGATTGTTCTGAGGATTAAATAATTAACATAAAGTCCTTGGTGATTAGAAGGTAGTCGAAAATACCAACTTCTGTCATCGTCATCATCATCAACAACAATAATGACAATAAATCTTTTGAGAAGTAGGTAGCATGCGATCTCATTAGAGGCATCAATTATTGACAATTTCAAAGAACTTTAATTGTAGAATAAAGGATTATTTTCATTTTCCAGCATTTCCATAGATCAACAATGTTTCTCAGGCATTTTCATGGAGCTGCCGGTGAACAGTTAACTCTAATATAATATGAAATATATGGTCAATGCCTCTCTGTTAGGGAATGTTGTGTTAATGAGGTTAATTTCTGATTGGATACACTACACGAAAGCACATGCAAACGTTTAATTTGATCAAAAATCAAAACAAACTTAGTCTTGCAGAAAATGTTCTAAACAAGATAGTCTGACTTGGTAACAGAAATTATCTACCAAGTTAATAAATACTTAGAACCATTGATTATTTTATTATTTCAGTTTTGTTGTATTTATCATTCTGAAAAAAAAAAGACTAATGGAAAATATTATCAGAGCCTAGTTTTTTGTTATTTATGGAGAAAAGAAAAATGTGCTGTTTTCAGGGACAGAAATGAATTTTTATAATGTTATTCTTCCTTATATTTATTTTCATTTCAGTGTGAACAAAACACGTTGCTCAATTCTCTATCCAATGGCAACTGCAATGGTGAGTTAGCTTAAAAAAAAAAAAAAAATTAAAGTGTTCTGACTTGAATATAGACCAGAGAATAGGTCCTCTTTCCTCTTCCTGCCACTGGACCTCCCTCTACTGTCCTCCTCATTTCCTTCTCTCTCTGTTCCTCCTCCTCCTTTTCTGCCCTTCGCCCCACCCTCCTCTTATTTCTACTTATGTCTTTCTCCTTCCTCCATTTTCTTTCTCCTCTCCCTTCCTCTTCTCCTCCTTCCCTTCTTCATCTTCCTCCTTCTATCTCACCTCCTGCTTACTTGTAGAAGTAAATTTTAAGTAAAGATGTGTATGCCTACACAGAACGAAAAGTGTAAACTTTGTTACAGGGTATTAAAAATACTCGCAATACTTAAGTAAATGGTGTTCTTTAATAAATAGAAGCAAATTACCATGTCCATTAGAATGCTTAATATTGAAGAGATGTCAGTTTTATTTATGTTGAATTTATTTATAAATATAAGTGTAATTCCTATTAAAATTCCACTAGGACACTTAAATGGCAATTGACAAGCTTATTCTAAATTTTGTTTGGAAACTCAAAAGGCCAAGAATAGGCAAGACACTCATGAAATATGTGAAGTGTATGAGAGAACGTTTTCTTAACTCTCAAGATATGTTATAAAGCTCTAATAATCAATGCAGTGTGGTACTGGTTCCAAGATAAATTAACAGATCAATAGGACAAAGGAGAGGGCCCAGAAGGGTAGAAAAATCTCACACTTATTGATGTTTGATTTGTGACAAAATGGCATTGCAGACAAGTAGGGAAGGGATAGTCTTGCTAATATACAATGATGAGACAATTGTGTACCTATAATGAATGAAATCATTCACTGTAATTCACACACCATATCTCCATGTCAGTACCCAGTGAATCAAAGTCCTAAGAGTGGTAGACAAAATATAAATTTAGAGGAGACGATAGGAGAAAATACACAAGAAATGCAAAGCATTAAGCATAAAGAAAATGACCATTAAGCTTTACTAGATTATTTTTAAGTTTTTGTTCAACAAAAGCCACCATATAAAGCATGAGAAGATAAGCCAGAGTGGAAGAATAGGTAGAACACATAATGTGGACAAAGGGCTGCACTCCTCTACAAATCAATGAATAACGAAAGGTAGATGACCCAATAGAAATGGGTAAAATACGTGAACAGCCATTTTCAAATTTACCAGTAAACATGTAAGAATATGCTTGACTGTCATTCGCAGTAATTACTGGAGAAATAGGGGATTTAATTTGCATTTATCCACTAATATATACATGTATATGTGCGTATATATCTATGTGGTTTATTGGTAAACATTTAAAAGTATGAGGATGCCAAGGGTTCCTGAGGATGTAGCACAAAAAGTCTTCTACAATGCTGGTGGGGGTGTAAACTATGACAACAGCCTTGGAAAAAAGTTTGGCAAAATTGTGTAAAGTTAAAGATATACCTACCCTCTGACCACCAATTCCACTCCTACTCAGACAACCTGAAGAAATGAGAGCCTGTATACAGCAAATTACAAAAAAAAGCATATTCACAACAGTAGTATTTGAAACTGTCCAAACCTGAAATCAACCCATATTTCCAGAATAGGTAGCAGATAAACACAGAAATTGTGGTGTATTATGCAATTGAATTTTTATTTGATATACTTATTATTTGGTATACTTATACAATAAAGGAAATTGAATGTCTTATATAAAATGTAGTAGGGTAAAAAAGAACAATTCCATAAAATTCCAAGTCTATTTACATAAACTCAAAAAACAGAAGATGCTGACATATTAATTTTTGTACTTCTAAAGACAATAGGAAAAGGAATCTGTTAATATTTGTATCTGGAAACATATACAAGATTGTATAAAGAAGGATAGGCTTTCTTCATAATTCCCCAAATCTAGAAACTGAAATATCCATTAACAGTACAATGGCAAAAGAACATGTAGAATGTTTATATAAGAGGATAACCTATTATAATGTTTATTATATTACCATATAAAATATATTCTGAATGAATATATAACATATTGAATGGAATAAAATAAATGTTATATAAATATATGAATCAATGGCATTGACCCCACATCAACAGAGATGTAGCTCAGATGTCAGCTTCTCTGGTCTCTTTTTTTTTTTTTTTTTTTAATTTTTTACTGTTTATTT